>NW_016690192.1:5618977-6061477 GCF_001604755.1 Lepidothrix coronata | reverse complement strand
TTTAGTCTGAGTTATGGACTAGTCAAAAGCACAATATACATCAGGTCTTATGAAAAATGGGGAGTTTGTTCTGCTATAAAGCAGAAGAAAACCAAGCATCTGGGTAAAAGTTTGAAGCTGTTATGGAGAAACAATATGTTATCACAAAATTTCTGGTGCTTTTCTTGTAACAATTACTGTAGCAAAAGCAACAGCTTCCTCTGGAAAATGCACACTGGTGGGTGAGCCCACACCGGGGTGGATCCCACAGGGAGAAAGGCAACATTAGGAACTAATTCTCTATTTAATAATGAAATGAGAGGATGGGTATTCATTGGCATGGACGCATGTATCTTTATTTTAGAAATTTATGGTGTATTTTTGTATTCTCTCCCATTGTTTGGGTTTGGATAAATATATTGTTACTTGAGCAGGGTGCGCTGGGTGCTGGACTCCTCTTCCTTCGTTGGGAATTGCAATTCTGCACTGCTCTTTAGCACTTCACTGATTTTTATTTTAATTGTACAGCTACTAATTATTTTACTTGGAAGATTTATACATAAAGACCTTGAGTGTCAGATTCCATGGATCTGTTGACAAACAAGGTGATGATAGCCCCAAATCAAAATATCTGTAGCAAATATTTCAAATTACAATGCGGAAAAAAACACCTCAAGATGATGTGAAGTCCCAGAAGTTGTCCTGTGCCTCCTCACCCTCGGCAGCACCGTGAGGTGCAGCCACTCCTCCCCAAATCCTGACTGCTCTCCCAAAATCCTGATTTCCCCCCAGAATCCTGATCCCCCCGGCCAATCCCGGGCCCGGGCCCGCAGCGCCTCCTGCCGGCGGCGAGCGGGAGCGGCAACGCCAGGAGCGCTCCGGGATGGGCCGAGATCCGTCGGGAAAGGGTTTGGCCCCTCCATACAGAGCCGTGGGCTGGGTTTTTAAAAAATCCTGGCCATTTCAAACGAAAAAAAAAAAAAAAAAAAAAAGAAAAATCAAAGCTTCAAATTCTGCTCATCAAAAGAAATTGGTAGAAAAAACTTCCAGTGGATCTCCTCAGTCAGACACCGTGGGGTGTCCTGCTGGATGTTTGGGATTCTAGGTTCAGGCTCAGGGAGGACAATGAAGACGCAGAAGGAGCAAGACAACATAAAAGGTTGGACCCTGCCAGCTGTAAATCTTCCCCAGGTGAGCACTGACCTCAGCAGGAAGAATTGCTGCACATGTGAGCGGGGCTGCAGGGCACGGACCTGGCTCCAACCCTCTGCACTCAGCAAACCTGGGTAAAGTGACTGTTCTTAGGACATTAGGAAGGAATTCTTCCCTGTGAGGGTGGTGAGGCCCTGGCACAGGTTGCCCAGAGAAGCTGTGGCTACCCCATCTCTGGAAGTGTCCAAGACCAGGTTGGATGGGGCTTGGAGCAACCTGGGATATGGAAAGTGTCCCTGCCCAGGGCAGGAGTTGGGACTGGATGAACTTTAAGGTCCCTCCCAACCCAACCCATTCCATGGTTCTGTTATTTTATGATATTTTTACAGTGCCACAGGTATGACTGGGCTATATGAGCACTGGAAACAGCTCATTTGGTGTTTTCTGCTGGAACTTCTTTAATGTGAGGAGAAGTTGTGTTTTATGTCCTTTTGGAGAAAAAGTGGAAGCAAAGCTTTACGTGATGTTTTTCTGTGCCTCCATCTTCCATGCTCTGGGATAGAGGTTTCAAAATAATTCACTTGTTTCTAAGCACATTGTTCCTTTTTGTATCAAAAGGGAGAAGAAAAGAAATCATGGAATAATTAATTTTAATCTGTTTTCAGAACACAGGGAGCCATTCTAAACCTCTATCTTGAAATATTTTCAGGACAAACAGTAGAAATTAACTTTTTTTTCCATTAGTAACTTTCTGCACAGGGAAAACACTTTTCTGAGCTGTTCTATTTATGTTCCTCATGTTGCTGCAATTGCCTTGAATTGGATTGTGTGGAAAATCCTTTTTCTATCTAATCTGTCTCTCCACACTGGATATAAGTAGGACAATATTATCCTAGAACTCCAAAAACTTTATGTACACAACATCTTATTTGAAATTAATGGGCACATTCTCAGTCCCAGAAACCCATTTATTTTAGAAGACACATCCTGCCTTTTTGGTGGCTTGCCATGTCTGAGCAGAGCAGGGTCAAGCTGAATATGGAGCTGTGGGTTGATTTATCTTCAGGATTCCTGCAATTTCTCAGATGTCTGCTGGCATCACATTCAGGTAGAGAGAGAATAAAGTGACATTTACTATTTCAGTTTCAAAGTGAGTGTGGATATTGTTGCTAATAATCATCCTCTTGTAAATTATAAATGTCAAGGACACACAAATCCATGTATCTTCTGTTTTAGAAAGAATCTCTCCCTGTTTTAGAAAGAATCTCTCCCGTCTGTAGGCTTTGTCAGGGCTGTGTTTGGAATTAGCATTAGCATTTAAGATGTTTGATCCCTGCCTTCAACTCCTCCAATAGAAATTAATAAAATGGGAATTTTTTCTTAAGGCATGGCACCACTTAAAATCCACATGACCCACAATTGCTGTGATTTAGGCTGCCTTTGGTAATACTGGTTCTCAAAGATAAGAGTAAATAGGGTTGACCTGAGCCAGTCCTGAAATCAAAGAATATTCTAAGCGCAGCAGACACTCTCCCTTTGCTCCCAGCACATCCCCACAGAAATGAAGATTGAATCCAGCAAATTCCAGCAAAGAAAATCAAGATCTAGACCATAAATTGTTGTAGTAAGAGGATATTACATCTTCTTACTACACATCCCACCCAGTGTTGACCCCATTGCTTCCCTACGTGGCTGTTCCCAGTGCCATGGAACAGCACAGCACAGGCTATGTTTGGTACATGAGCAGGTGAAATAGAGATAATTCATTAGACTTAATTAAAATCAGGGCTTCAGTTGCATTTTGAAACCCTAAAGATATCAGTAAGTACATTTTAAGTGTTAGCTCTTCAGAGTTCAATAATTGGCAGTGTTTATGGAAAGGGTAACAAGTATAAAAGTCTCTTTGAATGATGGAATTGTCTAATTTGAAGAGAAGCAAAATAAAAAGGTGTGGAAGAACAGACAGCGTGGAAGAACCCACAGTCTTGCTTCTGGTGCTGCTTAAATTACTGATGATTGCATTTTCTCTGGTGAAACTGTTGCACAGTCAGAGTAAAGCTCTTAGAGACTAGAAGACCAATGATCTAGGTGCTAATTCAGCAAATTATTTTTATTATTTGCCCTTCTTTCAGAACCCACTGTTAAAATTTCTCATTTAATGTGAGAGAAGGACACACTTAATCTCATTAAATTTAAAGAAATTTTATCGTTAGTGCTGTAAATAAAGTTGAACTTGGGGGTGGCACGTGGGCTGGGGGGAGCATGAGAATGCCACCATGGAGGACTCTGTAGTCAAAGCTGCACATTTTCTTAAGGTATTTTCAGGAAATATCATTCCTTTTGCAAACCCTCACTTTCCTGTCTTGTATGGAAATAGCTGTTTGGACTTTAGTTTAGCAGGACCTTGAATACCCCGTGTTGTTCTGCACATGATCCCCCTGCCAAGTTATCCCCATTAATGGCTACTGATGTCAGAGTTATCTATTCTATAAAAGATAAGGTTAGTGAAATAATAATAATCTCCAATTGGTTTCCTGTTAAATAAATCTGAAGACAGATTTGCATGAAGGACAGCTGTTAAATGCTTTGATCAGGATTTTATTCAGCAGGACAAAGTCCCAGACTTTGTGTCCCCATCTGAAACACAAAGGCCCAAAGGGAGGAGCAGGAGAAACAGTATCATGTTGGAATATTCATTAAAAGTCAGCCCAAGAAAATAAGGTTTGTGTTACACTAATGCCTCCAGCCCCAAAACCTTCCAAGCAGGACTAGCAACGGCAGCACTCCCTGACTTATTCCTGGTCATGCAACATTTCATGTGTTTTTGAAAACCTTGCTGCCCAGATTCAAGCAGATGCTTGGAAATCTGAATTTTTGGAGTGTGCTTTTGTCCTGCTAGAACTGCCATTTTTAAAGCCATTATTTTGAAGAGTTTCATGTATGAGAGCTTGGTGGGCCTGGCATAATAGGGATATGAAGATGGATTATGGAGAGACCCAGAGTACTCATTAGGGTAAAGAGAGGGAGGCCAGACTGCTGATGGGAATGACGGATTGTGCTCTCTCCTGCCTTCCTCTCAGAAGGCAGCTACTGCATTTTGTGTTTTAATTTTAAAGATAATTACTTTAATTTAATTCAAGACTTTTTAGGAAGGTAACAGAGATGAGAACATTTGTTATGGGCCTATCATCCCACATGTTTGAATTCCTGGTTAGCGAGGAGTGATGGAAAATAGGCTGTCTGGGGTGGGTTGGACAGGCCTTGTGATTTTTCCTGTGCAATGGCATCTGCTTTATCCAAAAACTCCTCAGCACCTCAGCATGCTCTGATTGAGAGGCTTCTTCCCAGCAATATGAGTAAAGAAGTTCAGAGGTGAATATCCTTGGAGTCCTTGGTCCTGCATTTTGGCTTGTTGGCAAAGTAGCTCATGCTACTCTGAGGCTGCACCTCTATTAGCATTTAATCTTCCTTCACCTTTGGCACCTTGGTTTGCACTGCAGAGTGGTCTTAAAGTTTGCAGCTGGGCTCATCCTGGATGAAATCCTGTGTGAAAGCTCTGATCCAGGGATGTGCCAGAGAGAGCCCCGGGCAGCCCTGACTGAAACAGGGGTGCCACTGCCCCACTCCAGGTCTGCTCCTTTGGGATCATGTGGTAGTGCAGGCACAGCTCCTCCTAAATCCCAGTTCAAACACCTGATTTTCAAAGGATCTCGAGGATTGTACCTTTGAAAATCAGGCTACTGATCTCAGCCAAATTTTACTAATTGGCACAAAACTGCTTCCCCTCACCCTGTAGCCCCTTGTTTATAAACATTTATTTCACTCCTGTATCCAAGCAGGCCTGGAAAAATTCTGATACAGTAGATCAGACTTTTAGAGGCATCTGCATATCGACCTCTGTGACTTGTCCAGTGTGGGAAGGTGCACTTAAAGAAGAAGGAGCTCTGAAGTACAACCCAAAATTGTTGTCACTTTGAGCAGTGATCCCATCAGGATAATAATGACTGTGAAAAGCCTGTGTTGGTCACTGAGAGTGGCCACAGCCCCCTCTAGTAACATATTTGTATGACATGAGCTGTGATTAATGAGTTGCTCATGTATTTGCATAGGTGAGGGCACTGTGTTTCTAAACCTGCTATACTGTAAATGGGTCTTACTTTTAAACTTTTAAATGGTTTGCAAAAGTTTTCTCTACTTGCTTTCCATGTTTAATCAGGCATACTTAATAAATTAGAGGAAACAGTTTCATTAAGAAACATATAGCGATCCATTTTACAGAGCAAAGGCACTTTGCTCTTTACATGGCCTCCCTTAATACCATGTGCTTAAAACTGGCACTGTTTTTAAGAACAAACCCATTCCTATGCTCTCAAACCCAATGCAACAGGAAAAATACCATTATTTCAGGACTAGAGATAAAAAGGGGATTCAATTTTGAAACGCTTGTGGCAATGAAAAAATATGACTTCAAATGTGAGTCAATTCTTTGAGGCCTTAACATTCATTTGTTGCAAATGGAGGGGGCAGAGGAACCCAAGGCCGGAGCCAATTGGCATCTTCCAGGCTGGGAAAGGTCAAGTGGTGGCTCCCCGTGTGTGTGCTACTCCCAGGCTTTGTTAAAATGCTGGTATTAAACACAAGTTACATCTGGGGTCAAGTGACCGCAATAACAGGGGACACAGCAAGCCCTCAAATCACTCCCTGTGATGAGAATGACACGGAGCTGACATAATATCTGAGGTGAGATGGAACTGAAATCCTCAGCACCTGAACATTTCACCTACTGATGGGTAACCTGACCCTCACCAATCTTATAATCATACCCATGTCAAGGGGGAAGCTGCATTTCCCGGAGCAGAAGGTACAGTCACTCGCTTTTATTTATTTATTTATTTATTTTAGGCTCTGACTCTGCTTCTGGAATGATGTTGTTAAAAGTTTCAATACTCTGCTTTAAGCCTTTCAAATCAATGTCTTCTGTGGAAAATCAGCTCCCACCTCGGGGAAGAGAGACCTCTTTGCTGGTCGTTCTCTTCATTCCGGGTGGTTTGGTTTATGGAGCAGCAGCTCAGTGTGGTCCTCAGGGCATTCTAAGAGATACAGGTTGGGCTCAGAGCTGGCACTTTCAAACCAAAGACCAGAGAGCAAGGACTTGGGGTGACTGTGATTTGTTCAGGCATGGTCAGTGATTTTTGGCACGGGAAAAACCCTTTTTAATGGAAGCATCTTCTAAAGGAAAAAAATAGGATGTTTATTATAATATTCCAAATAACATATTGGATAACTTTTATGCTGAAAAAAACCCTATTTTTCTAATTATTATTTTTATCTCTAAATCTTACCTTTTTAAATGCTCTCTTTAAATTTATTTTTAAAATTGCATGCTGGAAGATCCTGATTGCAGAGACATTTTGTATTCACGTTTTTCTAAGGAGAGCAAACAAAGCTCACATTAAAACCCTGTTCATATAAGCAGAGCTGGAGCAAAACACTCCTCCAATATTTTCCCATCTATTTGCACAACCCAAACCAATCCTTGCACGGAGCTGTGGGATGAATCAGCATGTATTTAAATCCAAGGAAGAGGGGAAGGACTACATTAGTTCTGTGCCACAGACCTGTCAGAGCTCCGAGGAGATTAAAGGCATGACCCCTTCATCCCTAACATTGCTCCACAAGAGACATTTCTGTCACTATTTCTGCCACTTGGCTTTCTAAGATGCCACGAAGCCTTAGGGCGACCTCTGCTACATTTCAGTGTTGTTTATTGATTTCTGACCCAGTGCTTAATAGTTTTCCCAGTCCCCCTGAATGGCTTTTGTAAGCAATAGGGTTTGTGCATCTCACCGATCAATACCTTTTATATTTACAATAAAATTGAAACTGCTTCTGCTGGGGGTGCAGCCCAGCATTTGTCATCCTTCAGCGAGGGAAAACTATGTCATTATCTGAATTAAAACATTTATTTCTGATTAAGAGAGTGTCCTATCTCATTAATTTTTCCCTTTCCAATAGAAAGGGAATAGAATCCTATTGATTTTTGCACTTTTACACATCTCCACTGCTGGGAAGATAATTGAGAAGTTAGCCAGAATAAATGAAGTTTCAAGTCTAGCAGGCCAGCCAATACCTTCCAAATTCAAGGTGTTTTTATGAAGCTGGATTTTAATTTGTTGGCAAGCTGAAGCAGTGGGACTTATTCGGCTGAGTAAATTGGATTAAGAGTAGAATCTCCTTGAAGCGTGTCTTGGTGAATGCTGAGGGGCTTGTTCCCCCCAGACAGACACAGACTTGCTTGAGATTTATGCTAAGACAGCTCCCAAATTGCCCTCCTTCAAAACTCAAACTCGCTCCAGGAAGTGGGGATTAGCAGAGCAAGAGCTTATTAACTCCCTTCTCCTCCATTGTATCTCCTGCCTTAAAAACAGCCGAACCCTAATCAGCAGCTGAACTAGACCTCCCGATTTTCTGCATCAATTGATTACACTTTATTAGAATAATGGGATTAAATCAAGCTTCATTAAAAAGAATTCCCTTTGCATAAATCCCTGCTCCTGAGGACCTTTCCAGCATCAGTGTTTGCAGTGATAGCCCAGGTAGAGGGCCTTCTGACATTTTTCTCTCTGTGAATTAGCAATCCATGTTCCATCTTTATTTCCTGTTTATAAAATCCATAACATCATTACATCTTCCACTAGAAACTGGAGTGTGTGTTTATGCAATGATAACTATAAAAGTTTGCATTTGAATTAGACAATATATTGTATATTATAATAAGCTATATAGAAGATTTTCTTACTGGAATTGCATTAACTATTTTAGAGCAGGGAAATGCATCTTCCTAAATATGAGAAGTAAGAAGCAGATCTCTGTATAAAACTAAGAACTAATGAAAAAAAATCTCAATCTGCATGTCTGTCTCAGTAATCTCAATTCAGAGACTGCTTGTAATTGTCTTCTCACTTTTATTCAAGCATTCTCTACAACTTGATTTTGAAGCATTAATTTGATTATTTTTCAGTAATCCAAAATATATGGGCTGCCAGTTAAAAAAGAAAAGACTGGAGCTCCTGCGTTTGTGATGTTTGGCTCTAGTGGGGCTTTTTTGGAGGGGGGAAGTTATGAATGTTTGAAACTTATTAGTTTCTAAGGAAGAAAATACAAACTCTACAGGAAAAAGCCCTCTGAGAAAGTATTGCAAATGCCTTAGTTATAACAAATCAACAGCACTAGATTAAAAATGCTGTGTAAGGGGAGAACTTAATTTCTTGCTGCATTTTAATGCATAGTCCCAGGCACCAAAGTATGCAAAAGGTTGAATACATTCATCACAAACATTTCTGTTTTCCCTTTTTACACCAATGAGAAATTACAAGATTACCAATGACCTTCCTACCAATGAAGCACCATAATTATGGTCATTTGTTATACAACAGAGATGAATGGATAGAATTTACATAGAATAAAAATATTATTTAACAGCTGTTATTGATGTGTGAAGTGTAATCCTAATTTATTTAAATGCTATAAATATATTGGTAATGTATTCTTTTCAAATTAACCTCATGAACCTTATACTGGCAAAACTTCAATTAATATTGCACTAAAATCCATTTTCTCATGTTGTGGGGAATATTGAATCGGGAAAAATCTCCAGCTACAATGCCAGTGTGCTACCTGCAAGTTTTTGTTTGATTTGTTTGGATTTGAGTCCTTGGCTCAAGCTTGTGGTGTTGGAATTATTTTAAAAAATCCTTTAAATTAGAATTATGCCAAACATACTTTTACAAACCAGGTTTCTTTTCTTGTTATTTAAGCATGCAATAATTATTTCTGAATGAGTTGCCAAAAATTATTTACCGGGTGTGGGATTAGGTACTGTATTGTACTGTATTCCAAGACTTCTTTCCCATTTAACAGCTTGATAATTAAATAAAAGAAGAAAAGCAAATAGGGCACATTTAACTCAGTTCTTTCTGGTTGCATATGTAATAATGATCTTAAGAGAAAAATGGGATGTGCGGAGTTGTTGCAGTATTTGATTAATTTGGGGCACAGGCAGATGTTTGTGTGTATGTGTGTGTGTGTAACACTTTTAGGTTCCTCTCTTTTGTATTCCGTCCCTCTGCCCCGAGCTGTCATTATTCCATGTTCATCGACAGAAGAGTTATAGTTTGCAAAAACCTATCAGGTAGGCTGGACACCAGATAATTGAGGTGATGATCAGTGCTAGCAAAAGACAATTGATAGTGATAGTGTCAGAGGCTGCACCTAACAAGATCTGCACCCTCTGTCTCCTTTAGCCTTTCTTTGGAAAGGACAGAATATGGAATAACATGGACATGTCTGATGTGCATCAATAGATAGGATGGCAGTGCATAATACTTCTTGGGAGAGCAATATGATGGTTGTAGCTTCTGACATTGCAGCAGGTTATTAAATAGAAATGTGAACTATTAAGAGATGATCTCGACTCTCAATATGTTTTTATCAAAGTCGAAAAATAGTTGACACCATTGAGTGGATCCACTCTGGGAAGGAGCAGGAAAATCTGGCATTACAGGTAATTACCTTGTTCTTGAAGAGAAATGAAGATCTCAAACCACAGATATTTCATGGAATTAGAAGCAATTAACAGATATATTTTACCAGAGTATAAATAAATAGTTAGCATTTCAATTCCGTGGGAATTAACCAACCTCACACTGGGACAGTCCCAAGTGCCAGAGTTGTTTGATCCAGGTTCAGACTGGGAACATGCCCTCTCCTCACAAGTGGCTGATCCAGGACACACTGACACCTCCCTGGTCCTGATCCAGAGGGAAGGCATCTTTCACAGCTTGACCCTCTCTCTGTGGATATCAGTGTCTGAAACATTATTATTCTCTGCAATTATAAAACTGAATGGGTGACACTAAACTATGGGAATGTATTTAAACCTTATTCTGCTGAAAGCATCTCATTGTCTTTACCATTTTGAATTAATGTTTATTTTTTTTGACATTTAAAAGCGTAGTTTTCCTTCCTTCTAAAAACCAACATCTTTATTTCAACCCAAACTGTTCCTGCAGTCAACTCTGTGACAGTTTCCTGCGGAACTTTTTAACATTTTCCCAAAATGGTTGAGGCGTTGCACACATGACCCATTCAGTCAACTCCAAGTGTCACAATATTGCACTGCTGCATATTTTCCATTATACAGGAAGGGTCAGTGTGGGCAGCCAGGTAGGATTTATCCTCTTCTGCCCATTGGTAATGTATGCAAGAAAGTCATGGCTTTGCATGGCTATTAAACACCCTATAGTCTATATAAAAACATGCAAAGTTGAGGCTTAATAGCAATAAAATATTATGAGTACTGCCCTCATTCATGGCTGAGTGAGCATGTCCCTTGATTGGGTGATTGGCAAACCGCACACTGTGGCACAGGCATGAATAATCATGTTTTTTCATTACAGGGAACAATGGATTGCTTAACTAGGGAACTCTGCTTTCCAAAATGCCTCTGCATCTGTGGCAGGGGCTCTTCCTGAGAGTCCTGCATTCCCCTTCCCAGCAGAGTGCTCACAAAGCCATTACCTGCCTGCTCTGTGCCACGGAGGCTCCACTGTCTTTTATTTCTCCCCGAGGCCAGCAGCCTTTGGGAGGGACTGAGACACATTAATGGAAAAGATCTGCTCCCTAATTCATGGCATTTCAGAGAGACCTTTGAATATATTGAGCTCTGGTTGAATTAATGTCATTTCAGTCAGGACGGGAAGTTTACTGTAGTTTGTCAACTATCATTCATTAGGAAGCCTGGTAATTTAAGGTGGAGAGGGCAAGGGCAGTGGAGATGGGAGACAGATCTGGGTGAATGATGGGGGGCTTTTTAAAAAGCATGTGTGTAGTCACATGGGAAAACATCATTCAGCTGAGGAGAGGACAGTGCAAATACTTTCACGAAGTAGGGCTGATATTGGCCATAAAACCACCCTTAGTCAGCATAACCAGCAACACTGGACCCCCCCCTCCTTTCCCCCGTTTTCTGAGGGGTGAAGTCTGTCCTTTTAATGTGGGAGATTGATTGATTTATATCTGTGTGACAGATAGAACGATCCTCCATGGAATCACCCTGAATTATGGTGACACTGCTTCAGCTCCACAAGCCACTCCCCATATGTCCTATAACTCAAAAGCAGAATGACAATAATACTATCTAAGAAATTTATATTCATGATTATAAATTAATTCTTTTTGGCCAGACCAGCAGCGGCAGCAGCCTGGCTTTGCAATTTCCAAACAGCATTTATGGCATTGGCTTGGGAATACTATCTATCAAGCCTGGTGACAAATGTGGTAGATGATGGTCTTTCCCGCCGCTGGCTCAAACATCCAGTTGTGTTACAGGGGGAAAGAAAATGCTATAAAATAACAGGCATCCTTGAGCTGCAATTCCTGACTGGTGTTCCCAGCATAAAACCAATCTGCACAAGTCTTCCTTAAAATGAATATTCCTTAGGAGAGAAACATGGAAACCAGGAATACCCATGTGGAGAGGAAAGAGTCAGAAATAGCTCTTGGAAACTGGAGAGGCTGCAACCCAGTGCAGGAATGCCTGTGACTCAGGGAAATTCAGCCTCTAACCTGGGCCTGGAATCCATGTGTTGGACCCCTTTCTGTGGGAGAGTGGAAGCAGCACTGGGGATTTCCACAGTCTTGGTTCACTTTTTTTTTTAAATTTTATGTGAAATACCTTTAAGAAGGGAAAAGTAGGAGCAAGGAGAATGAAGTGACATCTTAAAGCTCTGTTAGCAGCAGGGAAAATCTTGAAGGTGTGCTGTCAGCAGATCTTGGTGATCGCAGAGCAGTGATTGCAGCAGAGCAGTGCCTGACTTCCACCAGGGACATGTCACTTGCAGAGTCACTTCATGGACATTTGGGTTGAAATGCCAGCAGTACCCTTTGGAGGGGCTTTTTACATTCGGGTAGCTCCCAGCTGGCACGTGGCCACGGAATGAAACCCACAGACAGCAGTGCCAGCACAGTGCTCGGGCTCTCTGTGTCTGCTTTCTAAGGGAACCTCTCCTGTCGTAGGGAAGACTGTGGTGTGGCAGAGGCTGGCAACCAGCTTGCAGCTTTATCCCATGCTCTGATCCCAGATCATTGCACCTGTACAGGAGAGATCTGGCTGAGAGTGATCAGCTAACAATGGGTGATATCACAGAACCTGGGAATAATGATTACGTTTGTGTGCAGGCACGTTTACATGGAACAACACACAAACAGAAAAATGGTGCAGGATGATGAGTGAGTTACTTCCTTTGAAGTATTCAGTGGGCAACAATAATTGGGTTTTTGATTAAGTAAAGACATCCTTCGCAAAATGCCAAGCTCATTCATGTGTTATTTAGCCTGAAGGAAAACGTCCTAAACTTAGTAAACTTGTCTGCTGCTGCTTTTCCCCTCCTGTCTGTGAGTGAGGTCCAGGACCCACAGCACTGCTGGAACATTGTTGTCTGTGAAATTGGCTTCGAGATCTTTGCCTCCCCTCACCTCAGGTGCTCCAAGGGCAAGGGGAGCCTGTTACTATGACCTCATGCCACCTGCTCTCACGAGAAAGAGGAGCTGTTTGCAAGGCTGTGACTTACCTAATACCTCTGTGGCCCCTTTCAACTCATGCAGCCACCCTTACCTGCTCCTGCCTGGTTGCCATGGCATCAGCAGTTGCTGTTTTCCCTTCCTACGAAGCTTTACTGAGGGCAGTGACACACTTCCAGGCAGGCGTCCCTCTGTAGAACAGGTTGTTGTGGCAAAGGGATTTGTTCTCATTGTGATCCCACGAATGGGTGGTCTCAGGGGAGCAGGACAGCAAGAAGCTCTCCACCAAGGCACTGAGTTATCCCAAGTGTTAAAAATTGTCCTGGTTATAAACACCAGGTTGTGGGAGCAGGTTCAGGTGAGAGCAGCCCCACTGAGCTCTGCCTTTGCACTCCTGCTCGATTTTCCTGCTCTGCCTTCTCACTCTAGCCAGATGAGTTGGTTTCCAACTCTCCACACAGCCCTTTCCTATCTATTTCTTGCCTGGATTTATTTCCCACAACATCTCCTTAACTCTCCCTTCTGAAATATAAGAAGGGGCAGTCTAGCCCTGTGTATAAAAGTACTTTGGGAAAGTTGGGATCCAGTAAAAACTCCAGTTCACTTCTTCTCTGCTGCCTCCCCTGCTATCAGTAATAACCTGCCCATGTCACTGGTGCCTTCCTACACTCTATTTATCACTTTCATACCCCACTGCCATTCTGTCCAGCCTAACTTTCTCCTCTCCCATCATCTAAATGCCTTTCCACCACCCTTCTATGTAAATTCTGGCTTAGACTTTGTTAGAGTAACAGAAATGCAGGTTTATTACACTGTAAGTCTCCAACACAGTGAAATCCATTAATGGAAAAGGTTTTTCCATCCGTTCCAAATGAATGGAGATGCAGCTGTATGGAATATAGCTATGGTGCTGGAAAATCTATATAGACAGCCTGGAGAGAAAGGGAGGCTGTTCATTTACATAGTTCGTGGTCTTGCTTAGAAATCCAGGGGAAAAGAATGGCACACCCTAAGGCACCACAGGAGATATCCAGTGGTTACAAGTGGTGTGTGATCCTAAAAGGCCAGGTAGGAGTAAAGGATGGGAGAGTGGGCCAAGAATGGGGTTGAAATACTTCCTATAAATCCAGAATGGCACTGAGGGACAAGAGATCCCACTGAATAGTGCACAAGCAAACCGAAGCCTATGATTTGGGAAGAAATCCAATAAACCCACACCTTTACAGGTTGCCACGTTCTGAGAGCAGCCTGAGGATGCTTGTCAGGGGTCTACGGCCACACAGGAGACTCATCCTTTCTCTGGTTATCAGTAGATCCCTTCCAAAAAAAATGTGTTCCTTGGCTGTGGATCTGCATTTTGACTGTGCGATGAATCAGACATAAACTATCCCAGGGTTTGAGGAGCTCATTATTCCGAGCACTTCCCTTGCTGTTCTCCACGGCTGCTATCACAGCCTGGAAGGGTTTCTGCTGACTCATCTCTTCCAGCCTTGAAGACAAAATCCTGACCTTGCACAGCGGATTTAATTGTGCCAGGGCTCAGTGGAGACCTCGGCAGCAGGAGTTCCACAGAGCAATCCTTCACTTCCACACCTGCAGCACTGGTAGGAGTTATTGGAGTCTGCTGAAGTGAAAAGTAGAGTTAGAGCCTTCATCTAAATGAAATATCCTCACGTTGGTAGTTCCAAAATCAAGCACAAATATTAATCTAATGGAAGGTATGAACTGTAGCATCTTAGTTGTTCTAAAATTGAAAGGTGGGATTTAGAAGCATAGTAAGTCATCAAGATCACAGCTCTGCCAAGAGGCTGTTTGGATTTTACATTATAAATGGAGGAATATTTTCAAAATTCCTAATTTGTGAATAGTCATTAGGGGTGATTGGTGTGAAATGTGGCCTTTTTATTAAAAGAGATAACTTTATTCTGTGTATTTACATTGTGGTTCCCTCCACACATCTCTGATCAAGCACTCATGAATAGGGGTATCATTAAAACAGAAAGGACTAATAATGAAAAAAATGGCAAAACTCACAAAACCTTACAGTTAGGCACACAAATAGCAGAAAATCCAGAGGTGGCTGCTTCCAGGGAAGAAGAGTTGTTGATATCTTTGTATGTCTGTCGAGGTGGTGTATTGGTGATGGGAGCTGGACGACCAGGTTTTAGCAGATCCACAGAGGGATCTGACAACCACAGGCTTTGGGGAGCAGTTTTACTGTCTGTGTCTGCAAATAATACGGGAAAAATGTGAAAATATGAGAAATATTGTAATTCCAGAGACTGCCAGCTTTGAGGAAAGCACAGAGCAGACAATACTGTGGATCACTTCTGTCTGTTTAGAAACAGGATAAGGGATGTGCCAAAAAAGTCAGTAGGAAAAAATATTTATATATATAAATAGAATAGGACCAGAATAATTTTAGATGTGAAGCTACAAAGGTGGATGGAATTCCAGACAAAATGAATCTACCTATTGAGATTTAAAGCAGGGAGTAAAAATACCAATGAAATTTGAAAAAATATTAATGAAACTGTAGAAAACAGAAACATCCTCAAGCATAGTTTTTTCCGGGCTCTCTGGAGTTTTAAAGGAATTTATTTTTCAAATTTAGTTGAAAAAATTAATCCCCCTGCTGAAATTCCAACTTGCCAACTCTCAAGCCCAGGTGGATTTTTATAGCCAAGATCTAAACCGCTGAAAAATAGCAGTGTACAGTATAATGGAAATGCTGACACAACCTACATTACAGCTGCACGAGTTGTGCCACTATGGTTTATGGAGAGCCCATTTTGGGTTTGTCAGGTTTTTAAACACAGGCTGTTGTAAATTTGAAAGAAGACTGTCTTGTCTTTAGGCTTTAAGGCTGTACATATTAGCAGAGATGGGGCTGAACCAAAATCTCCCCTTTCAGCCGCCTTCCTGAACTTTGGGAGAACTGGAAATCTCACCTGAGCATCCCAGTGCCATCATTATCCTGTTTTGGTTTTATTTTGTACTGGGAGGAATTAGTTCTCTTATGAAATAGAGCCCTTGGGGGCAAGCACAAAGTAGGAGTCTGCTCTCCTGGATAGTGCAGTTCATGCTGCACAAGTTCATCCAGGTCAGTGGCAGGGGCAGGATTGGGCTCCCAGTCCTGGCAGGTTTAGCCCAAAAGTCAAAATTTTGCTGTTACCTCAAGTCTAACACCTATGGCAGGTAAATATGTATCTGTTCAAGTTGCACTGAAACAAAGGTGTTTACAGGCTGAAACCACAGCTTTGGCTCAGAAAATTAAGGATCCTGTATTTAAAAACTGCCTATGGAGGGAATTGAATTTAGGCTGAAAACCTGTTCTCAGTGGCTTTCGGGAAAGTTCACTCTGAACTTGTGAAAACAAAGGAACTGTGGAAATGCAGATAAAAACTAAATGTCACCACTTGGACCCAATGTAATTTGATTGATAGCACCAGCAGGATGTCTCTTAGTACAACTACAAAGGTGGTGCCTTTCTAAAGTGTATGAAAGCTGACTTACCTGTGCATGAATTAACCCAGGAAAAGGTGAAGAGGAAAAATCTATTTAAATCTGCATTTATTGGCTTTTCCACTACTCATAAACAGTTTGTAACCACACATATATCATCATCCCAAACATCATGTATAAGTTCTCACTCAATAATCCAATGGATATCAAGGTGATATATTCAGTAGCAACAGTTCGTAAATGGGCCATTTTATAACCTAGGCAAAGGTTAATCATCCTTAGCCTCTTAAGTGTGATCTTAACTGTTCTGCTCATGCTTACCAGTGGATTTCCAGCAGTGCTGTGGTTTATAGTTAATTAGGAGACTGATGTTGGAAGGGAAGCCAGGATGTTAAAATATTATTAGTAGTGCTGGGTGTCCTATTTTTGGGTGCTCAGCCGTGACATGAAGGACCCTTATTGCCAGAACCAAGGTCTCAGCTTTTTGTGATTATCAGACTCTAAAGAGTTGTCATGAGAACTCAGGAACTGGGGACATCAGAACCACTTGCCATTTTTGTTAGAGTTAGCTTTGTTCAAGTCTCCAGAAGTCAATCAGCAGAAAGCCAAAACCATTTGTGGCTCTGCCTCAACCCCGTATTCACAGCAGAGCACAACATCTGACCCGGTGGCACCGTGGTGGCACCGTCAGCAGGATCAGCATCCTGGCCTGGTGGCCACACTAAAGGCTTCCATCATGCCTTAAACACCCTGGAAATAAAGTGGTGATGCAGCTCAATTTAATCTCCCAGATGCCTCCTGAGAACCTCCATTCTCCAGGCTGTTCCCACACAGATACAAAGATTTTGTCTCGCTGAACCTGTTTATTGAGCGCAGCTGTCACCCCTGCTCTGACCACTGACCTTATCTGAATATTCAAATCCATTCCAGATCACAAGTTCAAATGATTTTCTTACCCTTTGAAAGCCCTGTTTTCATAGTGAGCTGATTGCACATGACAATATTATAAGGGGTGTAATTGAGATTCCACAAACAATTTGCACCTCAGATTTATAAAAATAATATATACGGAAGTGGGAGCGCTGCTGGCATTCCTGTCCCCCACCAGACCCTTCAGCTGATCCTGGTTGTGAAATGGAGTTTGTCACCTTCAGGTACTGAAACACAGAAGGATTTTAGAGGGATGTGCTGAATCTGCTGCTGCAACTGAGAAACCGCTGATTCCAATTTATCCTCTTGGAATGGGTGGGAATCAAGGCCACAGGCCCAGCACTGAAACTCAGCGTTCTTCCTTTCCTGAGCACCATTGAGCAGGGAAACTCCAAGGAAAAAGGCAGGGAATTGTCAGTGCACTGTCTGTAACATGAGCTGAGGAGATGCAAACATAGCACACGGAAATGGCTACAAACTGTTTTAGTTACTCTTCAGTTTCATGGTATTTGTTTGATTCAAAACCACTCTGTCCTTCATTTACATATCTTTTCCTCTAAAGAGGAAAAATTATTATTTCATTGCTACTTCTTTTTCTAGAAGTAAAAATAATAAAAAAAGATTGAGTTGTCACAAAAATCTGCTCCATAAAAATGTTAACTTTTGCCTTATCTTAATTCTCCTTTTCATTCCCTCTTCTGTTTTTTACAGTATTTCCTGTTTCTATTTTGGCTGCACTTCCTTGTGTGTTTTTTCTTTCTTCTCTGATATTTTTCACAAAAAGCAGAAGGCAAACTTTACAGTATCAAACTGAAACCCTAATCTCTGCTTTGAATGACTTCAAATTATCAGAATTAACTGATCCTAGTAAGAATTTCAATTCTCAAGTGGTTCTCATCCAGCTGTCTGCCTGTCCATCCATCATCCAGTTGACTTCATCATCCTGCTTAAAGACACCATGTATTTAATGTTTTAAAGAATAACAAGTCAATGGGCTTGGAAGAAGTAGAATATCAAGATGGATTAAGTTGAACTAAGGAGTACACAACATTTACAATGAAATTTGAACTCCTAGAAAACTCAGCTTGCTCAGACTCCTGTAATAGAGCAGGAATCAGTCCAAGTCTGGTCAGAGGCTGCAGAGCTTCATGAACTTCACAGACCATGTCAGCCTCAGCTGAAAACAGGAACCACATTGCAGGGAAGCAGATTTTGAAATTTTATGCCATATCAGTGAAGAAAAAGGTGAAATATCACAAAATTTGGAAATTCAAAGCCATACAACTGAAAAGCAAATAGAGGCTGTGGATGAGAAATTCAGCAAGATAACTCCCTTTAATTTTGTGATGCCTTCCAAAGTATTTTATTAAAAACATAAGCAAAGGCAACCAGTCTGAATGTCCAGCAGGTGCCAAATGTGCAGCCAGATGTTTGTGATGATCCCTCCAGCAGGAACAGTCCAGAGTCGGCCAGCTTTGCTGGCACCAAGGATGTTCTCAGGAGGAAAGCCCAGACACAAAAATCCCAAATCTGCACTTCTCACAAACATCACACAAAAATATGTGAAAACCTTTCGTGAAGCCTGATTTCCAGGGGGAGCAGAGCTGTATCTTCTGCTGGTGTTGGTTGGAAACATCAAAATGACAGAGCTTTTCTGACATGTGACCATTTAACTCGTCTGTCCCTCAGTCTCTGCACCTATTGGAGTTGCCCTGAGGATCACTCCTGGAGCTATTTATTCTTACGTATACTATTATGAACAGTCCAGTGTAGAACATAAGGCTTAAAGTGCAGAATATAAGGTTTAAGAGCAGCCAAGTTCGTAAAGCCTTTGGAGCTCATTACATGGATGGTGGTACAGAAGTGCCAAGAATTGTTGTAAATTTGAATTTCCTGAGGTGTGTTTTCTAAATGCCAATATAAATAGTGCAGGAAATAGTAAAATGAATAAAACACACCACTTCATTCCAGTTCCATTGGGGAAGGCAGGGTGTGAAATGAAGAGCTCTGCTCTCCAGGTGGTGATCTCCATGCACAGTGCAGGTTTGCCCTGAATTTCATTGCTTTAGGAAAAATCGTGGAAACTCTTGATTTAGTTGCTGTTTAATGTGTGTTTTATACAACTTGTGTGATATAACCAGTTACCCAGGGAGTCGAAGAGGGAACTTAAAGAGCAGTAAAAGCTTCAGCTGTCGCTGTCTCTGGCTGGGATTGGTTTGCTGGGTACACAAACCCCAACATTCCCAGGTCACCCGGCTCCGGCACCATCCGGCACGATCCCGATGGATCCATCACCAGCCAGCCCACGGACACACTCAGGGAGCTGGGGCAGCACAGCAGGCTGGGGCTGTAAATCACCTCCCTGCATAGCTGGGAATAGCAATGCACAAGCCATAGGCAAGTATATTAATGTCTCCAGCTATCCATAAATGAAAAATCATGTACAGCAACGTTCTCTTTATTGTTATTCCAACAGAGGCCTTTTTCCTCTTTTATTTTTTATTTTTTTATTAGAGCCTCTGTTTGATTTTTTGAAAAACATTTTATCTTCTCAGAGCTTTGGCATATGAGTATTTTTGCCTGTAAATAAAACTTAGTCTCTTTTACATGGGTTGAGTGGCTCTGTTTTAGAAAATTATAGCATTAAATTACTCAGACTCTTAGTGGACACTGAGAAGGAAGTCACAGGGCCAGTGATCTCTCCAAACTTGGGCAGTCACCTTCAATCCTGAGGAACTGTGGCCACATAGAACCCAATATGAAGAATGTTGGCAAGGTTTTAAATTAAGTGTTTTTAATATGCTTAACCATGCATTTAATTTAAGCTTAATGAGACAGTTATTGTATGCTGACTAAATACCATGAGCTTATTAAAAACATATAACAGTGATGTAATAGATACATATTTATGCCATCATTGGTAAACTGCTAATACCACGTTTTTAATTAATTGGCATGTACTCAATATACAGTAGGGCTCTGGAGATATTTGTTATATTTGCTTTATGTTGATGAAGCACCAATTGGTTCAATGAGGGTTAATTGATCTAACCAACTACTAAAATATACATTTCCTATTTTGTGGTGATCAGGGCTTAAATCAAAGTACATTCAAGCAACTGGAATTTAGGATGTGCTTAACAGGATGATTCACATGCTTACAGGTAAGTGGGGGCTTAAATGATCTGTTGAGTGCGGAGCAATTAAATTTTCCAAGACATACCAGAAGAAGAAATGAAATTGAAAAAAAAAATAGACACAAAAATACCAAGCAACAGGTGGGGCATAAGAAGCAAAAGTCTGAAGGGCTTTTGGTGCTGTCTCAAATCTGGTCAAGGGATCAAGAGTTATTTTTGGTTGCACTACCTGAGCATGTCTTAATGCTGAGAGTAATTCATGGTGCTTCTGGTGGTGTTCCAATAAGTGACAGTTTGCCATGGCCACAATCAGACCCCACATATACTGAATAACCAGCTGGGGAGGTTAATTCAGCACGTGGGTTCTGTTTGGATAAGTCTAAACGACACAATATGCTCACCACGGACGCCTCATCTTACATGTGCTGGAATGTGTGTGTGCCTAATGGAAAATCTACGAGCATTTTTGGAGTGGTTAAAACACACTTTCCATTGGTTTTAATTTAATTTTACTTTTTTATGAAGAATCTTAGAGAAAGGGCACAGTGAAAAAGCAATGAAGCCCAAATTGCTGTACATGAAGTTTCATTTCTGGAGAGCCAGAGAGATTAATTCACTTGGCTGTGACTTGTTCATTACTACCCCAAGCTAACAAAAAAAATGAAATATCACAGAGAGCAGCTCCTCTATTCTGTGGGTTGTAGCAGTGTCCTGATCACAGGTTACAGAAGAGGAAATACTCTGGTTAATACTCTGACAGTGTTGTACCTGCACCAAGCAAATTATTCCGTTGTTGCAGTTTTGTTTACTGATCTTGATACAATTGTTTTTTCTGGACCTCATTTTTTTATTATTTTGTGTCTGGACAAAGGGCTCATTTTTCAAAGTGTTTCCAGGACTTGTATGAGGATGTGGCACATCACCGATCAGGGGCTTTTGCCCAAGATGCTGAATCACTGGTTGTCTGTGTGGCTCCCTGAACCAGGGAAGGCTATCCAGGAGTTTATGTATGTGCTGCTGGGAAGAATCAAAGGAAACAGGAGAAGGACTCTCTGTTAAGGTGCTTCAGGGAGATGAGACTTGTTCATTTGTATTTTTAGGCTCCAGAAGCCCTCACAGTACCAGAATCATTCTGGTAACAACCTTAATTATTCATGATCTGCCTCCCAGAACCTCAAAGCTCATCCAGCAAAAGGAAAGGCACTGCGTGGGCGCTGGGTGGTGGTCACTCAGATGGAGTGCTCAGGAACATTCCTGCTGCAACCAAGAACCACTGTCACTACCTCTGATCCACAGGGAATGAAGCAAAGGCACAGGACAGTCACAGAGATGTGGAGGTTTCTGGAGTTACCTGCTCCTGAGAACCATTGCCCTATAGGATCTGGAGTTTAGTGGTTTCTGTCCATTGTCAGTGAAAAAATCCTGCCATGGTTTTCTTACCTTTCATTAGGTCTGTCAACCTTCAACATCTGATTACTTTTTTCTAAATATTAAATATTGGCCAGTCAGTAAAACCAAGATCATAAGTATATCTTCATCAAGGCTTGGATCCAAAGAACTGTTGTGGATAATTATATGTAACTTGTGTCAGTTTGGCAAAATTTAGATCCAAATCAAGCCTTGGACTTGGAAAATATTAATATTTCTGAATTTGGTCTGGGTTTTTGGTTCAAGTGCATCTTTAAGAAGGATAAAAATAATGATGATAGGAAAGAAGTTGAATCATCGTCCATGAGGCTGAGAAAGGCCTATAAAAGATCAAAGGTGATATCCTGACACAGGGGTATGAATAAAAATACTCTACTAAGCCTTTATTTCATACTTAGCTTGTCTGTAACAGTTTACAGCAGAACTTCATAGCATCCATTTGTATTGCTTAAATTTTTTAATGGTTCTGATTTCTTTGTTGAACCTTTTTGTAGACGGAAAAATATTAACTCTTAATAAGTGACATGGCATTTTGTTCTGAATCAAAAGCCTTTTCTTTAAAAATTACTTAATTAACATTTCCAGGTTCATAACATTTTCATTTATCCCACTTTTTTTGTTTTTAAATGGTTTTTTGAGTTTTCCGGTGATAGTGCTGGAGGTTTCCTAATGTATTAAAAAAATCACAGAGTGTGCCCAGTGGGATCTGCAATCTGATTAGCTTTCAGTTTGAAGCTGAAGGAGTAGATTAAGCAAAGAAGGACTGCTGTGCTATTAAAAAGAAAACCTGATTTCTTTTAGCCATTAGCCAATAAAATGAGTACAGCTGTCAGCAGAATGGCTAAATGTATTACACAGTGAAGATTATCAGGTAAATATTTGAAAATTATGCAACTTTGGATGTGGGATAAGATAAATTCTGCTCTTGGAGTGACTTTTAAAGCTGGAGTTGTTCTACAGCAACCCACGGGGTTTGGGACTCTCTTCGAGGAGCCTCTTTGTAGTGTTTCATCCAGCTCTGGGCACAGTGGGGTCTGGGCATTGGCTAAAGCTCTAAGTTGTTGCCACAGTAAATAATAAAAATAAAACTCTAATCCTACTGAAGTCACATGAAGCAGCTCCAAATTTATACCTGGAATTTAGTGCGATGTGGGTTCACTCTGGTGATTTACCTCTTTGTACCAGCTTCGCCCTAAACACTTTCCAAAGCCTTTCCAAGGAGTGGAAGTGCTGCTCTCTCCACTCTGTCCCTTTGGCTGTTCTGAGGGCCCTCTAAACGTTTTAAGTGGTAAAAGCTACAATGTCCCACATAAAAAATGATGGATGTCCCGCTCATCCTTCCAGTCATAGATTTTTCCAGTGTTTTTAATACATCCCACGAAGTAAGGAATCAAAAAAAGCACCTTCTATAATGTTTTCCATGAGTGAAGAATGTAGTTTTGTATCTGATTTAAATACAAGATCTTCAATGTCTTAGCAGCACATCAGTGTCTTACATTTCTGGAGAACTTGACCTTTGTATCCACACGTTCAGAAGCTGTTGTACACTCCACTGAAATTCATCCCCAAGTAGAACATACCAGCTATTTAACACAGCTTGTTTTATGAGGATGCATTCAAGCAAAATGTCATGGAAAAACAATTTTTCCTCTGCAAAACAACTGCTTATTTCGGAAAGCATCATATCAGAAATTAAAGCAGAGTAACAAAGGGGCATATTCAAGTAGAAATGAGGTGATGTGGGGAAGTTCTGAAAGAGGAAGGGTTAGTGGTAGATAGAGATGTGGTAGGGGCTCAGAGTTTCCAAATACACTTTTAAAACCCAAAATAATATGTTTAAAACATTTAAAGGGTAGTGCAGATATTCAGACTGGGGAAGACAATAAGTATATGTAAGAATAAAGGATACATATAAATATTTTTCTCATATACCCTGAGCCATTCATTAACTCATACACACATCTCCTGAGATGTAAATAATCATGTAAGCCGTTGAATATGTATTTTCTACACCTTTGTATCACTAATTTAACATAGTATATATACATTTAAGCCTTTATTTTCCGTCCATGTCTGCACAGTTAAGAACCAGTTTTCAGACCTGAAGGCTGTGGGACCATGCGAAGGTGAAAAGCAAAGTGACAGGAAGCAGATGTTTAAGTTCATCAGTATTAGCAAAGCTCCTAAACTCTAAAGATAAGTGTGTGCTTAAAACCCATTGAGTTCCATAAGATGAAGGCTCAGAGCTGAAGTTAAGCATATGTTTTGGGGAACAGGGATGGACGGCTGCCGGATGCCACAGCACAAAAATTAAGCATATGTGTAGTCTGAGCAGCTCATAGCCTTCGATTATAAAGGTTTCTTGCAGGATTTGTATTTATTTGTTTTCCAGTAAAGCATTTTTCTTTCATACAAAAACATTTACAGGCTGGAAATATGAAGCAAATAACATTAGTCTCATTTCATAGTCAGGTGATTATGAGTAAATAAGGGAAGCTTGGCTCTGCCCATTCTGCATTAATTCTCCTTTTCCCCTGCTTTTTTATCCTCACTGAGGAGTTCAAGGGTTAAGCCATCCCAACATGCCTCACTCTCAATTTATAAACCAGAAAATCTTCCATAAATCAAAAGTTACAAACAGACTTTGTAATGTCATAACTCTTGTGACGGCTCTGCCTTTGATTGATTCCTATACATACATTCTGTGTGATTACCATAATGTGTTCTTGGGGGACAATTCCAGCAGGGGAGAAGGAAGGCACAAGGAAAGAAGTAAATAACAAATGGTCCTGACTCCTCCTCATCGAGAGTGATTTCAGTCCAATGTTCCATCATATCAACTGGGAAAGAGAGTCTTAGGGTTTAGGCAATCAATTACAGATATGTGTAGAGGCAGACACAATCATTTCCCTGATTGTCACCAGTCCAGAGCAGTGACACAGGGAAGTGATCCATCAGTCTATTCCCACTGACAATCAGAGAAAGATGGCAGACACTTGTAGACTAACAGGCACCTGGATTGGCTGGCTTGGGAGATTGAAAAATAGCTGGATTTCAAACATAGCTAAACCTTTAAAAACCTCTGTTGGAAGATTTCAGACATTCCTAGAAAACATTTAGAGCTATTACAGGAGTCGCTCCCATTACGGTGGGTGGGGAGGAGGGTAAACCTGCTTTCAAGTGCATTAGAATAGATAGAGTCAAGTAATCATGTTTAAGCCAGGAATATCAAAGTTCTTTCTGATTTGCAGGCTTTTCTTTTCTTCTGCTTTAATGTTGTGTTTTTAATAGGCAACGTATTTTTTTAAGCAAAGAACAGAAAATTAGGTCGACTGTGATCAGAAATTTAGCATTAGATTTAGAGGGCATTCGTCCTACTGCTTCAGGCTGATTTTTCCTCAGTGGACAGGGGGTTATTTATATTAAAAATCATCACTGACCATCTGCAGCAGGGTGCAAAGCTTGGAATATGGTTGGTCCATCGGCCTGAGAAATCCCATCTTATAATAACCTTTATTTAAGTTATCAGAGCCCTACAGAAAACCAATCCACACAATCACTGGGTCTTTAGTAGCCAGCCAATTTCAGATTTAATATATTTATTGTTTTTTTCTTATAGCAAATTTCTTTTAAAGTATTTTTAAAATCAGCAGAATAAGAGAAACCACACATTGACTGGTTGAAACATAAACCACAGAGCAGCATCCCACGAGCTGTGCAGGGCTGCGTGCAAGATGAGGACCGTTGGAGAAGCATCAGCTGTTGACATCCCAGTGTTAAATGAGCGATGTTTTGGCATTGAGAACTTCCCAGGCACATCTCCCACCACTCCTCCCCTTGCAGCTCTTCCCTTGACAACTGAGAATCCCAAACTCAACACCTACAGGCAGAGAAGCAGTGTGGGGACTGTGCCTGGCTGTGTCCCTCCTGCCCCACTGCTGCAGGCTTCATCTTTACCCTGATTTGTGATGCTCACCTTCCCAAATCCCCATTAGTGTTGGGTTTTAAGGCTGGACTTTGAAGGAAGGGATGCTGTGCTTAGGCTGGGGAAAGGCCAATCCCCCCTTTAGGCGAATACCTTTACCAGAAGGCACAGGTAAATTAAGTGAAAATCTGGCAGACCCTGAGGAGGTGGTGAAATGAGGAGCTCTGCCAAAGCCTGGAGTGTGGAACTGCTGGGTGAGGAAGGAGCCTGCCCTTGAGGCTCATGGAGTTGGGATTTGATGCCGTACCCCAACAAAGGATGTATTTTTGGCAGCCCAGGGAAGGAGGGAGGCTCACGGGCGTTTGGTCCTCCTACCTCTGAGCTTCTGTGGGAGGTGGAGATGCTCCCACAGGGCTTTTATTAAAGCAGCCTCTTTCATCTGCCTAATGGGGTCGTGGTGGCATCCAGCATTTCCCTTGAGGCTCCCACCCCTAAAATGCTTCTGCTGCTCCCACAGCTTTACACCCTATTTCACAGCAGGAAAGGGAGCTGGTCTTGCTCCATGTTGGGGCATCCTCACCCCTCTCCCAGAGACAGGACATGCTGAGCTCTGTATTTATGATATTTATTGGTGTCCTGAGAGCCATCTATATTAAACCTTGATCTGCCTTCCCAGTCCTCAAGCACTCCAACACACGGAAGCATCACATATTTGGTGGATTTTTTTGTGAAAACAAAATCCAGGAGCTCCCATTTTAAACATACCCAGGCCCCCTCTCTAGGACATCGCTGACAAAGTTCTTGGATAACATTAGTCTGACGGCAAAATGTATAAAATAGGATTTATTATTAATTCATAAAGAGCTTTGATATCTTATCTATTGCTCTTCTCTTGTAATGATTTTTAATGTCATCATGGGTTTTAATTTTGCATGAAACCCATCGTCGTCTGTTTTCATTTGTTTGGTAAACCTTGTCTGTTTTATTAAGAAAATCCCAAGGCTTCTGTGGGCATTTGTGCAACAATAAGAATAAAGAAATGTTAATAGTAATTTGTTTCTAGTTCAATGCAACATTAATTTCAGCACTACATTATGAGGATTTTATTTTTATAATTCCTCAACCTGGGGAAATATACTTCCCATTCCCAAAATCCAGTAATCCAAATGAAGAGTGAAAAATCCTCAGTGTCCTAAGATCTTGTACAAACCTTAACTTACCTTTTATTTACTGTATATGCTACTGCAAGCCAATAGGAACCGTAACTCCATTTAGATAATAATAATCAAATTATCCAAACCTGGGAGAACATGTTTTATAGATTTTGGTCTAAATTTAATACAAAAATGCAGTAGTCCTTGTTTGGAAGAGTTTATTAAGGGTTAGCAAAGAAAAAGCTTTTTCAATAGTCTATAACTCTCTAATGGCCTTTTTCAAATAAAATGGGAAAGAATTTGCAAAGAAACCTATATCAGTGAGCTGCAATTGTAACATTACAGTACAGGTCTATAAATCTTGACATGTTCAGAAGATTGCCTAAACCAGCAATACAATCTGTCCAAACCTCATTGTCTCCACGACCAGCCAGACTCATTTTAAGAAATGTATGTGGTCTTCAACCTAATTTTATCACCTTCATTTGTAAACTAGTCAATCAATCAAAGCATCCTGTGAGTCTAAATAGAAAAAGGAGTGCATTTTCATGCATTTCCAGACAGCACAGTCAAAAATTAATCTCCACTTGATCAGACATTCCTTGCCCTCATCTCAATAGAGCATCATTAGGGTCAGCAATGTATATTAAAAATAGAGTTGCAGGGAACTGTTCGCCAGGGACTCTTTGCGAGGTACCTGCTGCCAGATCCAGGAGCTCTCTGTGAGAGAGGGCTGGGCTCATCCAGTGAAGAGCAGCCTAAAAACAAACTTAACAATGGGGAAAGGAGAATTGTCAGGAACACACATGCTCCACTGTCTGATTCTTGCACCCTGAGCACAGAGGATAACGCTGCTGGAATGTACAGTGGGATCCCTGAGGAGACCTCACCTCATGATCCCTTTTCTATTTATATTATGGACTATCTGTAGACATTATTCTTATATATTTTCCTACTCGTACGTGTATTTGTGTATGATGAGACTGAGGGTGGGCAGGTTTGTGCTGGGGAGATGGGCAGTGGCTTTGCACTGTGCCCCAAAGTCCTAATTCCTACTTTTCCATTATGGAGTTTATGGCCCCTGTTATTGGGCACATTTGGTGTGGTGCTGCCCTGTGGATATAACAAGGTAGGTCGGGACTGACCCCTCCTTTCCCTTGCATCTGATTTTCTTACCTCAGGCAACACCAAGAAAGCAGTAAATGCCATAATGGGTCTTGTAGGGATTTCCAGCTGGTGCTGGAGTTCTGTACAAACAGCAAAACCACCGAGTGCCCATGGGGAGCTGTGTCTGAGCAGCCCCTGGACCCTGCTCTGGCTGAGCTGGGACTGTTGGGGTGGCACAGACAAGAGCAGCCCAAAACTGCTGGAGCTGTGCCAGAGAAGGCAACAAACTGGGGCTGGGCAGTGTCAGAGGAGGCAGCACATCTTGCTTTTTTGGGGAGCCTAAGAAAAATTCCAGAATGAGAGACATGGTACCTGAAGTCCTCTTTCCACCTTCCAATCCTGGTTTTCTCTGGCTGCCCCAAACTGCAAAACCTTATTAACTGGCTGGGGAACACTTTCCCCAGAGGTTTTTACTCCCCTAATTAAAGCCAGAGCACAGAGGGTGCTGTTCTTTTGGGAAGAGGGCCCTGGGCTTCTGCTGGGAACCTCTTAGCACAGTGACAATGTGCTGGATACATGTGGATGCACTGGCTGGATGAGACTGATGATTATGTGATGCTTGGCCATCTGCCTCCTTTCTGCTGGAGCAGGTGACAACCTTGGCAGAAGGGACAGGGTGAGGCAGCTCCCACACCATGTAGGGGCCTGCTCCTCCCAGGTGTAAATCCAGAGTGGGGTGGGGCGTTATAAAGAAATACTTCTGTTTTACACCACCCCTTGGGAGTTCTCCAGCAAAGGCTGAGCAGGAGAGATGGTTTCATACACAGTAGCACGATGAGGTGGGGTTGAGGAGGAACTGCCTTGCGAGGCTGCAAGAGAGATGCTGCCCTGGAGCCCCTGAATTGAAGAGCTCCCAAAAGCTTGGGACTTCAGAAAAAATTTATCCAATGCTTTTCAGCCTTATTAGTCCATAATCCCTCACCATCACTCTTGGCAAGAAGGAAACATTGAATTTCCAGGGAATATACAGAGACTTCACAGATGATTCCTCATCTTTTCAAGTCTTTTTTCCACAAGGGGTCATTGCAGAGCAGAGCAAGGATGACTTCAAAATTAGGTGATTTTTTCCTTTTCTAAAATAGAGTAGACATTTAGATGCAATTATTTTAACTAGAATTGTTAACATTATTAATTTGTAGCTGAAAAAACACCATAATGTCTTAATATTAATTATTTGGTTGGTGTTCAAGTCAACTACATTTAGACTGAGCAATGTTTTAGTATAACTACATTTAAAAAAAAAAGGGGGGGTAAAATACGGGAAATTGCCTCTGTGTATAAATGAAGCATTTAAAAACAAGTGTAGATTTCTGTGCAGTAATTAGGATAAAAAGAGAAGATTGAAGATGAGATGTTTCTGAATTGAAAATTAAATTCAGCCTTAGAATATCTAAAGAGCAGATCAGAAGCAATTGCAAACCATCAAACTGCTGTTGAGTTCCAGAGAACTGCTTCATGTTATGTTTCTTTTTTCTTTCCTTTTGTTTGGCAAATAAAGCCTTTTCAATAATTCAGGCAAATGGCTTGATAAATACAAATAATTGAGCATATTAAGCTTAAAAATAAAAACATATTTTATCATATGTAACTTAAAAAGTAATCATATAATTAATGGGTGAAAAACAGAGAGAAAGATTGCCAGAGATTAAGATTAAGCCCTGCAGAAGAGAATGTTCTAACTAGAAATTGGTTTAATTAATAGCACATTTTACATAATGATTACAGTGTAATTGCGCTGACTAGCAGAGTGTCATTAAATATATCCATGCTCCTTTACAACACCCTAAGGCTAAAAATAATGAGTTACATTGAAAATCACTATGCAACAGGTTCATAAATAACATTTAAGCCTATACAAGGCGAATACTTATAAATAATAAATATTTGCCTTTTGTAATTGAAGAAAAAATGACAGCCTTCTTTTTCTGCTCCCCTGTAGATTGTCATGTTATAATGCTGCAAAGATTTTTTCCCCTTGCGTTCTCTGGAAAGTGCTGAATAATTTATTCAAATGCTAATATTCCACATAGTCTGACTTTGAGGAACAAATATTCCTCCATAAAGAATAAATGCCAAGTTGCTTATTACCAGCTTCCTTCTACTTTGCATCGTGCAGTCCCCAAAAAACTATCACAGCCTATTCCACATGTCAGAGGAAGTCAGTGGCCAGATTTTCTTCCAGAATAGTTACATTCCTTTTTTTTTATTTAAAAATTACCCCTTCTCCCAAAATGTTCATCATGCTCAGAGCTGTTATGTAGCAACAGCTGCTCCTCAGCTCCAAAAAGGATGACATCATAAACCTGATAACTTTTTAATCTCCAGGTTTTCTCTGGTGGATCAGGAGGATCCAATAAAACCAGGTTTGATTTCATATCAGCGCTGGGCTGACATTTGAAAGACCCCCAAATGGTTGATGCTTAGTTATCGACACAGCAACCTCTCCAATGTCAAAATAAAGCAACAGAAAGCTCCATCCAGGAGATGGGAATGTTCTGGAGCACTCCAGCCTTGCCTTGGGTTGTAGCTCCATGCCAGTGTCATCCCAAGGCAGGACTGGCTGGGTGTCGCCTTCTCCAGAGGCAGAATTGGGATAATAACTCAGATATTAGGGGGAAAAAAACCCCTTTGAGTCCAGAGGTTTTCCATGCTCTATGTGTCATCCTTCCAACCCACAGAGCTGAATTTTGGTCTCAGATGAATAAATAATGGCAACAAAAATGAAGGAATTTCACCTAAGTGAAATAGGCTGAACACTGGAAAAACACACATTTTAATGGCAATGAGATATTTTTTGGCATTCTCATGCTTATTGTAGGTTTTTGTAATATTAGAACCAAAAACCTTATATTGCCTGATCACTGATAAAACAAGTGTGAGCATCTACAGTGGAAAAACCAGCAGTTTGGTACCAAGAAGAAATATGGTGTTTTTTGGCAAGAAAACATTCTCTAGGTGAAGGTAGAAGTCTGATAATGCACAGAAGAATTCTTTATTTTTGGATGATACAAACCCCAATTGTCCATAACCATTTATTCATGTTTTTCTCTACCACCAAAATGAACACAGGTAAAAGTTCCCTGTTTCAGTCAAACATTTTTCCCCCTTTTATTGAAGCAGTACTGATATACCTTCCTATCCACTGAAAAATTACCCCTTTTTATCATTATCCTCAACACTGTGCAGATAGATGAAGCTACAGATATATTTGAAGAGTTTGGTGAAGCAAAACAGGAGTTAGTTTTAATGGAATTTAATTCCATTTTAATAGAATTTGCATAGTGGCAGGGCAGGTCATTAGGACCATTTCTTGGGTTTCTGTAGAAAACTACATTTGCATCATTGTTGGCCATCTTTTCTTTATTTCTCATGATTTTTACAGCTTACAACATCCCACTGGGATCTCCAGAGCACACTTCACTCCTCAGGAAGTGCAGGCAAAGGCAGGAATGGACTTCCAATGGGAATCTGAACTGAGGTGGCTGCAGAGCAACTGCTCCTTCCATGTCACACCAGGAGTGCCTTTATCCCACCAACCAACCCTGCTGACAGCCCAGGGAGGTAAGAAATACTGCATATTTCCCCCTGATCATGAGGGGACTGACAAAGTTTAGCTCAGGTGACTGGTGTTGCACCAACAAGTCAAAACTGAAGGGAAAAAGAATCCAGGAATTTTAGTCCTTTGCCTTTCCTGAGTTTTCTGACACAACAGTGCACTAATGAAAATTTGGGTGTATCCAGCCATCGCTGGATGGGATGGGAATCTCCTGCCATCACTGTGGGAATCATATTATGGTGTCAACTTTTGGAATGTTATTGAAGATCCCGGAAATAATAATTTTCCTTCTTTTTCACACCCCCTCCAACACCCGTAGACGTGCGATCTGAGCGCCTTGTTTTACCTTGGGGGGAAATGCTGAGTGCAAGCAGAAGTCAAGAAAGCAGATTTTAACAATTAGCACTTTTTAATTATTCCATCTTTGCTCATTGTTAATGCTGGATCAAATAACAAAACAAATATGATGAAATTCTTCCCTCTATGGTAAAATGTTCAGGTTTACCCGTACTGTCCAGCCTCCAAAAAACAAGGAGATCAAGAATTACTTACCCTGAACCTTGGAGGGGATTGCAGCATTTTGTAAAAAGCACAAAAATATGGTTTTTTTACAATTAGATAGTTTGTCCCTCAATTATCTCTTTTAATACCTTAATTAATTACCCAAATAATTTAAAAAATTATACCCGATATAGGAAATGTAATGCATTTATTTGGATCCTGATCCAGAGCCAGCTGATATCAGAGGTCCTACATAGGCAACCCTTTTTATTATTAGTATAGAAAAAACCAGGGATTTTTTTTTGCCACAGAAAAAGGAGTAAAACTCCTGCAGACTTAAAAAGTTTCAATTTGCTTATCTGCGTTAAGACAAAACACCCCTCTAAAAGTACAAAAAGGCAGGATTTAAAACAAGAAGAAAGGTTAAGAAAGATTAAGAAAGAATGTCTTCCCCTGTTTATTCACTTCTGCTGGGCAATAATCTAATTTCCAGTCTCACGTCTCTATTTCAGCCCACATATGGCAGTAATATTGGATCTTCAGCAGTGCAGCTTAACCATGACTAAACAGGTTGATGAATGTCATGCATCTTATCATCATACATGCATATTTTTAAATATAATTCACTTTTGATCTGCACCCTTGTGCAGTGGTGAATGAAAACAGTTAAGATTTCTTCCACTGTCTGCTTTTAAATGTATTAAACAGCCCTGCTGTCAATAGATTATATTCTTGTACAATGATAATAGCCCAAAAAACTAAGAGGCCTTGTCAGGAATTGCAGTTGTCACAGTTTGATGCAAATGATTTTACTTGGTGTTCATCTGCTGCACAATCAGCTCATAATCTGGATATACATCACAGCATGACATGGAAATTTCCTGCTACTCTGCTTTCATTTCCAGAGGCAGCAATCAAATGAAAACCATTCAACCTCACCAAAATGTATAAATAATTTTCATTCAAACATATTAACAGTCAAAATATGAGAATTTATCACAGAGCACTACGCCTTTTAAGAAGCAATAAAGACTTTACTTTTTAAGCATATTTCTACTTAGAAAAGTAATATGAACAGTAAGTTGCGAGTTTAAAAGAGGATTTAAAAGTCCAGACATGGCACCAAATCTTCAAACTTAAGTGTGTTGATGCTGCTTTGCTCCACACACTGCTTGGGAAAAAACAGCCTAGAAGAGGGTTGGGAAAAGGGGAAACAAGGGGTACTATTCAAATGACTGCTTTCCCCTCAGACTTGCCCCATAAAATAAATATAAGTATTCAAATACAAAGAACAGAAAATGAAATCCTATGGCACAGAATCTGGTGGTACAGCAAGCAAGATTTCCTTTATTTATCTCTTCATTTTCATTTATACTCTAGATTAGATTTTAATTTAGTTCAGTTTAAGGGTCTTTTTCTTTTGACTACCATTAATATTTAAAGTGATGTTACAGGCAGGAACACCCCCAAAAATACCTCTTTTAAAATGCATCCTGTGAAATTCAAAGATACCAAAGGAGGATGGGGCTGAACTCCAGTTCCACCAGTGGCAGCTGTCAATTATCTCCTGTTTGATCCCTTTTTGTTCTAGTGGAAAGCGTCTCTGCCCATGGCAGGGGGTTGGAATGATGATCCTTGAAGTCCCTTCCAACCCAAACCAGTCTGCGATTCTGTAATGAAAATACCAACTGAAGAAGGCAAATATTTGCCCTGCCTGCCTGGCTGTGGGGAGGCGCAGGTCTGGGTGCATTTCCAGTTACATTCCCAGTGGGAATGGTGCTGGGGGTTACTGGGAGCACTGGGGCGCAGCACCATCCCTGCTGTGCAGCATCAAGGATGAGTAGGGAGAGCCCAGAGGGTGTGGTACTCCATTGCACAGCTACTCCACACTTCTGTGTGGAGTACCTGTGCAATCACCCTGCATTTATTGCTGAAATGAACCTTTTTTGGGTGTAGCAGCCACAGGTTTGCCCTTCTTCCCGAGAAACGCTTCCGTGCCACTATTTTCCCCAAATCCATTCACTCTGGGGAATCGCTGAGCTCCCTGGAGCCTCTCCAAGGAGGAGAACAATCCCCTGCAAAGCCAAGGAATGGAGGAACAAAGGATGGTTTGCTGTTCTTATTAACAGTGGTGCTGAAAAAAATCACTGCCTCCCTATAAATTGGGTGCTTTTTTTGAGAAACAGGTAAAAACTGCTAAGATGACAGTTTTTCCCATTTTTCCAGTGAGTGTGTCTGAGGAAGTAGAAGTGCAATAACCTGGGGTACAGCAGGCTCAGCCATTTGAAATAAAACTTTGCAGTACTAATGTTTTTGTAACTGCTTTCATATTGTAATGATATTTTTCCAAGCACTGGTTTTATTTGATCTTAAATACCTTTTTGGGAAAGTCCAGTGAGCTGACTCTAATAAAATCATGCTATTGAAAAAAGGTTTAAGTGGAATGTTCAGAATAAATTACAAAACTGCATGCAAGAATACCAGCTAGTGCTGCAATAAAAATCTGGAAATGAGGATTCTTGCAATATATTTTAAAGAAGTAGTATACTTTTTTTTGTTCCTTTTTTTCCACAGAATGTTTCATAATAGAAAGCCTTCACAACGTAAAAGAGGGTGAATGAAAAACGAATGAATAAACTGCCAAAGAAATTGCATTTAAAAAAAAACTTGACTTTTTTTTCCTTGAGAATATATTTCATATCATTTTCAATAACTTTTGGAAGATAATAGGAAAAGTAATTCTGTTCCATTTTGCTGTACCAAAATACTTAAATTACATCATAGTTAGACTGTCAGATCTCACTCTCTCTCACACACACAAATGTACAGACCCTCTGTACCCTCTGATGTCAAGAAAATGACAGAGTTGGTTTTTTCCATGAAAACCAGTCCATGCAACGGGCTTCTAGGATCCAGCCAAGGCTTTTTGTAGTCTTCCTCTCTCCTGTAGATCCCACAGTCAAATTCCTATGGCTGAATACAACTCTAGGAGTAGAACAGGAGGGACTCACTTCTACACAAGCATCATTTTCTGTCTGGCTTCTGCCAGGGATCACCAGAGAACTGGGGAAGGCTTTTCCAGTTGTAACATGTCTGTGCTTGGAATTGCAAACCCAGGACTCCTGGTGATGTGGGTCACACAGTGCTTTGGTGCTTTGGACCCAGGTAGAGGAGCAAAAGATGTGACAAAACACTGACAAACCTGGGTAAGCACCCACAGAACCCCACAGCCACCCGCAGGTTCTCGCCCTCTTGATGGATTTCTGTGAGGGTTTGCCAGGTTTGTCCACACGCCATGTTTGAGCTGCTCTGCTGTAGCTGCCTGGACATTCCATCAGCTTCAGAGGCAGGAAGGACACCCCAGCCCTCCAGCCTGGTGTGGTATCCTGCAGACAGCTCATCCAGCACTGCCCTGATTGAGTGAGGTGTCAGCTTTAAAGAGGGTTCTGATGGAGGACACTGATCCAGGTGACAGTGTGACATGTGCAAGGAGGGATGTGTGCTTAAATATTAATCCCCAGCAGCCATAATGCCAGTCCTGATCTGTTCTTTTCCTACTTAAGAACTTAACATGAACAGGAGACTTGGTGTCTCGTGGTTCTGCTCCTCCACTTGGACTCTTCGGTGGGCCCATGTAGAGGATGTCAAACGATGAGGAAGGAGCCAAGCAAAAGGACCCACATTAGCAGCTCTTGGCTGAAGCAAAAGCTGTTGCTTTATATTCCACCCCTCCTTTAGCAGAGGACTTGTCAGTTGTCACCTGGAAATCTCTCCTGTCTGTTGTTCCTGCACTGTGAGGAGTAAGAAGATGTGGCCACTTACTTACTTTTGACTTGTGGGCTGTCCACTGGCCCCGTCTTCAGGCAGAAACCTAAAAATATCTTCTCAGTATGTTTTAATTACAGCTTAGTCTGGAGCCTGTCCCAAGCTGGCAGGTTGTACTGTATCTCAGTGCCTTCAGCCTAAAATCCTCTTTGTTCTTGGCGGCTTTGTACAACCTGCTCAAGTATCTCCCAGCAAGTGCAGGTGGAAAAGAATAAATCAGATGAGACTTCTTGCAGGAAGAGGTCTTCATGCTTCCAGTGCATCCTTCAACCTTCCTACTCCCACTCCTAAACTTTGTTTTCCACTATTTAGAATTGTTGTGGCAGAGAGTGACAATTTCTTAATTGTATCTACCTACTCCAGGAGAAATCAGAGTGTACAAACACAACAAACATGCCATTTAAAGGCAGAACTGCAATAACAAAAAATTCACATGATCAGGTTTAGTGCTAATTTGAGATATGTCAGTGTGGCTGAATTTGAGGCTGAAGCCCAGGAATCCAGCCCTCACCTCCACTAGTGCTGCTGCTTCTGAGTCAGTTAATCCTTCGCTTACCCTCTTTCCAAAAAGTGAATGATATTTATTTCCTTAGCTCATCAGAGAGTGTTAAACGCTGACTTATAAAATGGACATTGAGCATTTTAACAAACAAAAATAATTGCTCAGAATTTTTTTTGAGGCTTGATAAACACTGTGAGCTTTGGCCAAAGCATATTGGGTGCTTTTTATCCAGGTTTACCAGGAGCTACTGGAATTTTCTTGTTATAGTTCAAAAAGATACGGCAAATGCTGGTAGCCATTGCCATCCACCCTGTCTCAGTTGCTGGAGTTCACTGTGATGTTTATAAAAATGAAAAAAACCAAACAATTCCTGTCCATAAGGGAGAAGCTGGAGATTTTCAGAAATTAGGGAGCTCCTATGGCAATAAAAGCCATTCAGGGTCCAGGAAGAATCCTTCAAGTGTTTTTGCAGCACCTAAAACTGTGATCCAAGCAATTGGATCCAATTGTGATTCCTCTGTAATTTTGGTGCCTAAAATATCTAGAACCTGGAGGCATTTCTGTTTCCCTAAGAATTTACAGGACTGCATCTACTTGGAGATGGAGACTCCAACTCCCTGAGACACTGAGCACTCCCTTCACACCCTGTGGGTAACTAGACAATCATTCAGTTGCTTGGGGGGAAACAGGAGGGAATGGGACTTTGAAATACTGCACTTCAAAGTTCTGATGGAAACGTTCCACGAAGAAAACCACTGAGTGCCAAAGGAAGAAGTAATTTTCTTTATGGACCAGCTTTGCCATGTCCTATTCTAATTCACACTCTTTTTAATGTGGAATAAATACCTACTCCACAAATTTTAATGACCACTCACATTTTTATTTCAGTAGCTTAAATATTTTTCTTTCAACTCTAGGAGGGGAAAGGGGCAGCACATTTCATGCTGCAGCCCCCCGGATTTTCTGCTATCCCATTTGAGCACTCCAGGAAAATTTTGCTGCATCACAAGCTGGAAGCACCAAGGAGTTCAGAGAAGTTCTGCTGAAGACCAGGACTGTTGGTTGCCTTCTGCCCAATTAATCCAGGAATCAGTTCCAGGTGAGCAAGGCCTTGTATCCATGCACAGCCACTGTTGATTTGAGTGGGATCCCTCAGCTGTGCCAGTCTCCACCACATCATTTCAGTTGCAAGATGAGGCTCCCCAGGAAAAGTGTCATAAAGTCAGAGAACTGTTTAGATTGAAAAGACCTTCAAGACCATCGAGTCCAACCATTCCCCCAGCACTGCCAAGGCCACCACTAACCCATGTCCCCAAGTGCCACATCCACATGGCTTTTAAATCCCTCCAGGGATGCGATCTCTGCCACTGCCCTGGGCAGATCTGTCAGGGCTGGACAGCCCTTTCCAGGAAGAAATTTTCCCTAATATCCAATCTAAGCCTCCCCTGGTGCAGCTTGAGGCTGTTTCTTCTTTAACAAACATGATCTTAAGTGAACCTCCAACAGTCATTTATCCCTGCTCTCAGTTACCCTTGAAAGCTCAGAGCACCCTGATGTCTTAAAAGGGTATTTGTGTGATTTTAAAGCCCAGAATTTACTTGTGGGTCAATGTGATACAATAATAAAAAACCCCAGTATCCCGACACTGTAATGGCATGTGCAGGAAATAGTATTTCTTATACCATTAACTGTACCTGAGGTACCATACATGATCAGATATAAGTTCATACACAAAGCCCTGTTTTGTATATATTAATTATATTAATTATTCTATAACCCTTGGATGTGAAATATGCACACAGTATACCCGAACTTCATTATTAAAGTTGCATAATGAAACACATTTAAGTCAGGAAAAATATATTGAAGTTTTCTGGGCAATGCTTGTTGGACTCACTTGTGCCTCTTTCAGTCCCTGGTATCTCATCACCTCATTGTGGGTTTTCTTTTCTTCAGGATTCTTTGATATGTTCCCTGAATAATGCTTTTTTAAATAATGTTTAAAATCTTGTAGCAATAGTTCAAGGCCATGCTGGACGGGGCTTAGAGCAACCTGGTCTAGTGGACCCCCATGGCAGGGGGTTGGAATGAGATGAGCTTTAGGTTCCTTTCCAATCCAAACCATTCTGGGATTCTATGAATGGTAACCTGCCAGGATGCACATGGAACAGCATGTGGGCAATTTTGCTTTCCAGAACGTTTCCTTGTAAGAAGCAGATGACAGGACAGATATCTCAGATCTTAATTCAATATCGAGGGAAAGGCTTGTTCCAGTGGGCCAGGCTTTTCTGACTCAGGCAGGGCATGAGGAAAGGAATAACGTGCAATAGCTGTGAAATTGGTGCCTCACACTATCCCCAGATTTGATCCATTTTACCCTACTCCAGTCTGTTCTTGCAGCAAACCTCAGTCTCCAACCATCCATCTCTTATTTCCCCATGCCAGAAAATTAAGCAGCTTCTGTCCCCCCTCAAAGAGGGGCAGGATCAGTTCCTGGAGGTGTGAGTGGCAATCTCTTCCCTGCTGGGTTTTTCAGCAGTGTCTGTACCTGGCACTACCTGAAGCTTTCAGTGTAGCATCCATGGAGCATCCAAGCTGGATCCATGCCCAGCGTAAGTGGAGTCTTCATGAAATTTAGAGAGATTTAAATGCCTCCTGAGCTCCTGTAGACTGATTATTTTTTTCCAAAAGCTTGTAACTCAACCAACTTTAGATAGGCTTTTGTGGGAATGCCAGAACATATACCCTTGATCACTTCCCTGCCAAATATCAAGTCTGCCCAAAAGGTAGGAAGAACTAGGTGATGTTAAAACTCTTCCAGAGGAAGATGGCCATTATTTTTTAAATTGGGAGATTACACTGAAACTCTGCACAGATGGCTCAAAGTTTGAAAAGCCTTTTTTAAATTATTATTATTATTCCTTGGTCTCTGTTAGTTTGTAGAGCTTGTAAAACTCTCTCTGTGACTCAGTCTCCCCCAGGAAAATGTATTTCCTTAACCCCCAGGCTTAAAGAAGTGTATTTTGAGATGTAAGGCTGGTGTGCAGCCTACGAATGCCAGTTATCCTAATTGGGCCTTGCTTCCATTGCTTTTGGGGGGCTGTGACTGCCTCCTCCCAGGGCTGGCCCTTCTCTCCTGCACCTGGAAAATACTGTGACACCTTGCTGGGCATCCACAAATAAGAAATGGACAGAGGAATGGCAGGTCTCAGGTGTGAATTCACCTTTCACCACATTTCATTTCTACCCCTGCAAGAAAATCTCAGCCCAGAAGGCAAAATTGATCAGGGTACTTCAAACCTGCTATGTTTTAAAACTCAAACACACACAGTGATAGGAAGGGGCTGATACTTCCTACAGCCCCTGAGGATCAGCTGCCTGACACTGGCAGGCTCCCGGTGCCAGTTCTGGGAATATTTGCTTCCTACCACCTCCAACAATGTTTACAGGGCTCAGCAGAAGTCCAAGCAATAACATCCTATCTTAAAATACACGTGGCATAATAAAAACATAGGGTCACAGTAAAGTTTAGTTTATTGACAAGAACAAATAACTTTAACATTTGGCTCAGGCACTGAACCCTGTGCAGACATTGTATCTGATACATCAGTGACCAACTAGCCGTGACTGCTCTCCACTTGTGTGTGCCTCTAAGTACAATGATTCATGCTTGGAACATGGCAGGTGTCCATTTTATAGAGTCATTCAGTTGGAAAAGGTAAATGTTCTGGGGTTTTGAGCCCATTGTAATTGTCTATGCATAGCAGATATCTCCCAGGCTTTCCACCCTTGTCTTGATTCCATAACCCTCCGCCTCCAAGAAACCCACAATAAAGCAGAGGAGCTGAAATAAAGCAGGAGCAGTGGAAGCCCTCACAACTCTGCATTTCCAGCTCTGGGCTGAGCACAATAACACACAGAGGGACACACACTGAGCTCAGCAGGGCACAGCAGGGAGCAGCACAGACAGATTCTGTCCGTGAATACCCCTTCCATCCTCTAAAGCAGCAGGATTGGTTTGTTAAAACACTCCTCAGTTATTAAAGATGATTCTCTGATTATAAAGAAAATGGTAAATGCAGAGAGCAGAGGTTCTTGTGATGCATTGTGCTGTGTTGAAATCCAAAGCCTCTGCACACAGCTGCTTACTAAAACTGTATTTGTTAAACCTACCCCTCTCTGGTGCTTTGTACCTCCATAAGCCATTCTTTTACTACTTGAAGGCTGTGAGTTGATAATATTCCCTCATAACTGCAGGTAAAATGTTATGCTAATTTCTACACATGGCCACAATATTATCTCCCACAGGACTTCTAGACTGAAGAACCATGATTATCATAATTATCACCAGCTTTTATTCAGGCATAGATCCAAGAATTTAAACACCCCTCACCACACACACACACACACACACACACACACATACGCTCACAGACACAAGCACACACTCACACGGGCACACCCCCCCCACTCTCTGCACATTTGACTGTGTTTCCTAATTATTCTACAACAAAGGGCTTCAGCAAATGCATAAACTTGAGGCCAGATGTACTATGCTATTCAAGGGAATACAACAACTCTCCTGTGACAATAAAGAGAAACTTCAGTTTAAACAAAAAAGTTCCACCATATTTGCTCAGACTAACTATGATGAAAGGCAATGAAGACAAGGGCTTCTCATGTAGGTATCAATATAAATATTACTGGAAGGTCAATTAATATGTAAATTAACTCCTCCATTTAATTAGCTATTTAACTATTTTCTGAAGCATGGACATATTAAATCATGCTTAAAGACCCCTCTAACTAGCCTCATGACGATAGCACTAGGGAGTCGCAGGCTCATAAAGCACCGACTTGACCTATAAAGAGCCCCGAGTCTGCTAATTCCATCTCAGGCTAATTTTATTACTTGCATAAAATAACCATAGTGCAGCTTTGTGGCTGTAAAGAGGATATGGGTAATAAAACTGGCACAGAAAAGCATCTGAAATATCCTCTTTACCAGTGTCCTCATTTATTATTCTATTATTCTTTGCAGGATACCAAGCCCATGCAAAAGATAAATGACCTTATTACATTAAATAATTTGTGAGGATATTAACCGTTAATCACACATAAACAGCATTTAAAAGGTATTGATTTTCCGCACTCTCAACAGCTTGTAAAATTTATGTCCAATAACAAGATAATAGATAATCAGATGAATTATGCCGGTCATTCAGGGGACAAAGAAAGGTAAAGCTAAAATGAAAGGGTCAAACATCCAGAAATGTTCAGCAGGTAAAAGAAGGGGAAAAGGGAGCAGAAATTACAACAAGCCCCAAGTCCAATCCCTCTCCAAGCTCTTTGTTCCGTGTGCACCGTGGACGGAGAACATCTGATTTCCAGAGTGTCTCAGAGCTCAGCTAAGCCCTTGCGACACTGCAGTGTTGGTGAGCCCAAGGAACGGGCAGATCCGTGTCGTGTCGTTTCAAAGGTCCTCCCTTTCCCAGCAGGAATGGAAAACACTGCTTTCATATTCCAGGCCAGGCACGTGGAGTATATAATCCTCTGAAAAGAGGATTAATTATCACCTGAGCCTCCAGATCCATCCATAAGGAAGTTAAACATGGAAGTTTAACAGCCTGAAATCTGTTTCTCCTCCAGACTGGGGATACTGTGGCCATTTTTAGGGATCTGAGGAGTGGGGTTTCTGCAGCCACTTCAGCTGCAGTGACAGTGTGTTTGCCACCTGGCTTTCAGACTGTGAATTACAGTCCTTCCCAGTATCCCGGTGCCAGGCATTCCTGAATTTTTCAATAGTCTCCTCATAAATTATTTTAACAAAAAAAAATTAAAAAATTTAAAAATTCACAAGCTTTGTATTCCCCAGACTTCATCCTCACCCCTTGGGCACAGAGGAACCAGAGACACCCCAACACTTCCATAGGTCTAAAAAATCATGGAAATGTGGGGCTGGGAGAGGAATTATGAAGGACTGTCCAGGTGACTGCTATGGACACCTGCCATAAATTCCTTCTGGTTTTGACAAATGATTGATGGTGGGAATGTGTCTCTCCAAGGTTAGAGAAACCAGTTGGTGGAGACTGAGTTAATTGGATGAGGTGCTGGAATTGGGGGGCCCTAGGGAGACCCAGCCCTCAGAGTTCAGTGTCAAGGGGCTGGGAGGAATCTGTGTGGGGTGGGAATACTGGGAATACTTGCGTTTGTGTGGACACTAAAGTCACTTTACTGGAACACAGACAAGTCCTCACCAAAGGCAAGACCATTGGAAGCTGGAGGCAAAGCTCCCGGTCTTCCCTGAACCTTCTTCTCCTGAGTTCTCCTTCAAGGAGGTGAACCCACATGTCAGTTTGGAGAGGATTTTGCAAACAATCAATTTTCTCTTCCCTTATCAACTGTGTTTCATTCATGTCCTGGACCAAAGTGTTTCCCTCAAAGTGATTAATTCAGGAAATAAAATCCAGTGGGAGAGCTGGATGGATCTGAGCCTCCCAAAACTCAGTGAACATCATTCTCAGCACGTGGAAATTTTATATCATCACAGCACTTTAACCTTCAACCACAATTAGAAATGGAAACTGAAGACCTCCCTGATTTGTCACTTTACATGTACCCAAAGCACATGTTATTATAAATTCAGAAAATTCTATTTTTTCCCGAACAACTGATCTGAACTAATTCTTTTTGAAGACCTGCTTCACTTTACATTGTTTTGCTTTATAGGAATCTTTATTTCCCCATTTAACATCTTACAATGGCAGGAAAAGCTGAAACCCCTGGAAATTCAAAATGNACTATTCTGTTTTCATTTCCCAAGGTGAGAGAAAACCAGAAAGTAGGTAACTTAAAGAAATGTTGCAACATATTTTAGTCTGGTAGAATTCTTACAGTTCAAGGGCTGTTGATCATACTGGGCAAGAAAATTTGCTTTTGAAGATAATACATAACATTTTTCAACTTGATAGTGACCACTCAGTGAACATATAAATCTTAAACAGCTTCGCAGCATTTTCAAAGGGATGAACATTCTGCCATTTAGTATAAACACGGCCAAAAATATCCTCTGTCATATTTTGGAAACCCATTTCCCAAGCAGGATGTTTGGAGTGATACATATATATTTGTGAGAGGTAGCAAACAGCCATGTATGGCTGAATGGTGGGAAAAGGAGGGAGGATCCACTGGATGAGGAGTTGGGATGATCTCTGTCTGTCCAGGTACCTCAATAGGAGAGGAAATACTGTCAGTCCCATTTTACAGATTGAAAAGTGAGATTTAGATTAAGTGTCTTGCTCAAATTCACAAAGGCAATGTTTGATACCACTTTGGGTCCTGCATCCTATTTCAGCCTCTTCACGTAACTACCCTTTGCTTCAGTTATTGCAAGTCCTCCGTCCATTTATTTGACTTTTCTGAATATTGGAAAATTACTTCACAACTGAAGGGAATTCCTGGGGTTAAATGCCCCCAGCACCTTCTGCTATTCCAACATCTAAACTAAAAAATACATCAAACATTTTGTTATGATACTATGTGTTTGATGCAAGAAATGTCAGGATACAATGAATCTCAATGGGCACGCTCATCTCACATGCACAATTCCAAAATCTTTTGGAGTAGCATGGTCAGGTAATGTTGTTGCAGTGTAATTTTATTTAGTGATGCAGCAATCTATAAAATGGCATTAAATAAAAAATATCCCGGAGTGCAAAAACCAGAAAATGCTGATGTATGACCAAGGTGTGCTTTGCTGGAAAATGCAGAGCTGTTCTGCCAGGGAGGAACAGGTATAACTGTTCTATATTTTTCTAGATTTTTATCTATATTCAGGCCTATTGAACCTCAAATTTCTTTTTCATTGAAGGATCAGCTTCAAAGGACACTCAAGTGAATTCAAGGTAAATGTTTCTATTTTTCTTTTTGCAAAAAGAATTGTTATTAAATCTGTTGTTCTGAAGCTATTTAAATTATTTTGTCATTTAAATAATCACCAGTCTGTAAATAATTTACAGACTACTGTGAATATGGGACTTCCCTCTGAGGTTTACATTCTACATATGAGGTGTAGGATGAATGATACTGTTCTCCTGGCTTTTAAAAAAAGAGAAAAACAGTGAAATGCCTGCTCTGAATGTATAAAAAAAGATACAGAGACTAAGACATTACTTTGCATTATTTTAAAACTAAAGAGAAAAGTGTCAGTCCAAGTACTCCAGAGCCAAAAATAAAAATAGCGGAAATAAAGGCAGAGCTGATCAGTAGGTGTCTAAAATTACTGAAATGCAAACAATAAATTAGATGCAGGTTTTAAAGGAAATTGGATATTCAAAATCCTGTTCAGTGCCAAAAGCTATGGGTTAGTAGTAACAAAACAAGCAGGATTATAAATTATTTCAGCATCATGTAAAACCTCCCTGCTAGCCTTAGACCAAAGGAGAAAAATACAGATAATCTACTCAGTTCATATCTTGAATAAGCAAATAAATCCCCTAATGGGACTTACTATTTTTGAACAGAGATTCACACGATGCACATATTCCTTGTGATCCCTTCAAGTAGTAGTGTTGCCTGAGCAGGAAAAATGCAGGAGTAAGTTGCACTGGTTTTAAACATGTTCATGTTTTACCAAATGCTGCAACTGAATATTCTGCAACCAAAACTGCTGCACACAGGAAAAAAAAAAGGCCCAGTCAAGTCTTACTTCCATGTTAATTTGGGTTTATGTGGTTGGTTTACATATTATTAAAGCCACCCATCTGATCTATAACAGCAGCCCTGCTGACACTGCCTGACCCAGTGTGACAATCTGGATAGAAATTGTAGGGCTGGCTGTTCAATGTCTGTGACTTTAACAGCATTGCTTTGGGCCTGGAATCAATTCTCTCTGTTTACAGACCATTTCACAGCCCTTTACCTGCAACATCACTTGTGTCAGTCCCATAAATACTTTGGTGTATATAATGCTTGAATTAGCATAATGGTTTAGGCACAGAGCTTTAAGCACAAAGAAGGACATGTCAACATGTTCTCTTCACTTAAGCAATTAAGAGCCATTATGCTGCTTCAGTGGAAATATCATCAAGGTTAAAGACAATCCCAAACACCCCTCTAACCTTTTTATTCTAAGTCTAATAAATGAGGCATAGAAATTGAAATGTTAGTAAACAGTGCTACTTGCAAGCTCTTTTTGTATCATGTTTAATCAGACCTCTCATTCACCACTTGTGAAGTGTGAGGGAATGGGCACGTTAAACACAAGTCAAAAGGATTATTTATCCTTTTGCAAAAGCTCATCTCTCTGCAGAGGTTTGTTTTGCATTTAATGTCGAGTTCTGGATGCTCTGACATGGCAATGTGAAAAAATAAAGTAAATGTAGGCAAAGGTAACTCATAGACTGGGTCACGCAGAGTAATTCTTGCCCAAATCTTTCTTTGTATAAGTGGGTACTCTCTGATTTATTTTATTTATTTTTTTGAGTGTTTACCCCAGGCTTTGCATCTCTCTCTCTCTGTGTTACTTAGGAAAACGATCCAGTGGAAATGTGTTACCATAATGCCTTTATTTCTATTTTAAGCTGGGAAAATCCAGCCAAGGCCAGAACAGTTGCTGGTGGGTAATTCTGGTGAGATGCAGCACAGGGGAACCGAGGCACTGGATTTTCGGTGCTTGATTTTGGGGTGTCTGGGTGTTTGTTTGTTCTAAGTTCATTCTCAGGACTCAGTGCCCTCATTCTGAAAGCTTTGAAAAGTCTTAGGAAAAAATGGCAGAGAAATTGAGCATCTGTAGCAGAGAGAGAGATAAACCCCTGGTAGGGAAAGGCCCAAACAGCACAGAGAAGACACAGCACTCCAACAACTATGTTTGTCTACCAAACAGCCTCCTCAGCTAAATCCTCCCTTTCCTGCTGCAGTATTTGGAGTATTTCATGTTTGGGAAACACATGAGCTCTATTGTAGGTTAACATAAATGTTGAAGATGATACAACTTTTATTAATGCTTTGATGAATTTTTAATTTTTTTATTAATGCTTTTATTAAATTTTTAACTAATGTTTAAGTCACTTCCCCAAATCTTTTGGAAAAAGAGAGTGGGTGGGCAGCGTGGGCTCCCTGGGTTTTCTGAAGGCTATAAAAATTAGACTTGAAGAAACAGTTTGCAGTGTCACCTCCCATCTTAGAGCTTCTTTTCCTCTGCTTTTTTAAAAGCATATTATTTTTATATGCTTTGAAGAGGACAGTTTGAATCCCTCTGATTTCAGTTTTCAAGAATCTCCCCATGGTCCATGGGAACTTGCTGAATTTCTGTGTGGATCATCTCATCCTATCTGCCCTCAGCTCCATCCCCTCCCTGCTGCCACTCCAGGCTGGGATATGGCAGTAGCTGGAAATGGCTCTTTCACTTCAGGAGAGGTTTAAACAAATCTCACCTTCATTTTAATACTATCAGCTGAAGCTGCAGACCCAGCAGCCTGGCAGGAGGGAATCACCTCCTTATTTTATGCCACCCCTCAGGACCATCCTGAGATTGCCAAATTACAGCAGAGATTTCCTAGGAACCAATTAAATTGGGCTCACTTTTAAAGAGATCCAGCTATGGTAACTTTATAATTGAGCCATTTTGTTCTGCTCTCAATCAGCCTCAAAAGGAAGGACAAATTGCTCATGTTGCAGTTTAAAATCTGACAATAATAAGCAAACATTAGAGCTTGGTTGGATCTGCTCCCAATCCCATATAATAACTTCCTTGGAAGGGTGGTTTGAGACATACGGGAATGCCTGGGGGCTGAGAATTTGATTTTGTTCTCCTCACAAGTCCTGTGATCCGCAATCTCTCACTATATATCAGAGGGTGCTTGGCAGCTTCTCATGACTAACCATGAGTGTCATCCCATCCTTCAGGTGAGAGGAGCAGGGAGCGTGGCCAGGCTGAGCTGAGGCACCAGTGCATGGCCATCCATGTTCCATAAATCATAGGGGTTGATAAAAAGCTGCAGATTCCTCACTCCAGGTGTACAGTAGCACCAGGGTTTCTGTTCCACATTCAGATCTCATGAGATCTCTCTTATCCTTCCCACAAAGTGATGTTCTTCCATTGCAAGTGTTGCTCCCATGTATCCTGAAGAAAATAGGATGGAGGAGAGTCACTGGGTGGAGTTTGGAGCTTGGATGGGAAAACTGTTGTAGAGAGATAAGAGTGATAGGGAAGGGTCACTGCAGGAAGAGGAACAGAGACAGGACATCATTGCATTCCTACAGCACTTTTCTGGCAGATCCCTAAGAGTCCCTTTCCTCTTCCATGTTTAGAGCTCCAAAGATTGGGTTTGGTACCTAGTAACACTTTAGCACCTTTTGAGGATCTCAAAGCAGATATTAATTAAGCTCCCAAGCACTTTTGGGAAGGCAGTAAACAGCCCAATTGCCACTTTATAGGAAGGAAATGACCAGCCAAGGTCATCTACTGAAGCCGAGCTTGGAATAGCATGGAGGTGATAAAACGGGGATGACACAGCTGGCTTTTTCCAAAGAGAGATGGCCCAAAATAAGAGCTCACATGAACTTCTATTCAAATTTGAGGGGAAAAAATGTGCAAAACAATTCATAAGAATTTATCCATCTACACCACAAAGTCTCTTATATTTTCCAGCCCTAAATCTGATCCCTCTCACTCCATCCAAGACAGGACCTGTGCTTGATGAACAAACACAGTAGATATTGTGCTCCTGGTGGGAGGTTTTGATTGGTAATTTTATTTTATTCTTCTAGCCTGATTTCCTAAGAGAAATGTTTTCTGTGGCTAAGTATTAGCCTCATTTTCTCATTACCTCTGCTAGGACCAAAACTCCGTGGTAGAAATAAGAACCAGAGCAACCTCTGCCCCACTGTGGGAACTGTTTCCTCAGGCTGGGAGTAGCTCAGTAGTTACTTTCCAGGGTTGTGGGACCTACCACAACAAGTCATTCCATCAAGAAATAGAGAGCAGGCACAGCCACTACCGTTCTCATTATTTTATCTCTCTCATTTGTCATTCAAACATCCCTGTCCACTTTCACCATACAAAAGCAGTTATAATTGAAATCATGTTCATATGTTTTGAGGCAAGAGCGACTCTGTGATCATTTGGCTCTACCCAGGCTGTAACAAAGGCTGCCACAGATGCTTATTCCACTTTCTTTTCTGCACAAAGAAATAAAGAGCAGTTGCACAAATGACATGTATGTCAATCTTTAGGTCACAATACTTCCTGCAGTTGTATCCCAAGTAGGAAACATTAAGCTAAAGGCATTTAAGAATTAACAGTCTGTACCCACGACAGGAAATGGAGTTTATAAAACAGGTGGATGAAAACCAGTATTCACTTGCATCACATTAAAGCAAATCCATTTATATTTTATTTCCTATACACTGACTTGATGTGCATTTTAACAATAATCAGGCTCTGCAGTTCCTGTAGGATTTGGGATATTTGCAGGTGGGTTGGTATAGCCTGGTAGGACTTCAAAGCCGGGTTGGACGGGGCTTAGAGCAACCTGGTCTAGTGGAAGGTGTCCTTGCCCATGGCAGGGGGTGGAACTGGATGAGCTTTAAGGTCACTTTAAACTCAAACCATTCTGTGATTCCATGTTGTGATTCTATGAACTTCCATGTAAGAAATTGTCCATCACAGAAGAAAAGGGAGACACTGTCCAGAAAATTATGTACTACATCAGCCAAGGGTTTGTCTTGCTACCCTGAATCCACACATAGGTCATAGGATTCTCTTGTAATGCCATAAATTGTACTTCAACCCGGGGAAAAGTTAGTGCCTGGTGCTCCAGGCGGTGGCAGTTCCCTGGATTTTTGTCCAACTGCTCCCTTGTATCAGTATTGCCATCCTGGGTGTAGATTAACCATGATTGAAACAACGCCCATTGGAAGCCTTAAAACCTTAACCACCAGTTTTACTTCTAAAATAAAGTAAACTGCCAAAAGTTCTGATAAAAGTGACAATTTATATTTTTAAGTAGTACGTCCAGAATTTTCCTATAGCTGTAGACAAAGGAATTCTTACCCAGATAAGTATAAGAGCACCAATAAATTTAAGGTAGCTTATGCAAGTTAGGCACTAATGAATGTCATCTTCTGTTTTGTCATGAAAAAAGATCTTTCTGCTGCTAAAGGAGACTGATTTAGATTATGAATAGCTGTAGTGATTTGCAAAAATGGCTCCAGAGAGATAGACTGAGATTCCATATACTCATGGCACTTGAGGTTTCTGCCCTTTTTGTTGAAAATTAATTTGTCCTGTGGGTTATTGGATTCTAGCTCAGCCAATGTATATTGCTCAGTCATCACAAATTTACTTAAAATTTAGTGTAGCTGAAGTTCATTCAACAAGACGAAAGTCCACACTTGAAAGCTTCTAAAAATCTTTTTAAAAAACTGGCTGCTGATGTAATTGGAAGCACTGGGGTTGAGGTGGATTTACAAAGTGTTTTGCAGGTGTCAATAAATGGTTTATTATATTAGAGAGACTCTCCAGTTTCCTCTTCGGATGGTGAAAACAAACGGGTGGTTTCTGTCCCCTTGGTGCAGGGGGCTTTTAGTGGGTTTGCCCCAGTCTTACATTCCTAAAATGAGAAATGCCTGGGAACATATACTACAGCTTCCTACACTATTTCTTTAATTTGACACATACTCGTTTTTATGGAATAGAGAGAGAAACTCTGGTTATAAAATGTCAAATGCCTCCCCTTTCATACCATTTCTTTCCTTTTTTTTTTCACTTCTTTTTTCCGCCCCTTTCTTTTCTTTGTGTGCCTTTGATGTATGAGTAGAAATTTCATTTGTATTCTTGGAATCCCCATCTGAGTTTTCACTCTCACGTCTTAGGATTAAACATTGCCTTTGCTTGTAAATTTGATGTCCCAAATAGGTTAAGGTTAAAAAAAAAAAATTCTAGTTCTGTTCAAATCAGCTTCTTGTTTAAATTAAAAGGCTGTAACTAATTTGATTGATGGGTCCAAGTCATCTGTTTGCCCCACTTGGTGAATCTGTGGAATAGGGACTGGGGGTAAAGGTTTTCAGACACAAAACCATACAGAGGTAACTGGGGTGCAACACCCACGTGGGCAAGGATGTAAAGAGGGTGATTAAAGAATAATCAGATATTATACACTCCCAGCAAAGTGGCTTTTCATTAACTATAAAGATAAAAATCTTCTCAATGAGGAATAATTCTCCTTATTTAAAGCTTTATCAAAAACAGTTTTATGTCTCTTTTAAATGATGGGGATTTTAAAAAAGAAAAATATAAAGGCAACTGAAACTGGTGGCACATGGGAAGAGCTCATTTTGTGCACAACCCCCATGGGCGGTTCCCAAGCAGTAAATCTATAAACACTTTGTTTGTGTTCTTTCTACCAGGAATTATGAATTAAAAAAGACAAACAAGGATTTAAAATTCAGTTTAAATTTAATAATAAAACCACTTCATACACATCTCATTAAAATATGAGGAAATGGGAATAAAAATCTTCACAGTCCAAATCTCTCAGGTAGTTCAGGTGGCTATTTTTTATATTTCTGCTTTTTTCCCCTGGCTCTAGTGATAGATCTGAACACAAGTGATCAAGTTTAAGCTCTGAGACTCTCATCTCTTTGCTTGATACACAAGGCTTATACAATTGCAGGAAATGAAATACAGTGAGATAACCAAATCATGACACAATGGACTGGAAATTTTAGATTAATAAACCTCTTTCGGAAGAGAACTAAATAACTTTTACAGTTTTATCTGTGGCTATTTGTTTCTTTGAAGATTTATGGTCCTTGCAACAGATATGCATCTTATCCTTCACTCTTCAGATTAAAGGCAGATGATTTTAAACAGCCTCCTGACTGGCATGAGCTGGAATTGCAGATGATTTTCCTTTAAAAAAATGCTAAAAGTGAACTTGCAAGTCAAATGAGAATATCATTGCATATGTCAGAGAGGGCTGAGGATAAAATCTACATGCAGCTAAACAAGATCTAATCCTTATTATCACAAGCAGGGATCCTTAGGCAGAGCTTTACCAGCCACGTGCAAACCCTTAACGAGGAATTACAACTTTTCCTGCTGCTGCTGCTGCTTTAATTGATTGATGCTAAAAGTTTAGAAACTCAAATCTAAGGCGCTCTCACAAAGCTCCTTTAACCAAGCCTTCCCTTTGAAAGCGGGCTCCTCAATTGGAACTGGCAGCCCACATTTTTAGGTTTCAAGCAGCTCTGTCATTCTAGGAGGAATGTGTCTGCCACTTCACACGATAGCCTGGGCTGAAAGACATGTACTTTGAATCAGAGAATCAATAGAACACTTAATGGACAATTAGGAGAACAGCTGTAGGACTGTCAAAGGCCCATCTGTACACGGCTCCCAGAGCCTGGGCTGGACAGCGAGCTCAGCTCAGCGCCCCAGGGCAGAGCCCGGCCCCCTCCCACCCACAGCTCCTGCTGATAAAGTATTCCTGTTTCATTACAAATTTTAACACGTGTAGAAAATTATGGAAATTGCTCGGGCCATTTGTCAACTTATATCATGTGAATTGATCAATAAATTTCGCCACTTTGTTGTTAATGTAGATAAATTTTGGCATTTAATTAAGCCACAGCGAAAACGCGGCCACTTTTAATTTCGGCAGATGCTGCCTTTTCATCTGTAATACAGGGGTACATTGGCAAATACAATCCAGCTAAATATTTATAGACAACATGACAATTCCTAAAAGAGTTATCATCAATGATCTTGGTTCTGAAGCAATTAGCATTGTTTGAAAGAGCTCGTGTGGAAAGCTGGAATAAATTCTGAGCAGCAGATGAAGTTCTGGCTATGCAGGTACATTGAATATATAAAGCAAATAAATCTACATGTTATAAACACTTATGCCCACACTGATTATTATGGGAATACTGTTCTACAGTATATATGGGTATAAACATGGAAGTGTATGTGCACAAACATGGAAATATATGTGCACAAACACAGAAATTCTGACAAGCCAAGGTACAAATTCCCACATCCATAAATATTTGTGCTCTCCGTGTAACATGTTTACAGATATCTCTGAATTAGACTTGTATAGTGATATTATCTTTTTAGCAAAAACACAATGAGAGAGACTGAGCTCAGGAAGTCACATCACGGAAGGAAACATCTCACATATAAACACTTTATGTAGGAGCACTAAGAGTTGACAAAAGCATTGCCGTTCATAACAATAAACATATTTAACTTTTTAAAATAACAACTAAATTTCTAAACCACGACAATCAGGGATCAGCCTTCAAACTTCCAGATATTTTTTAAGCACACACAGGTTTGGCCAGACAATAAGCAACATAAATGAACATTTTAGGCTTTCTATATGGCCTTAGGGAGCCCGGGATGAAATCCTGCCTCTGACAGCCAGAGGCCCCAGACACAGCACTCAGCAGCAAGACTTGACATGATGAACTGCTGAGGCTCATCTGAGTGGGAAGGGGGAGTGGGCCTGGTGCTGATATTTCCAGTGCCCCTGGGGTAGGAAAAGCCTTGAAATCCCATTGCTGGTTCTGCTATAATCCCCCTGACCGAGCAGGCTCCCGCCCTGACCTGCAGTTTTTTGCTACAGAACTTGTTTATCATTTAGAGGACACTGGTGCTGCAGCAGGAACTTGTGTAGGGAGAAGCCAGGGAACAGGGAAATCAGTGGTGCTCACACCCTCTGAATCCTCATGAAGGACAGTTCAGCATCTTTCCACACTGCCACAATCCCATATTCCAGCACCAGGCAGAGGGCAGACATCCAGCACCCCTGTAGGTAAAATTCCTTTTGTTTGACTCCATTGTGGATTTCTCTGTTTTCGCTGCTGGGTAAAATCATCCAACTTGACAAAAAGAAAAAAAAAAAGAGTGCACTCAGACACACCAATCATTTTTAAAGTGGAGTCTCTGGGTTTGTGGATTTGTTACCACTGCGGCGTGTTTTATTTTCAGGTTTTCAGAGAAACTGGTCAGCAGATTTCCTGATGTTGTTGGGGAGTGCAGGGCAGAAGACTGGAATACTGTTCAGACAGACTAACTGGCTTTTAGCCAAGGATTTGCAAATCACAGAGACAGAACAGGGAATCCAAATGCAGTAACTGTGTGGTATTTGAACCACAGGGAAATCTGGACAGGACAGAATATACTCCATAAATATAGAACATTCTAACCAAATCTTGAGTCATTGAAATTATCTCATTGGCCTTTCCTCTCAAAGAGAAAGCTTTGTCTCAGCTTACCAAGGCTTTTTTTGCATTTCACAGCATTGCATTTACTCTTCCTGGACTGGATCAACATGAGTTCATCAGTGCATGCCCCAGATTCCTGTTCCTGATGGCACCACGATGCAGGATCTGCTCTTGCTGAGGAGCAGGTTTCACATCCAGGCTCTCAGTGCAGAGATGGGCTCTCTGTGCCCAGCCTGCCTGCACAGAGATGGGCTCTCCTGACGCGGATACGCTCCCCAAACCTCCAAAGAGCCTGTGCATAGGTACCTACAAGCACTCACCCGTACACCAGGAGGAGATCCAGAGGGATTGTGATGGGTCTCTGCAGCTTCATCCCACAAGTTGTAACTTGTCCATGACCTGATGTGGAGAAAGGCCTGTTGAGATCGTCTGTGTGAGGTAATTTTTTATCTTTTCCTGTGGCCCACGCATTTAATGACAAACTTTTTTCTGTTGAAATTAGAAGAAATTTGGACAAAAAGCAAACTTAAAGGTCTAAAAAATTCTCCTTGTCATCTGCTGCAGTTCAACGTCACGTGCACCTGTAGTGGGTCAATGCTGACCCCCAGTACTGAGCTGTTGTGACATTCACCCTCTCTCCCCATTTCTGCAGAGCATGAAAGGACCCATCCCAACTCCTGGCACAGCACCAAGCCCCTGAACACCAACCTGGCAACCACAGATCCATCATGGAAGTTGGCCTTGCTGTAGTGTCTTCATGGGTGAGGTGAAAAATGCGTGGCAGTTTGAGGCAGCAGTGCTTGTTTCTGATGGAATTATATGGAATATTTATTAAGTTCTTCACGGTAAAGACCTAAACTCTGGATAGGAGGGGATCACACCGCAAAGAGCAAAAAAAAAGTCTATTAAACAATCTTTGTTTTTTAAAAAATCTCAATAACAATGACCCTCATTTGTCTATTTCACCAGCGGAGCATTTTTGTGGGAGATCCCTATTTATCTGATTTATTAGAAATGCTCCATTGAGACAGAAAGCATTTTTCTAATAAACCTAGAGGTTAGCACCATTGTTTGCAGTACAGCTGACCCTTGGATTTGCTGTAAAACCAGAATCATTAGAAATGCTCCATGGGTTATATTGGAGCATTTCTAATGAAACAGAGGGTCAGCTCTATTGAAATAATGTAAAATGTCCAGATTCATGAGAAAAACTCCATTGAAATGCACAGAGCGTTTCTAATAAATCCAGATTTTAGTGGAGCTCAACCCTGAATCCATTAAAACCTTATGAAAAAATAGTTCCTGAGCATGCACCTGAAGGACTTTTTTTCTGTGTTAATCTCTCATTTATTTTAAAATGTGTTGTAAAAATAGCAAAAGGCATCGGTGAAAATTTGTTATTTAAAGTCTGCCATTCCCTCTCCTTACACACGAGCAGAGCCACTGCTGGCACCAGGACACAGCCCTGGAACCCCAGAACCTCAAGCAGCTTCCAGGAAGAGGGACAAGGAATAACAGACAACCCTGGGTTTACTGTAGTCTGTCCCACATTAGGCACATTCCAAGTGGGAATTTCTAAGCTAATGCTCTATTATTGCACCTCTTACCTTCCACCTGCTTTACAGGTACAGCACAGTATGTACCAGCCAGGTACAACTCTGGGGAAGAGTTTGGAGAAGGGTTTGGATCAGTGATCTTCTGACAATCCCCTGCCCTGAGGTAACACATCCCAAAAACTCTGAAATCAAAGGCCACAGGGATGACTGGATTTATGGGCTCAGGCAGTAGACCCTGAGTGAATGGGTTCCTAAACCTGCTGCAGGAGGTGAAAGAGCTGGGTTGCTCAGGCCAGGATTGATCAGAGCCATGTTATGTTGGGCTGTTTCTGGCTGATGATTATGATGATTGTCTGAAGGCAGGGTAGAGGAAACACCTGGAGGTTTGGACATCACTCTGTAAGAGAGGCAGCAGCGTTTGAACTGTAAAACTCTCCCAGCAGCACCAAGAGTGGGAACTGCACTGAGTCCTGAGCACTCAGGGGACCTGGGGACATGGGTGGCCTTGGCAGTGCTGGGGGAATGGTTGGACTCGATGGTCTTGAAGTGCCTTTCCAAACTGAAAGATTCCATGATTCTATGATTCTAATCCATGGAGCTCTGTAGCCCAGGTCCCAGCTTCAAAGCCATTGTAAGACATTATAAAAGCTTCCTTTTAGCTCAAGGGCACTGAAAACCAGCAAACCAGTTTTGGACAAAGGAGAACCTCCTCTGTGCTGTGTGACCTGACCCTCCCATCCTGCACATCCCAGGGGCTGCCACAGCAGGGGAGTGTGAGCAGGGCTGCAAAGCCCTCAAGCACCTTCCCCCTTTTGCAGCTTTACAGCCAACCTTAAATGTGTTTCAGAAGTTTGCTTTAAATTAGGCATGGAAAGACAATACATCCACCACATCCCCTTACAAGGCTCTTCAAGGAACTGGGCTTGTGTGTGTCGTAGGGTTTTATAGCACCATTCTGTCTCCAGGTCCCCCTGCTTTCAGCAAACAGCAGAGGAGCTGGCTCACCTCAGTTCTGTTTATTTTATGAATGCACACACTCAGCTTGTCAGTTTATGGTGCTGCTCCTTTTGCTGCTTTGTACCCACCCACACACATAGATATAAAATGTATATGAAAAGTATATTATTATAATTCTATCTCAACAGATTTAATTCTTAAATGCTACATATACTTGTTTAATCTCTCATTTTAGAAGTAGGAAAGGTTAGATTATAACATCAGGTTAGCTCTCTTTGAAGCAGGTAATAATTAAGTTGATTCACTGTTGCAATTACTGTCAAATCCCCCTTAATTACCACGGATTTTATAGCAGCTTCATTATACGTCTGCTGTAATGCATTGTGGCCCAAAGGAGAAGTGTTGCAGGAAATTCTGCATAGCATGTATAATTCTCACCTGCAGTTAAAGCTTCTAGAGAAAGCCTCTGCACTAAATTTATCTTTTTTTGACACTTTCCCCCCTATTATTTAAGGCAGTTGAGCTGGAGTAACACCACTAAAATATACCCCTAACTTCCTAAGTGAAAATTGATCTCTTCACAGGTATTAGGGATAAAAATGGAGAAATTATAAAATTAGCAGCAACTGATTTTTGGGAAACTGCTCGGCAACAATGAAGATCACTTCTGGTCTGGTGTCACAGAGGGAGAAAACTTCTGCCCCATCTCGCGAGTCGTGTACCCCTGAACAACCTCTCCTCACAATGGGAGAAATCCCATTGAACACAGCTTTTAAGGCAGCAAGAATTCGCTGGAGCACTCTGCTATCCATGAATATTTTCATCCATTGTTCCTTTTACATTTTATAAACTGAATTTTCAAAGCAACTCTCCTTTTGAACTGACCTTCCCACTAACTTCTGGAACAACACAGCCTCGTGAAACTGCTGCTTTATGGCTCACGTGTCACTGCTTGTTTCCATTGGAAAAATCTTTACAAATCAGGGGCTGTAAATTGAGCCTGCAACAGTTCAAAACAGATAACTGAATAATGTGTCCCATGGATTCTCTTGCAACGAAGGAATTTACTCCCCAGCATACATTAGATGCAGAAAGGGCTCCAGTGTCAGTGACACTATTGGCAGCTGTGTTAACAGTGAAGGAGCTGGCTTTGTACAGCAGCACAGTTATTAAATTTCTCCAGAGACCATGACTCATTAATCAAATATTCATACATCTCTGTAAATACACACTGAACAGAGAATACCCTCAGAGCTGAGCATCCCAGCACAAGTGCTCTTTCATGTGCCTCTGACAGAGCCCTGAGAACATGCGGTCATGTTTTGCATTTCTAATGCCGTGTGTGCTCCGGAGCACCCTGATCCCTAAAAACAGAACACAAATGATCTTACTGATCCCAAGTGTTACACAGGCACAATTAAAATTGCTTCACTATGGCTTCATACCATCTTTTTAAAAGTGAGGACAGTGAATCGATTCTTCTGTTCTTTGTTTACCATCAGACAAGTAACTTTTTCCCATACGGATGGAGAAACCCAAGGCCATGCTCCTATTAACACAAGAATTTGTATTAGCATGGAAACAACAAACCAATGGTTGGACTGTGAAGGCCAAAAAACTTGATATATTTGCAAAGACATGAGCTTGGATTTAAAAAATGCTGTATTTTGTGTTCCCTTACTGCCATGCAAAGGCACATTTCACCTGCTCCAGGGCAGGCACAGACGCAGCTGAAGTTTCAGCCTTGGTGAGGTTGAGATCACATTTCAGAGCTGAAGCATCTCTGTGATCAGCTGAAGCTCTTCCCCATAAGCCTTTGAAACAATTCAGTTTTCTGTTGGAATTCCCCATCCTAATTCCTGTCCAGGACTTTGGTTTTGACTGTTGCAAGTTCTGATTTACTCTCCTGATTCAGGCTTGCTGTGGTTGAAACAGTCAGATGCCTTCATAAAGGTTTTTTTGTAAATGGGGATGATCACATTGCTGAATGTAGGTTTTTAAAGTTCTGAACTGTTGTGCTGCTGTTCAAGGGAACAAGGGAATGGAAGGGAACAACCTGAATCTTCAAGTCCAACTCACAGAAAGCACGGCCAGCACAGAATCCCAAATGATTTTGGTAAGAGCAGATTTATAGATAAATCCTGGAAAGAGGTGAATCTCAGATTATATTCCTTTATAGTTTTTATAGGCTGGGACATAGAATTCACCTCTGGAACCAGTTCCTAATTGCAGATTTTGAAGGGAAATTTGCATAAAATCCTTATGGCCCGGTTTAAGGATTGAACTCTGATCCAAAAATACTTCCTTTTTTAGTTCCCTTCCTAATAAATACAGATGCTCTCACTTAAGCACCTCCACAGTTCCTATCACATTCATTTCAGTGCATTTTAATTTTCTTTAACAAGGCTTGACATTTACATTTTAGAAAGAAAATCCTCTCCTATATTTAATTAGGGCACTGATTGAGACAGGATGGCAATAAACCTCCTGCACTTCTGTGCAAGACAGAACCCCCACCTTGCTGCAGGAGCCAGCACGTGCCGAAAAAGCTGGTCTGGGTATCTGCTGTGTGTAAACAGCACGAGGCTGTACTTGCAATCCCCTTTGCCTCCTGTCCTCTCAATCCTGGGCATCCTACAAGTGATCCCACTCCCTTGCATGACCTTATCCACTGACCCAGCAAGATCCTGGATGTGGATAATACCTAAAACATTGACTTTAACAATGTTCCCTTGGGGCACAGGGATTCACCAGAAGGATCAGAGTGCAGGAAAGCAGGAGATGGAAAGTAAGAGTAATGTGTGAATGCTGAGCAGAGCTCACAAAGCCCTGGCTGTAACACAGCCTAAACACCCACCAGAGCTGGGTGAAAACAGCAAACATTTATTTGAGCATCTTCTTGCATAAATAAAACCCTGCTGATTTGCTTTGATGGCATTTACGAGCACATTTATTCATAAACATTAGAGTGAGCAAGTTTTTATTTGCAGGAGTGTTCATGGAAAACAAAAGCCTCGTGAATTCTGATGTGAATAAATACCAGAGAGCTCTCACTCGAGCGGGGCTCCTGCAGTCATTAAGTAAAGCTCTTTTTACTATTCACACCGTGGATCCAAACAATTACAGCTGCCTGTGAACTGCTTACAAACAGGGAAGGGAACTGTTTGTAGAGCTCAGCTCATCCAATCAGGCAACAGAACCATCTCATGGAGATACCAAATCACAGGGACAAACCATGAGGGCCTGATCCTGACTCCCTCAAATGCCTCTTTTCATGTTTCTGTCAAGGCAAATAAAACATCAACATTTTAAGATCCCTTTATATAATGCTGGCACAGCCTAATCAAGCTGCTGGGAGGCTGTAACACCTTGGTGCTGCCAGAGGCTCCAGCCACAGGGATCCTGTAAGAGCTGGGCTGAAATCCTGCTCAGTGTTGTACCCGGCTGTGCTCCACGGCCTCCCATGCAGGCCTAGGGAAATGCATCCCATAGGAATCAGCTGAGGGTGCTAAAGGGCCAGGTTACTTTAGCTAAAAGTGCTAAAGTAACCTGGCATGTTTGCCCTCTTGGAGGCTCCTGTGGCAGAAGGAGAGCTGGTGCTCCGGCCTCCCCAAAATTACCCCTCACCTTGGGTGGAATCGTTGCACAAACAGAACCCAGGATGGGCTGGATTTCAAACCTGCTGTTTGTGCTCATTTGTGGCATTATTGACCTTTCATAACTCACTGATGGTTGCTTTTCATCCCATCATTCCCTTTAAGAGATTGTCAATAACTCTGGAAATAAATCAGGTCTCTGGACTGAGGCCATTTTCCTACTGTAATTAAAGGAGAACAGGAGATCCCTTCCATGCTTCCCCACACACCCTGTTGTGTCCTCTGGCTGCACTGGGCACAACTGAACTGCTCTGGGTTTGGAGGGGTGAGTTAAAGAAAAAAAACCTGAACAAATCAGGGTGGGCTCAGTTTTCCAGCTTTGCTGAAGCACAGGCAACCGGAGAGAAGGAAAATAAGTCTTTAAAGAGAGGCATCACAACCCCCCCACCACGGGGCTTGGAGCCACTTGGTCTCTTGGAAGGTGGCCCTGCCCTGCAGGGGGTGGAACAAGATGAGCTTTAAGGTCCCTTCCAACCCAAACCAGTCTCACTCTGTGATTCTGTGAAATAAGCACTTCTGCTGGTACCAGGCTCTGTTTCTCTCCAAGGTCAGCTGTCTCTACCAACATCAGTAAATAAATCCCTCTCCTAAATGGCCGTTCTAGAAATTTCCATTTCATGAGTCAGCATGGGGCAAAACCAGCCTTTCAGTCTCTCCTTTCCCAAGAGCCATCCCTTGTGCCCCATGGAGTCAGAGCAGTGCACTGGGCTTCTCCCCCAGTCTCCAGCCCAGTCTCAGACTCCGTGTTGGAAAATCGTCAGGAATGAGCTGCTGCCTTTGGTGAGGGTTCACAGGGTCTCTCTTTTTAAAGAGTTTGGCTGGAGATGGGAGTGGCTGCAGAGCCAATGGGACAGGGAGGTGGTGGCAGGTTTTTCCCCACAGAGAAGCTGCAGAGCCATGTCACACGTGGAGAGGTCCTTCACCCTACACCACGAGGGCAACCTGAGCTCCCAGGACAGACACCACCCCCCTCCCTGTCAGCTCTGGAAGTGTGAGGGGGTTTGGGCACTGCTCAGGTAGAGCCAAGGCAAAATGAACCCTGAGGTCTCTCCTTAGTTTGAAAAAGGAGGCCAATACCCTTGCTAGATGTCCCAGGTAGTTATTGAGAGTCCCGAGGTTGTGTCAAGCTGTGTGTTTGATACAATAAGCACACAAAGAAATGCTCCTTCTAAGGAAAAAGGCAGAAAAGAATAAAAGAAAAGGTTGTTGGGTGATGAAAAGCTCAGACTTTGCATCTCCCACCCCGGTTCCAACAGGCAGGTGAGTAATCAGCCCATGATTTGTGGAAGTCCTTTAAGAAAAGAGGCCACTGCTGGGTGTGTGAGTAACTAATGCTCATTTGGTTTGTGTTTGAAGGCAGCAGCAGCAACAGTGATGACACAAATTAATTGCTTGGTTTTCAGGAGCTAATGCAGACGAGGTAAAGAGAATTACTCCACGATTAACATAGTTTCCAATTAAAGTCCCCTGTAGTTACCCAAAAACATTAATTTCTAGTAACTTGGTAATTTAACTTCTGTCACCACTATACACAAGTGTACCAGGGCATCTTGTGGGCTTGTCTGTACTTCACCCCTGCACAAAAATCATGAAGAAAACCCCTGAAAATAGCCATTAATTTTTAACAATTACTTGTAGCAGGCTTCAAATAAAACCCGCTGTGTTTTTTATCCTTTGTGGTAAACTAAAGGATTTGCTTTATTTTTAATTTAAATTTAGATTTAAATTTAATAAGATTTAAGAATTTAAAAATAAGATTTAGATTTAAATTTAAATTAAAGGACCAAAACCCAGCTGCTGTTCTAGCACTGCTATTTTTCTTGTCCCTAGTCAAAAAGGGGGAAACAAATTCCACTATTTAAATAAGTTCAGCAAAGGTATTTCAACCATTACATTTCTTTATCAAGTTGCCAAAAGCCTGGGACAATTGAAATCTCTTATTTCACCCTTCCAGGGAAGCTTGCTGTTGGGATGGAAGAACTACATTTCTCTTTTTAACAATTCCATATTACAGCTTTTATACTTCCATTTTCATTATAATTCCAGACCCAAGGTCATTCCTGCAGACATTAGGTGGGTCTGTGCATGTGGGATTATTTCAATGTACCTGAATTCAAGTGGAGTTGTGGAAGAAGGGAAATTCCTCCTTCAGTTCCCATCTGAGCTAAAGCTCCTGTTCTGCAGTGGGATGGGTGGTCCACGAGGTACCTGGAAGTGCACAGCACACAGAGAGGTACAAAGATTCCTGGATATGGAACATTCTCTCCAACTCCTCTCCCCCTCAGAGAACATCCATTACATATTTGTAAACTGCAGTGCTTCCCTCCCTCCCTCCTTCAGCTGTACAGTAACAGAGCCACAGAGCTCTGAGTTAAATCTTCCTTAAATCCATCCCTGCAGGCTCCTGATGGTTCTCCCTCTTCTTCTGTGCATTCTAATCATTTAATGCCTTCCTGGTGGAAAGGGAAGCAGAAAGGAGAGCATCAGTGACACCAGATTACACCAATTATCCCCCCCTGCTCTGTGACAGAAGCTTTTAATGATGCAGCATACGATTGCTTTGCTTTTTTAAAATGTGAAAGCAAAGTACAACTTCATGTCTAATTTCCTGGCCACTGTCACCCAAAGGAACCACTCAGAGGGTTTGCATTGTTTTTGCTAAAGCTACATTACCTTGTGCTCCACTAACCAGGAATTTCCTCTTTTTAGTTCTCACTGACATTCACAATTCTCCTCATTTTGACATCTAAATTTCATAAATATGTTGTTTACTCCCTCTTCTGGGCTATTAATGAAAAATATTAAGATCAAGCCAAACATCCTCACACACAGCTTAGAAAAAGTAATATTATTCTAATTATTAGTAGGATTCAGCAGTGCAGAGGTTACTAATTTAGACAAATGTTATGTGGGTTTTTTTTAATCTTGAAAACAAGTGAACACAATCTCATTTTGGCTTTTTGGAGTATTAATTAATACTGCTAATGCACACACAGACACAGACCTGATTTAGTTCTGCCTGAAATCATAAAAGGTGCTTTAATGAACACATGTGATGCTTATTATTTGAATCAGCAACACTTGTGCCTCTGTGCCTGAACAGCACTTAGAACAGGTAACATTTGGTTTACAACACAACAATAAAATCTGCCTTTATTGCAAATAAACAGAGTATTCACACCTTACAATATTGTTTTAGATGCAGGATTATACTCACTCTTAGAGGATCTAATATTAATATAAAAGGCACATGCACTTCATGTTTCCACACCTTTTTTATTTCCTAAGCAGCGTTAATATGTCTCTTAAATATTGCATTTACTTTGTTAAAACATTAAACTATTTCTGTACATTTGTTTGCAATCTGAGAACACACACCATCAAGTAATCATTTGTACAGTAACAACATGTATCAAAACAAAAAAATCATAATCACAGCCCAGAATTTCTCACATCCACCCCCCTTTGCTTTGATTTAAAAGCTGCACTAGTAGGAGAAGCCTCACCATTATGGTAGTTGAAACAGGAAACAAACACTGCTCTCCTCTAATAATTGTCTGGAGCTGCTTTGATTGGTTGCAGTTAATATTAATAGTATAACCTTTAAAAATTGTGGGGAAAGGTAATACTTTATCTTCTCTCCTCATATTAAGGCTCCAAAGCAAGCTTAATGAGAAACCATTAGAAAATCATACTGCTAAATAGTACCTTAACTCACAATTCAGCCTATATAATTATGTCAGGATTGCAGCTGACAGTGACTCCCGATCCATCAGCCTCACCTTTCCTGCATGGAGCTGCGCAGGATGCGTCAGGATGGCAGCAGGAACTCCTGCTGGGGCAACACAGGGGGGACTTGGACCCCTCCCACAGGATACAACTCCACTTCTGCTTACAAACAGGAATAACATGGTCTCCAAACCTCTGGATATGCATCCAAAACCCACCAGGACTTGGCCTGGACTGAAGGACACGAGGGCCACAGGGTGGGATTTAGGGAATAGCCAAGGTTTGTAAGAGGGGAAGCCCAGGCTCACCTCAGCACACCTCATTCTGAGCAAAGAGTGAGCAAAACTAATCAGTACATACATTAGTAAATGACATTTTAAAGACAATTAACATATAAAACATTATCATTTTTATGAAAATAGACCAATTTGACCCAAGCTTGCCTTTCTGGGGGAGGAGGACATGTACATTTTTATCTTTTAAAAGGCAAGTGTTCTCCTGGACAGCTGCCGATAATCTCGTGGAAAACGTCCTTAAAGCAAGACAAACTCCTCTGTACTAAATCTTTTTAATCTCTTCTTTTCATCTTCAGAGAAAAGGTCATTTTCTTCATGGAGTGGACTAGAAGCAAAGTCATAGTCTTTAGAATGACCCTTGACAAAAGTAAACAAGGGATATTTCTCCTTGGATGAAGATTTCAGCATCTACAATGTAAAACACAACCCCCAAAAAAATGTTAATTGAAATTAAGAAATTCAGTAAGTAGTGATATTTCTCTGATGATGACTGCAAAGTAAAAAATGCATTGGTTGGTTATCTTTATTATCTCATTAAAACAGAAGCATTGCACCATCTAAACATCTCCTCCTCCTATTAGACAAACATTTACTTCCATTTCTTCTTCAGGCCTAACCCTGTATTTTGTTCCTCACAGATCACCTGTACCTGCTGTTTGATTCAGTGCAAGAAAGATAAAGATAAAAAAGATAAAAGATAGAAGATAAAACCCTCTACAAAATAGTTAATGGCCACAAGACTCTTCTCAAGCACAGGTATGAATTCTGCAGCAACCAAGCACCTTGGGGAGGTGTTTTTATTGTAGGATCAGCACATACAATAATCAATGTTTTTATTCAAAGTTCAAACACATACCCCCATGTAAATAAGCCAGTCAGGAGCATGTGGCTCAAACCAGATTCATGACAGTCACAGGCTGAGGGAACCAGGGTGCCCAAAATCTACATTTATAAAGAAGAAAACTGAGCATGGAGAAAGCAGGTGGTGGTGAATGATAAATACTGAAACAGACCAGCAAAACACCTTTAATAGCAGATAAAAACCGGCCAAATACTAAAAGACAACTCAGCCTTTCAGGGTGTTTTGTCCACTGATTTATTTTTTGTTTTAATTTTTCTTACCTGCTTTAAAAAAAACAGCCCAGTGCTGCAGTGACATGCAGAACTACATCACCCTAGAGATACACCTGAGTGGAACTAAAAATCACTGCACATGATTTCATGAAAATAACCCATCTAAAACAGTAAAAAACCTCCTATAAAGATCTTCAAAACTATTTCTAAAATGGCAGTCAGGGGTTGAGTGGGTATTTAAAAAAAAAGAATTAAAAAAATGAATCAGAATAAAATCCTTCATTTTTACTGTGATCTGAAGTTTTTTACTTTATTCTTGTCTACTTTAATTGAATTTAGCTGCTGTAATGTTTGGAAGAGTACACTCATCCCAAAGCTTCATCCCAGTGCCCAATCCACCAAGGCACCTTCAATGATGGTCCCTCCAAACAAGGGTAGAAACACACCTGTGGTTCCACTGCCTTGTCTGTGCTCAGCTTTCCATGAAACTTCCTTTTCCACAGGAAGTAACGTCTCTCCATGTGCTACGGGAGGTGATGAAACACTAAGTACAGAACGTGAATTGGGCAGGGAAACGCCCAAATGAGAGCTGAGGGGACCAGGTTCAGACTCCTGGAACTGTCACCAAGGCACATCTCACCAGAGAGCACAGAGAATCTGAAACTCTGAAGAACGTGCAGAAATCATCACAGTGGTATCTAAAGAAGTTTATTGATAAACATGAATATTTTTAGTACTCCACTGTTAGACTGTCACTGTTGTCGCCACAACAATTAATTCTGAACTGAATCCTCCATCAGTCCAGTTCCTGAGAAAACCTCTCATTTGTGCTAAGAACCTGAGCAGATGCAGCTGTATAACAATCCCAAGAAATTATTCACTTCTACTTCTTTAAATCTATTTTCTAACTCTCTGGGTAAGAACCAAAGAAACAACTTCAGCATAATTCAATACCTACTGAAGATTATAAACACTATTAAGTTTTAAAAAATGCCTTTTTGGCTCTAGTACTAATACCAGTTAATGGGACATTCCAAATGCTGTACAAACATTAATTCCTTGTGCTGCTGTGATAACTGCTGTGGTTGATATTGTGCCCATCTTCTGCTGCTGCATCCTTTTCATACACTAGTTTTAAAATCACCACAGTTTTTTGCTGCCGCAGCTCAGAAAACAAATGATGCTGCATTTCAATCCCTCACATAGGGTAATGATCAAGGAGGAAAAAAGTTAATTACATTTGGACTTAAATTAAGCTATACCAGTGTTTTTCCAGGATCAGACAGGTTTGATGGGTGATCCCTGCTCCACAGACCTCAGACTATGTTTCCAAACCATCCCCACACTGCCCTTAAATGCCATCAGAAACAGCACTTGAGCTAACCAAGAATAATACACTATTTGGGCTGGATCAAATACTGTCATTTCCAACCCAATCCCTCCCGAGGAACGGGCTGCCTCCTCAGATCCCTCCCGGGCTGGGGCATCCCTCCTCGGCAGGGCTGGCTCGGGAACATTCCCACTTCACGAGTGCCACCTCGTGGGCCCCTCCTGCCGCGGTTCCAGCAGCAGCTCCCATGGAAACCCCCAGCTCTGCCCAGCTTTTACATGTGGTAAAATCAGAGGGAATGAAAAACAATCCACATTTCTGGATAAAAGCAGCAATAAATATCACAAAAAGAATTATGTCTACTTAGAAGAGAGAAACTGATTCTCTTCCCTTCCCCACACACCATCGTGGCTGAGGAAGCGATTTGGGAACCCGGACACCTACCTTGGTGATTTCTTCAGAAGCCTTCTCAAAGTCCTGCACAGTCCTACAGTAAAATCCTATTGTGCAGCTTGGATCCATTTTTTTGAATGACATCTTTTTGGGAGAAGGACAATGGAATGACTGCAAGTTTCAAGATTAAAAAACATGAAATACATGGTTACAGTCGAGAATGGCACAGACCAATGCATTTACTTTCCCCTTTCCAACAGCTTAACATCCAATTCCCTGCATCACCTGAATTAAATCCCAGCACACACTTTTGAAGTCATTTCTTCCACCCCCCAAACATTCAAGTAATTCCACTCTTCCCCAGACACATAAAACCTCCTGCTGTTTACGCTGCATTCCCCAAACTTGCTCACACCACCAGGTCAGTTTGGAATCTGTCAAAGGTCTGCTGCTCCCAGCAATACTTTATGAATATTCCCAAGGCAGAGGAGGTGAGTGCTCTTCTGCAAATTGAATTTGTAACAGCTTTTGCACTATCTTACTGCTTTACTACCACCGCCCAGTGCCCCTTTCCCTCCCCCAGCCTCTATAAAAGAGACATAATGGAATAAACCAACCTCATGCATTTTCCTTCAGTAAATGAAATGGGTTCAGAAACCCACAAAACCCACAAAAGCAAAACCATATTACAATGATCCACAAGTAGGGAAAAGCCAAACAACATGCCCTGCTTTACAAATGGGTTTTGCCTAACGTGAAATCTCTTTCCATGACAGATGATGCTTTGACAGTGCTGGGAACTATCAGCAGCCATGCTGTAAGAAAAAACAAACAGACACAAAACCCCCTTCCCCATTCTGCTCCTCATTCAGTTTATCAGAGAAAAAAATCAGACTATCCTATCTACCCTGATTCTGTGGGTGTTTATTACAGAAGCTGTAGTTTTGGTGAAGCTCATTGTCCAATGACTGAAATTATTTCATCGCCCGCCTCTCAGAGGTAACCAGTCCCCTTTATTCTGCCTCTATCCCACCATCCTTCCTCCATCAAATCCCCTGATCCAGCTTCTCCGCAACACACGGATCCTGCCAGGCTCAAGCACTGAGTCTGGGTTCCAAGAACTTCCCCCAGTGACCAATATTCTCCAGGGAAGACTCTGTGCTGTTCCCTTTCCCATTCCCAGGGAAGCTGTGCGTGCTCAGGGCTGCTCTGGCAGAGCTGGATGGCACAGGACCAGGACAGGTCTGAACAAGTGGGACAGAGCGAGGCAGGGAGCTCTGACCAGCACTGCTGGGTTCCCTCCCTAAAGGAGAACTAACAACTGCTAAAATCTAATTGGGATACAGCACCAGCATCACACTGTCTGTGTGTCAGAAACCCGTTTGATCCCTTTTTATGCCCACCAGAAGAGTCACCCTAGAGAAGACAGCACTGGTTACTGAATCTGAGTGTATCTGTAACAGCTTTACACAACAAAGTATATTCCTTTTTTCTTGTGCTTACAAACCAAAAAGATATTTCTGTTAAACCTCTGCTAAAAAAATACATGCAAAGATAATCGGTACAATTTGTACAACACTGATTTTAGCCACTGGTTTTTTTCCCCATTGTTCAAATTTTCTGTACCTAAATTGTATTTTTAATATTAATTCCTGAGTCATCAAATGCATAAATCAAACCTTGCCTCACACATCCCATTCCAGCAACAGCCCTGTCCCTACAGCCAGGCTGCACTGTCAAGGCAGGAGGTTTAATGTTACACAAATCACTGCACAACAAAGAGAACCGGGGAGGCTTTTTTTTCCCCACTCCTCCAAACAAATGGATGCTGGAAGCCAATACAGAGTGGATTGATTTCCAACTTATTCTGGACAATTTGTCAATTTTGAAAATACTCCCTACAGATAAATCTAACAAGCAACTATCCACACTAAGAAAGCAATTTCTGTTTACTTTTGACATTTCTGGACAAAGATATAATACTATTAAATGCACCAAGCATTAAATTGCAATCTATTTCCCGTCTGCAGGAAGCATTAGGATGCGACCAAGCCCAGTTGGCAGCTCACATACCTTCAAAATACAGTTTAAGACCTTATTATTATTTGGAAGTTCATATTAATGCCCGTCTGCAGCAGAATCTGGAGGATGAGTCATGGCAACACAGACCAAAAAGATGTGTATTTTTTGTAGCTTGGCCACTGAGCTACGGTGTGACCTTAAGAAAGTCACTTCAGCTCTGCTGCTTTTGTGCTATTCCCACCTTTTGTCTGGTTTCCCAATTAAACTGTAAAACCTTCAGAGAGGCACTGTAGTAAAACAGTTATTAGCATAAAGGGCCAAGGATCTGGGTTATCATCTCTGGCTGCTGCCACAGGGGAACAGGTAGAGCTGGGACTCACCAGCTCTTCCTCCAAACACCTCAGCAGGGTAAATCTAACAGCAGCTCTAAATATAACCAAACTTTCTGGCCAGGATATTTCCTAATACATTTTGCTGCTGTGTTCATTTGCTTAATTCAGAACATTCTCATTTTCTAGAGAATCTTACACTTCTATATTATGCAACATGCTAATTAAAGCATTTTGTTAAGCATAAGTAGTGTTTGCTTTAAGTTGGCCCTAGGACTTGAATTAGCCCTGTGTAAGTCCTTTCAGATATCTATCTATAGATAGATGGATATATATATAAAAGTACTTTTCCAAAATACTATTTGATGGTATTGTGTTCAAGGTATTAAGGTATTACGATCGTGCATATTCCTCTTCCTTATTTAATGCACTGTGTTATTTCTGAAGCCATGTTTCCCCATTTAGGAGTTATTTCACTTCCCAGAACACGATGGCTTGAGGAGCAACTACTAATATCCAGATCCAGCTCTGCTCTGGAGCTGCTGTCTGAGCACAGACTGCTCCTACACTGAATCAAGAGCTGCTGGAATTTCCTGTGGAAGTTGGACACCAGACCAAGGAGGGTTTGTGTGGATGGCACTGAGGATTTCTGCTGTGAGTACTGGGGCTATTGAACACTCACTTGTAACTGATAATGTTTTCCCAGGGCACTTGTAAATTGAGTTCTCTAATAACCTCCTTTAGCTCTATCTATTTCCAGGTTCCTACTATTGAATACCACAGTGATTCTTTCCATGATGCTGATTGCAATTTGAATTGAAAAAAAAATAAAATAAATAAAATGACCAAAAAGACAAACTAACAAACTCCAAATTTAAATAGGCTTAAGATCTACAAATATGATGTAAAATTACTTAAGTGAACTGATCATCTATTTTTGAGATTCTCTGATTATTAAAAAGAAAACAGATGAAGATTAATGAAGTAAAAATTAAAACCCCATACTGAGATTTAACCTCTGGTCATTTTTGTTGATTATAGGCCTATAAAGAAGGGCAGGACATTGATAAATAACATGTAACTGTAAAACCATAAAGCTGCAGCTAGCTAGAACATCTCTAAATAATTAGTGTTTGATTCATATGGGAAGAAAACAGTGCCAGGTCTATATCCACAGTACCTCAAGAGGGAAATCCTTTATGCTGACATCTACAAAAGATTGGCAGTAATGAGGATCCATGTAAATCAAACTGTCATCTACAAGGACAAAACAGAAGACAAGTAATTCAAAAAACACCTTATTATTACACTGCTTACAATCCAATTTCTATGCAGAACAGCTGGAAAAAAAGCCAGCAAGTAACTGCTTGCCAGGCTGATACTCATTGACTGAAGCATTGGTTTTTGCAGGACAGATTAACTTTCCCATAATCAAATATGCTTGTATAAGCAGAATTTTTATAAAGTGATGAAACTGTCATTTAATTTTTGGTGATAAAATTACTTTTACAAACACACAATTATATTCTGGAGTTTGCGTATGAAAAATGTATCGCGCTGCTTCATCCTGACAGGGAGAATATATTGCTTGTCATTTAGGCATCAACTAACACCACTTAAAGCAGGGAAGAGCAAATAGGTAAATAAGAACTGCCAGGCAGGAACAGCAAACGCTCCTCAAGTTTGGTGAAACAGATAAATTATGCCTTGTTTATGCAACAACGGAAATTAAATGTACATTTTAGAGAATCCAATTACTCTGTGGGGTAAATGACAAATGGCTGGACTTGGGGAGATGTGATGAATTAATAAGGTACTCATTTTGCTATTTTAATCATGCTATTTCCCACTGGTTTGATATTAACTTCCTAACTCAGAGAAAAAACTATTGAAGAGACGTAACACATTAAAACACTAACCTTGGAATCCAGCAAAGTAATACGACTGCTTGGGTCTGCCACCAATAATTCCAACACAGTACTCCAGGCTCAAAATTCCCTACAAGAGGAAGATTAAATCATTAGGACAGTGTTAAACAGAGTAAGTGTTAAACAGACTAAGTATTAAAACTGAAATATTTGTTCCTTACTTCTTTTAGGCAAATAATTAATTTTCTTTTTTTTTTAAAGACTGACTCCATGACTTTCTAGGGCTTGACCAAAGTGAAAACACATCCCAGATATTCCAGAGAAAGTCCTCCCTTTCCACGAGATGCTCACACATTGAGAGAATAGGCAGTATTACTTTTGGGGAGGAGATAAAACATAATGTCTTACAAATTGAGCACAACTTGCTTAGTCAAAATATACCCAAGTATTGAGATTTACAGCTTTCATAAACATTTACATTCTGGGGCCCTGGGGACTCTTCTTTTTGCATTCAAATGGACAAGTCTGGCCTGAGTATCAACTTCTACATCAAATGCCAGTTGGAGAAAGACTAATTACAAGATCCAGCTCTAAAAACAGCCGCTCAAAATCCGAGGAGGAGAGACAAACACACAACAGACAGGCCCCATAAATCTCTCTGGATGTTGCCTGTGAGGGCAGAGGAACCAGAACCATCTGTAGTAGCACCTTTGGGAAAGGGACAGTACAAATACACCTAATTTAAAGGGGTGAAATACAGGAATTGTTTTTGTCTGGAGATGAAAAGAAAGGAATAGACTCCTCCACTCATGGCAAAACCAGGAGCCACTAAGGACCGAAAGGGCTGGGGTCTCAACCATGGGCTACAGTATTTCTGCTCATCCAGGCTGAAAGGGGTTGGGATCAACTGAGCAGACTTATCACTTAATAAAATGCTGATTTTATGGATATACTTGCTAGTGCTGGGGAGAAGGATTTACCTGTGGACAACAGTTTTGCCAAGCTGAGAACATTTCTACAGCTTAACTGACCAAAATTCCTCTATTCCCACAAGCTCTGGATGCAGGCACGGGCAACAGAATCCAAGGAAAACACCCCTGGTCGTCTTTCTATCACAAGGAATGGATGAAGGGACAGAGGACTTTCCTCCCTCTCCCTTCACATAATCCTACTCTTCTCACTTTCATGAGGTTCATCAGAATTGTTGTGACTCTTCAGTCTTGGCTTAGCACAGTCCTCCATCAGTTATCCCACATTCTCCATTAGTTATCCTACTAACTCCAGCAGGAGCTGCGTTTTGCCAACACTGAGCACTTAGGAAAGCTGAGCCCAACTGTCCCCATGCCAGTGAAGCCCACAACTATTAAATACTCTGAAAACTGGACAGCCTTTAAATGTCCATAAATCACAGTGGGTTTCTTGTGGCACTGGCAAGTGTTGGGTCCAAAAACTTGGATGCTGGCCCGAACCGGGAACACAATCCAGAGGACTGTCAGCTGAGGCACAGGAGATCTTCATTAACTGGCAGACATACCTCAATCCTCTCCTCTAAGAGATCAACCATTCAAAGTAAAACCATCACATTATCATTGTCTAAGTGGGGAACATTTCTCTCAACAAAAAGATTGTTATTTTTATATTATGAACACCAAAGCTTCTCAAGATGAAATTTGCCCTGCTTAGACAATGATGAAGTCACTTAAAAACCTCATCTGAGATGCTACAGAGTCAAATTCAGGACGGTTTATATGGGTTAAAAAAGTGACGCTTATTTAAAATACAAATGAGAAGCTTTCTTAGAAAATTTATTCAAAATACGAATGAGAAGGTTTACTTAGAAAAAGCTCCTTGAGGGCTGAGAATCACAGAACATTCAGGCAGATCAGAGGCAAAGGCTTGAACAGCCAAGGAGGCACATCCTTTGCCAGTGGAACAGAGAGGAGCAAAGCTAGCCAGAGTAATGGATAACTGCTTCATCTATGGGAAGCTTCTTGTAAAAGTGAATTATAAAATATTTATCAATTTTCATCCATAAATATAAAATCCTTTGTAGAAATTACCTCTCGTGCTACATTCTAAAATCTGCATTTTTAACTTAAATTCAGACTCCAAGAAATTCAGTCACTTCTTGTGACCAGTCAAGGCAGAGACTGGAGTGACTAATTCATGCAATTGAAAGCCCTCTTATCACAGCCTCCATCAGCTTGCAAAGGGCAGGAAGAGGCCTGGGAAGTGACAGCAGGAATCACACAGTGAACCAGCTGTACTGGCTAAAACTAAAACTTTTCCAAAACCAACTGCCTGAAAATACAAGGAAAATAATCAGGAAAGAATAACAATTTAAGTTCATCACTTAAAAGGCTCCGCTCGTCTGTCTTCCCATGCCAGTAAAAACCAAATGTTTTCCTGAAATTTTACAGTGAAGAGACAGTCACAAAAAATAATGTTACAGACTCAGCTTTTCTCTTGCTACCACATTGTGGCATTTTAAAAATGAAAACAAGAATTTAAAGACAGATAAAAAGCAGTATAGAAAATGAAATAAAAGCAGCAGGGCCAAGAGAACAAGATCTTCCCTAAGAGAAACAAGAGGCAGGATTGCAGCACATCCTCAGGTGTCAGCAGAACCCCTGTTGGAAAAAGAAAGGACAGCCCAGACCTTCCTCCCCTCTGCTTTCTCCTTGAGTTTTACTTGTTTCCAGTTCATTTTTATTTGTGGTAACTGTTCGCTACTCCTGGATTGCTGCCCTCAAACATTCATCGAGATAGTGAGAAAATACTTGAACAGTGACTAGAGATATCAAGTAACTCCATCCCCTCTCTTCAGGGGAAGAAAAAGACACAAGAAAATGTGAAGAACAGACAAGCAACAACTAAACCATTTGATATTTAAGAAAATAAGGAGCAGACTAAGGGTTTGAGTATATTTATATTTTAAAACAGTGCCTGATCCTTAGTTACATATGCTATTAGAGTCGTGCTACATTAAATTACCATTTGTAATTTGAGCCACTGCATTAATGTCTTTCCAGGCAGTGCTGCAGGAGCAGGACAGTTATCACTGCTTTACCAAGGGACATCATGTGCTCTGCAATTATGTCTGATCTTGTAATAGGGAAATTTAAAATCTGTAAAGTCAAACTTTACAACCTTCAACTGTAAAATCCCCACCACACGTTTAATGGGGAGAATTACCATCGTGGAGCTGCTTCTCATATCCCCTTGTGCTACTCTTTGAAAAATGATTGAACTCTCATTTCATACCTTTACAAACTCCAAGTAGTCCGTGTTTGTTCTCTCTCCACCGAGTCTCACAGGAACTAATATAATTACAGCTTTTGTGCCTGCTTTTCCAGAATCCATGAAAGAACACTGTCTGTCAATGACATCGGAGCTGTAGACTGAAAGGAGACACATGAAAACACTCAAATTTCAAATACAACCTCCAGTTTTAGAGACACACCTACAAGAAGGCGTCACAAAGTCTGACAAAATAAAACTGCAGCCCTTCCAAATCTTCCTGTGCTCCTGAAACACAACCCTGGCTGAGTTTGATCAAAACCAGTATTATATCTCCTCATTTTCAGCACTATTTTGTAGAATGGTCATTGCTGCTGCTAAGTTATATTGCCAAGGAAATGCAGAAGGGTAGGTTAGGAGGAAGGCAATAAATACTTATTCACTGCATACAAACCTCTAAAAGGAATAATTAAAACTCAAAAGCCTACAACCAACAGAAACATCTGCATGTTATAGGAAAAAAGGCAATAACTGATTTTAATCAATACTCAAGTTCACTGCCTAAAGTTAACACAACACAGTCATTGAAAATGAGGGTAAAAACTTAATGCTGTGTTATTGCTTATTCCTCAAAAACTGAGAGAGATGGAAAAATCATCCCAGGACAAAGAAGGGAAAAATTAATAGAATTTTAAGTTTCACTGTCTTTGTAAGTCAGGTGAGACTGGTTTGACTGAACAGTGTATGTTTAAACATACATTCCTCAGGGATGTGAGTCCTGTCTGCCCTGTCCTGGGCTCAGTTCTGACATAACTAAACTTGTGGCAGCTGAACTTGGCTCCTGAAGGAACACATTGTGCTTGGATTTGAGACTGTAAGATTCCAAACAAGGAAGATACAAAGAGAATCTCCATATATCAAGAACCCCTTTGTCTACATAATCTCAATTTTGTGGACCCATCTTTTAGTTTTAATTTTCCTTTAGAGTTCTATTGTTAAGTACTTACTGAAAGGCACAAAAAGCATCTAAAATGTTTGCAAAAATCCACAAAATCACATTTACCTGTACAGTCCTGAGCAACATAGACTGTTACTCCTTGCAGCTCAGGGTCTTTTGCTTCTTCAACAGCTTTTCTAAGTAGAAACACAAACTATTTAATTAATCTCTCATTTAAAAAAATAAACAGCAAATAAACATAACATCGTTTTTTTAGAAAGAGGTTGGGTTTAATTGTTTGGTAAAGGGTTTTTTGGCTTGTTTTTTTTGGAGGGGGGTGTTGTTTTGTTTAATTCAAGATACCTCCCCTTCCTGATAAATACAGGTGGAGGGTGGGGTTCTTTATTTGTTTTTAAACACTGGATACCAAGTTCCAGTGTACATGGCAACATGTTTTACCCAAGCAAAGATGACAATGAAACAATGAAAACCACAAAAAAAAGCCCCAAATCCCACATTAACTTAGAATGGAATTCCTATTCACTACCTCATTTCTTTCTGTTTATAGCAATTTTTTGTCATGTATATTGATGCTAAAGGCTAAGTTTGTTGACAAAAATATTATTTTCATCTCTTTCTTTGACCTCACTTCATGTAACCAGCCACAAATTAGTACCTGGTGTCTATGGAAATAAAGACTAGACACAAAAAGCTGTAGGGTTTCACCAAAACTTTGAAAAATAGAATTACAATATTAGGCTCTCCTCAGGAGAATAAGTGTAATGGGCCTAAAAGCTAAAAGAAAATATATGTTGATAATCAGAACCGTGGCCATCAATCAAGGACAACATTTGTAAAGAAATGAAACCGTTCAAAATAGAAGATGAGCCTTTGACTTCAACATACACTTGCATTAAATGGTCACTATCCCTTTATTTCACACTATATTTTGAGGAATCTTTTAATACAGTCGTTCCCAAGTTATGGTTAGTGCTGCTGTAAGAGAGAAAGATCCAGGAAAGGAAACCTTTGCAGGGCTGGAAATCACCACTGGGGTTGTGGTGAGTGTAATTCTGCACCAAATCCCTCCCTGCTCCCATCAGGGAAATCGAGAATTTCATAGGTAATTTATTAAAGCAAGCAAAAAGAATTCTGACAGCTCCCATCACCAGAAAAAAGCAGAATAAAACATATCAATAGTGCTGAACTCCTACACCCCTGTATGACACAGATATACCTCATTATGTCAGTTCAGCTGCACTTCCAATTAACATACTTGTACACTAAATATTAAATTTTTCTATTTATATATATATAAGTATGTACATATAAACGTATGAACTTTGACTTCTGCTGCTTAAATGACTTAGTAGTGGTTCAGTTTATGGCTAAACTGGAACCCACTAAGAAAATAAGAATATAAGACTATAAAAAAACCCCAAAATATTCAAAGAAATGGCATATCGAGGCACACAGTATAGAGAAATTTGACTTTCGACTTTTTTTTTATCCACGCTGAATGTCACAGACCCTTTACTTTTACTGGGATATAATTATAATATTAATAGTCCCATACATTTACAGTTTCACAAGAATTTGATGTGTGCAAAGAAATGCTGAAAACATCAATTTTAGCTCTGACATTTCATTACACTATCAGTACATTACAGCCCCCAGGTTACAGTATAAAAAAAAAAAGACCCTCTAATGTTATGCATGTTCCAAGGTTGAAAGAGTGGTTAGTTTTTAGAACATTTCATTAAATGCAGTTCTACAGAAAAGGTTTGTGAGAGAGACTTGGGATTGTACAGGAAAACAGGAATGTTGCCTTTTTTCCTGAAATAAGATTGATAAAAGCTCAGCAGTAGGTGCAGGGACTGAATGCTATTTCCCTACCTGCCTCTGGAAAATCTCCAGAATTGTTCCTAATATGGGCATTTTACAAAGCCAATAATGACCAGTTTGATGCTCAACTAGGCTGAAGTAATCTCAGGACAGCCTGAAATGCTTCTCTGTGACGTAACAAAGAATAAAGGTATTTTTTTACCTTAAAATGTGAGCGACGACGGCCGGGCCGTACCAATCCCCCGCCATTTTCCCGGACTTCTTCCCATATTCTATCAGCTGGTGCAGGCCAAAAGCTGCCAGTGGGGAGTCACCAAACCAAGAGATTATTTTTCTGTGATAAGCTTCGTTTCTCCTCTCGTTGACATCCCAGTTCCTCCTCGTGCCCCGCTGGGGCTGTGCCTGTGGCTGGGGCAGGATCTTGGGGTCCCTCTCTGCCGTGAGCGACGCCTCGAAGGACGCCGTGAGCTTCCGCACCGTGTGGGACGTCCAGGACTCCGAGTCCGAGTCCATGTCCAGCGCCTCCGGCCACACCCAGGCTGCAGCAAGGAAAGTAAGGTTAATCAGGCTTAATATTAACTTTCTGCTATATTAAGCAAAGCACTTCCCTTTGTTCTCCACGCTCTTTAAAGCAATACTACGTATTTTACCCTCTGAGCTGCAAATGTTGCTGTTGAAATGTAAACAAAGAATTCCAGCAGAGTAGTTTCAGTAATTCTGGTTTCCTTTTATTTTCTGCTGAATGACAGGTGAAATATAATAACCCAGTTGTTGTTAGGAGTTTTTGTTATCTGATACTCCACCATCCCAGTCAGCTGAATAAACAAGAGATACTTGGTTACAAGACACGGGTCAGAACTCTCTTACATATTAAAAATATGAACATTAGCCATTCAGTACTATTCAAAAAGAGAATCACACAATCAGCTAGGCTGGAGAAGAGCTCTGAGATCATCAAGCCCAACCTTTGACCTGACACCACCTTGTCTACTAGACCATGGCACTGAGTGCCACATCCATTCTCTTCTTAAACACCTCCAGGGACAGTGACTCCACCACCTCCCCAGGCAGCCCCTTCCAACCTTTTATCCACGTCAAAAAAGAAGTTTCAAACGCTGGTTTTAATTCTTCTGGTTTGTCAGTTATTAAAAAAGAAAAACAAGCAAACCTGAGAAATCATTGATGTAAAAACAAACACTTCTTCCTGGCAAAATGTCCAAGCAGATCAGAAGGAAAATAGGCAGGATTTCTTCGTTCACTAAATTTGTGATTTTAGATTACAAGACAAACTTGTTTAAATGCTATTCAGCACAGTATCTAGAGCCTGCATTTTTAGCTGAAGGTTTCTCTAAGGATGCATCCTACACAGCGTTCCTCCCATAGCAGAATGGGGTTCAGGAGATCTAGGGAACAGTCAGATGCCTGGAATTCTCTCTCACAAGTTCAAACAACTACTTGTAACACATACTCAGGCACGTGTAGCTCAGTGTAACATCCTCACAGGATGTTCCTGCACTGTCAACTTCATCTTTCAGTCAGTGCCTTAAGCACAGGCATTTCAAAGTAAAACCTACCAGTGCCTTAATATTTAAAAGAAAACCTCCTTTACAACATCATTCAGCAATATCTGGAACATTCCACATGGCAGTGGAAGTCTAAGTATATTGGCTAGAAACTGCAGGCAAGTTTTGCTTTGTAAGAGAAACAGCATCATTAAACCAGAATGAAAATATCTCTGGGAAAAGAGCAAACAGCCATGAAAAACTTTGTGTAAACACTTAAATATGTTTCCAGAGCTGCCCAGACCTCATAAAAAGCTTTTCAAAAGATAATTCACCAGCTGTCAGAAGACCAGGTGAAGAGCAAAGTAGTCCAGAAAGACCATCCATACTCCATCTTCCTGTGCACTGGATTGCCACAGAATCACTTGCACTCTGGAATCACCCCATCACTTTCCAAATTAGGATGCATGGGGGACAGTGCAAGGAATTCTTTGGAACCATGGATTTTAAAGATAGAAACCTGGGGCTATTTTGTTTGGGGTTACTTCAGAACGAGCCATTACACACCCCTGCTCACAGGGAGTCTTCTGACCAGGTTTTGAATTTTTTCAAAGAGCACGTATAACAAAAGTGATATTTAAGGGATTTGTGTTCTCAGCAGAAGTATTTACATACATTTTGCTATCTGCAGTCAGTTGCAAGGGATAATAAATGTTTTATGACTTAAGTATCTCCAGCTGAAGGAACATTCAAGAAGCCAACCCAACAGTTGTGCCCCGACACTGCTGAGAATGGGGACTTTGTGGTGCAGCTGGGTTGGGATCATGTTCACAGCTTACATCATATTTGCACAGTAAGTGCAAAGTATTATCAAAACAGGCTTTCAGAACCATCTTCTGCTGAAGTATTCCCAGGATCCCACAAAGGGCTGAGCAAACAATACACTGTGTTCTCTCTCACACACGCGCGGGTGGTTCAGGCCCCGCGTCTCGGATCGTTCTGGCAACAACCAGTGGGGACAGAGGACATGGCTGAGTGTTTGAAAGGGGCAATGTGGGAGATTATGAAAGGAATTGGGAAGAGGATGGAAAGAAACTATGAGAAGCTAAAATACCTCTCTGCAGGACATGGCTCATCCTGGAAGAACAGGGACGACCTGCAGACTCAGCCTGTGACAGCAGAAAGTGTCCCATGACTCCTGAAGCTGCTTCATCTGGCTGGGACTGAGGGAGTGTTTTGGATAGACAATGGCAAGGAAAAATGGGAAGTTCCTCTCTAACTACATGGGGGGGAAGGGAGGAAATGACATAGTGACAATTTCCACACAGAGAATGATGTATTGAAGTTAGATTAGAATCCTTCCAGGAACTCAATATATTAATACTAGGAGAAATTCAATAACGTACAGCTTTAAAACTGATAGAAGATGATAAAAGAAACTGTTCACTTTTGCCATAGCCCACAGCTATGGTCTCTGCAACTCATTCCCACATCTTGAGTTCAAGAAATGACTGAGTTTCAAGGGAACTGGACATGTACATGGATAAGGAGAATACCCAGGCAGAGGATCACAAAGTTTTTGCGATATTTTACTTCACAGTTGGATACTGGAAATACCACAGAAGCTTCCTTTGGCTCTCCCTTTTTCAGAATAGAAGGGTAGGACAAGCTCTGTCACTGATGCAATGGGACAATTCCAACAGCAATGAGGATTCCAGAAGCAAAACCAGCTTGCACTTCAGGTTTGGGATACGCCGAGGCCACGGTGCTCTCACAGAACACCCGTGCTGATCCCACACACAGATCTTCCCCCATAACTCACCTCTCCCAAGAAAATGAAGCATAAGGCCCTGAGCCAGCAGCATCTGCCCAGTTCTCAGTGTGCAGCCCCAGCCACAGTCTGTGGTTAATGCAGACCCCTTTATCTGAGGGAATTCCTCTCTGTATGTCAGCCAGATTCTGGAAATAAAATCTTTACGGAACTCCTCAACATTTCCTGAAATCTCTGTGTTGATTTTATCAAAATTGGCCCCATCTGTAGAGAGCTCACCAGATTCTGGAAGGCAAAGCACAGTTTAAGTTATAACTTGGTATGGCACTTCTATTAGAAAGCAAGTAACAGATATACAATACTCAATTAGAAAACAGGGCAAATTTACAAAAAGTAACAATCACTTCAAATACAAGAAAGGAAAACTGGAAAGCAAATGTAACAGAAATGGGCCAGATGAAAAAAAAAAAAGGAAAAATTAAAAGAAGAGCAATGCAGACATCACCATGCCAGTGGAATCACTGACCTGCAAGTAACTGCTTAATTCACCCAACTGTAAATGGGCAAATAGAGAGAGAGACTCAGAAAACCGTACACTGGAAAATGATAATGAAGGTGTTGGTGTAGTGACTCCTGGTACAGGTATTGTCCCCATTTCAACTAGGAGGTTTTTAGAAAAAAAATCTCAAATTGATGGTAAATGAAGTAAAATGCAAATTACAACACTAATATTCACAGAAAGAACAAGGTTTCAGTGCAAAATCTGAATAAATCAGGATGGGTGGCATTAGTGGTGGACATTTCCACGAGTATTTTCTAAGCTTTTCATATTTACATTTTGAATTCAGTCACTGCTAATGACAGTCTTTCTAGAAGATTAAAAAATCATCCCCAGACCTCCTGCTGAGTAAGACTAGAATAAGGGAAGTGCTCTGTACTCACCCTCAGTTTTGAAGTGGTAACATTTTCCCAGCAGAAAGACTGGAGAGTTTCTGCTGAAGTAAGTTTTTGTTTTCAACACCCAACCTAAAATAGATGCAAAACAAATACAAATTTGTGACTGAAGTATTCCAAAAAGCAATTGCTGACAGCATCTAGTTAAGCCAAAGGTAACCTCTGAAAGAGGAATAAAACAAAACAGTATTGAAATGGGGTTTTGGTCTCATAAAAAATTACATATAGGGTTCAATGGCTACTATTCCCCTTCAACCACGTGGTAGCCTTAAAGAAAGTAGAAAACAAAGTATCTTTTCATCTTGCCAGACATCTCCAAGGCTCAGTTATGAGAATTAACAAAATTTATCAGAAACCTGATGGTAAATCTGAGCAACCTCAGTTCTAAAGGGAAAGCAAAATAATCAAGGACAGATTAGTAAAGGGCACACTTGAAAATCTGGTTGTTCATAAATAAATTATTGATGTTCAGCTGTGGAAAAGGACATTACTCAAGGGTGTGAAGTAGATTCTTCAGTGGAGTTTGTATCTCGCACACTGTCCTATTTTTTCCAGGAAAGTACATTTAAAAATAAACTTTGTGCAGATGATTCCATATTATCCCTGTTTAAAAGTCTATGCAAATCAAGCATCATTTACATAATGTATTTACTGTTTTCAAAGTAAGTAATTTAAAAAGAAATTATGCAAATCTATTTGAAAAATGAAAAGCTAAAGAAGTTTTTTAGTCAGGCTGTTTACAGTATCAAAGAAAAAACTGTTTCAAAGGCCATACTGCATTTTTATTATTAATTAGTTATGTTTCTGAATCATGATCCCATTCATGTCGACAAGAAACATTCCATTCCTTTCAATGGAGACAGGATCTTACCAGACACTGCTCCACTTACTGTATTTCATGTTGTGCCACGCAGACATAAACTTTGATTTTATCTTTTCTACTTCATCTGTCCCTGTGGCCTCCATATTCAAATCCTAGAGAAAAAGCCATCGCTGTCTTGTAAGGCTTTCAGTTCTGCTGCTGGAAAAACACAGAGATAAACACATCCATGGGCACAGCATCCCCCACTCAGGTACTTAAGCACAACATGGCCAGAAACAGCAATAAACTCTCAGAATCCTCCACTACCAGACACTGAGAAGCAATCCCACATTCCATGAATAAGTAATAAAATAATTTAACTCCAAAAACACACCAATAAAAGCACTACACAAAGCTAAATAAAATATAATGTTCTCCAACAGCTCTCCCTTGCACAGCAAACTGATGTGGAGCACATAACCTGTGCTGGCACAGGAGCACACCCATTTTAATCAGCAGTGAGATGAAGATGCATCTCACTAAATAGAATAGATGTTGTTCTTTTCTGCTGAATACAATACAACAAGCACTTTTTGTCTTTCAAATGGGGCAGGTGGACTATGGAGGGAGTTCTGTCTCATTTTACCAGATTTCTCAGAAACAGGGATAAAAGTAGTATATGTTCTGCCTATATTATTACCCATTTAGGTTGCTTTTAAGGTGAAATCTGCCCTTTCTGTAACAGGAAATTTGCTATTAATTAACAGCTTCCTTCACCATATGTATTCTGTCAGTGGTTTTCTTTAAATTACTTGATACAGAAAGTTTTCTGGATGATATTTGGCAGCCCAAATCCTTGCACAGACAACTGAAAAATTAAGAGCTCTGGCCTCAACAGGAAGTCCTGATAACAGCAGAGGATGACGTGAGCAAAAGTGAATTATCTCGTCTAATTAATAAACTTGGGCCAGGAGACAACCTCCTTCCTTTAAAAGGAGAATCTAGAACTGTATTTACCTTTCTATGTGTTATTCCCCACTGAATTGGGATCAAAAGCAGGACACAGATAAACTGTGTCGCTTCTCTCCACTGGGAGCCCAGTTTAAGTAAAACCTAATCACTGGCAGTGTAATTGAAGAGAGGGTGAAGATGTCAGGGTGGCAACATCATCAGAGCCTGAAGGTGCTACACAGATCCACTGTTTCACTCTGCTGCCCAAGCCCTCTCTAGCATGTTTTCCCATTACTCCAATCATTATTTCACAAAAATCTGCTTTTTGACAGAAAAAGAAGCAATGCCAGCTCACAAACGTGAGGGAAGTCTACATTTTTTTTTGTCAGTGAAAATAAGAAATGGCTTACAACCCTGCTATGACTGGTCTTGAGTCAAGCTGAGATTGTGTAGGGGAGGGACGAAAAAGACAATTTCAAACTGGGTTTTAACTTCTTACCTTTTCTCCCCTCTTTTTACATTAGGTAGAAAAGGAAAGACTGCCTATATCATCAGCTCTAGATGGCAAAACCAGTAAGATGAACTTCTCCAGGATGTGTGTTTGGTCCTGTCTGTCCCCACATGATCCATCAACAACAGTCATTTATGTAGAGGCCATTGATTGTCTTAAAAGCCAATTCCTATAAAAGCTTCCTCTGGCTTAAATTAGAAATGAAACAAACTCTACAGTTCCAAAAGCGCCTGAAGGCAAAATTATTTAAATGAGAAAGCTGCTCATTTTCCTCCAAAAGACAATGGTCAATGCAGTTACACTTCTTCCCTGGCATTATACTAAAGATGCAAAAAGGGATTCCAAGAAGAATGGTAACACAAACCAGACACACTTATTCCACTGGGAAAACACAGGCTCTTCCCATCAATAGAAGGCGGCATCAGTAGGAGTTCCACCAAAATTAATGGAACAGCACCAGGAGATGGTCCCAGGGAGTAGAGATCCAAGCCCAAGGGGCACAAAATCGTTAAATTATTAAATCTAAAGGCAATGCTTTCATACTGATAACTCTTGTAAGAAGTTATCTGAATACACATTCCCAGGACGATGTTCCCTCATGGAGCAGCAGGACATGCCTGTAATGGAAACACGAACTCCTGACCCCTCAGAGCCCCCCTTGCCCACCGTCCGAGGGGGTGGTTTGTCAACAGTGATGGAGAAACACCCCAAAACTCCCCAATAACAGGATTTGTTTTCATTAACAGCAGAAAAGAAACGCAACCTGCCCATGCAACCGCAATGGGAGACGAAATGAAATGAATGAAGCCTAAACGTGATAATTATGAAACGAATTATCTCTATTAATTAGGAATTAAGGCCCTTTTGCTTTGGATTTCTACCTGGGAAGAACCTTAACCAGCGGCAGCGACAGTCGGCGAAACCCACAGGGAAGAACGACGGCGAGGAATTCCCGGAGGTCATTTTTAAGGAGCTGCAAACACACATGAAGACAGTTAAAAACGATACTTTGAAGCTGCCGGGTGAAAAAAACAAAACAAAACAAACCCAGATTATTTTTCCCCCCCTTAAATCCTGCAGCAGAGACGGAACGCTTTACCCACGGAGGATTCACAGCCAAGCAGGAGCCCCTACACACCCCGACCCCACAGGACACATGCGAGCCCGAGCCGGCACCGCGGAGGGTCCGTCCCGCCGCCCCCCGCCCTTCGCTCACCCCTCACGGAGCCGCCCCCGCCATCCCGGGGCCGCCCGGGGAGCCAGCGGCCTCCCGGCGCTGCGCCTGCCGCGGCGGAGCGGCGCGGGAACTACAACTCCCGGCGGACACCGCGGCGGGGGCGCGGCGAGACGGGCCGTGCGGAGCGCGCGGGACACGCTGGGAGTTGTAGTCCGGCGAGAGTGCGGCTGGGAGGCGGGAGGAAGAGGAGGGAATGGGGGAGGAAGAGGAGGGAGGAAATGGAGGGAGGGAAAAGAAGCAGGGAGGGAAGAAAAGCAGGGAGGGAGGAACAGGATGGAGGGGGGCGGCGGGGTGGGGTGAGGGATCGGGGGGGCCGGGCTGTGGCTGGAGGCGAAACCTCAGGAAGGCGAGCGAGAGCGGGAAGCCCGGCCCGTCACGGGATCGGCAGCTGCCCTCTTAACAGCATTTCTCTCTTTGGGGTTTTTTGAGAGGATTTTTTTGTTTTGTTGGGGGTTTTAGGTTGGGTTTTGGTGGGTTTTTTTGTGGTTTTGTTTGGGGGTTTTATGTGGGTTTTTTTGTTGTTGTTATGGTTTTTGGGGTTTTTTTTATGGGTTTTTGTTTTGATTATTCATTGTATTTATTGATTTTTTTTTTTGTTGTTTCGGTATCTTTTGACTCCATTAGAGCAAAATGCTTCCCAGATTTCCACACTCCGGACGACTTCAGTGTCGAGCCCAGCCCGTGCCAAGACTGTGCTCCGATTCAGTTCACCGCTTTATTTCTTCTCGGAAACACATGGGAGCCACTGCATCTCCTCTCACTCCCCTGAGGGATTTGGGGTTTTTTTTTAGCGTTTTTTAAAGTAGGTTCTTCATTAATCTGTTTGTCTTAAGCTGCTTAAAAATACTCATTGGGTGTATCAGGAGCCAAGGGCTTAAAAAAAAAAAGTGCAGGATTTGCGAAGGATTGGCTTGAATTTCTTGACTGTCTGGAACTGGTATTACAGCTCAACATCCTATAAAAGGATGATGTTCCTGCTTTCTTTGTGTACTCACCACCCCAATTTTATGTTCATGAAGCAAAGTCAGGTGTTTTTTTTCCATTTTGTGATTTTACTGCCTTCTGCTGGTCAGAAATGACCAGGCTGAGTTTAATTTTTTATAATCAGAACATGATTATAGCACATGATCTAAAATTTAGATCCAAGCCCAAGGGGCACAAAATCATTAAATTATTAAATCTAAAGGCAATGCTTTCATACTGATAACTCTTGTAAACAAAAGTTATCTGAATACACATTCCCAGGACGATGTTCCCTCATGGAACAGCAGGACATGCCTGTAATGGAAACACGAACTCCTGACAGTGCAAATACCAACAGTAGATGTTTTGTGTATTTCCCAGTGGTTTTTTCGGCAATCTCATGGATATATTTCACATAGCAGGGTCAGTCAGTGAAGACAGTCGTAGGTATTAATATGCAAATCAGACAACATCATGTTCCAAAGGTTCTGCCTGTTGGCTTGAAGTGGGGATGTAGCAGATCACCTTTCTAATCCTTCCCTGCCTTTCAGCTTGCTGCTTGCCCTTTGCTCCAAGCAAAGATAAAGATTTAAAAATAAAACCCAAGTTGCTGTTTGTTGTAAACAAACTATGGTCCCACGATAGTGGGTGATCTATCAGTGCAGAAGGAAACGGGCCTCCTGCAACCAGAATTTCATGATCTTTTTCAGGAATAATAGTTGTTTAAAGTTTTATCTTTGCTTTTATTCTCGAAGACAAAGATGAATGTGCTTGTCTCTCTGTGTATGGGCTTGAATGTGGAGAGCTGAGTAGATAACGTGGCTTGGATCTGGCTAAATGTTGAACAAAGAATTACCCAGTTCATCAAAGGAAGTGGCTGTTCCCTTGCCTGAAATCAGTTGCCTGCACCTTCCTGCTCTGAAATGGAATAACTATGCCCTGATGCCCTGAGTTGACACAACGTGCCATCTGGATATACACTGGAAATCCCTCGGGCAGGCAGGTTATGAAAAGGAAGATATTTATTTTCTGCTTTTTTTTTCATGCTAAACAAAACTTTGGTTGCCAAATAATCACTCAGATAATACAAATAATTGTGTGTAAAGAGAGAGTTTCCTTCACATCCACTAATTCCTATTTCTGTGGGAAAGATTTGCAAGGGGAGTGGGACAGAACTTCTTCGTTCAACAAACTTCTAATAAATGTCACAGAGTTCACACTTTCAACATTTTAATGGCATGAAGGCCATGCCAACCATCCTTGAGCTCCAGTTGTGCTAAATGAATGTAGGATAGTAAGGAAATATTTAAAATCCATGTTCATGGGAAATACAATTTATTTTTGCTTTTTTTAATAGGTAGACACCAAATGGCAATGGCAAGACTTAAAATTAGAGGAGATACTCTCTGATTTATGGAGATACACAACATTATCCACCAAATACTGCAGAGTGGTAAGAGAACATTGGGCAATGGGGAATGAAGCTCCTACTGCTGTATCTCCCACTGTCCTACTTGATCTGGGAATTCATCTGAGCACCATCAATAATCTACGATATATTTAGAAAACCTCATTAAACATTTGGCCAAATGTGCTTTCTCAAACACCCGTTTGGCTGCTGTCTGAGCAGAGCGGACCCTGGGTCACACAGCTTGAGAGAAGGGAATTTTTCCTCATTTATTTTTAGTTTCATTTCCTAGGGAAGTAAGCCATCTGTGATCTGTTTCCCTCTGGAAAGTTTTGAAGCTGCTCTGAAGTTCAAGTTTGCAGAGCCTCAGAGATACTAAATACCTCCAGTTTTTGTGGAAGTAAAAAGAGACCCTGGAACAGGATAAGAGAAAAACATGGGAATCCGGGCTGTGTAAACTTGTGCCCCATCCTTTCAAGCAGCAATGAGAGTGGAAGGGGCAGTGTGAGCCTGGATTGCTGCTCAGGTGGTTGTCTCCCCCAAAGTAGCCAGCACACTTCTGCTTGTACCACTTAATCCACCCACAACCAGATTTCTTTATCCCAGGATTAGGGAAGAGGAGGCTTCAGCAGGATACTTGTAAGAGTCTGTGCCCAGGGTGCCCTTAATGTAAGATCTTGGTTGTATTTCCTCTTGGAGGAGGAAATAAAGAGCTCATTAGTGGCATTTACACAGCGTTAAACTGGGAGAGACCAAAAGCTGTGCTGGAGTAGAAACATAAACTGCCTGAAAATGATAAACATGAGCAGAAATTGATGGAAGCTCAGTTGGGAAGACTGTGAGTCCTCCTCTGAGGAGACTGAACTTCATGCACCCATCTACTAAAATGAAGAACTCTGAAGGTAAATAATTTCAGAAGACAAAGAATAAAGGCAAAAGGGAAGCTGACACCAAATACCACCATCTGAAGAAGGCTATAGAAAGGTTAGGACAGTGCTGTGGATCTATGAAGGAAATAATATAAATGTGAGGGATATAGCAAAGGCTGCAGGCATTTGGAGAGTCCTCACTCCTCCTTTCCTCTCCTGGTTTCTCATTCATCCAACAGAATTTGGGCACTGGGCAGACAAGGCTACTCCTCTTCTGAGAACAGCAACATCCTCTCTCTTGCCATACATGTCTAGAGAAGAGCCCTCTGCTTGTGCAGTTCACATTACACGTGTAGTTCCTTGTCCTTAAACACAATATTTGGCAAAAGAAGCAGAAGATTTGGCCCTTCGTGAGTGTGACTCGTTCCCCGTAGCTGCCAGGAGGTGGCTCTCTGCATTTGCAGTCCCTGTTTACTATTTTGTTTATGGAATTATGTTGGACACGTTTTCCGTGGAAAATGTTTTCAGTGTGTTTGCCTTGAGGAAGTTTACGTAAGGAGAAGAAGGAAGCCATGGGCTGAGTAAATAGTTTGCTAAAAAACAAGGCACAGAGCGGTTCACTTTTGTCAGAATGTTTTATGGCTACAATCTAAAGGGATTTTTCTTGTGCAGGACCTAATCTTTTCATTGTAAGATTACGTATATCAGGCTCAAGGAGTTATATCTCTGTTTGCAGGATGCATTTACCAGATTTGATTATAGCTGAGTAAAAGTCATTCTCAATAAAAAAAAGCATTTTAGTCACATGTTTTAAAGGATGTGCATGGATCATGGGCAGGTACCCTGGAGAACTGGTCAAAATGCTTCTTCATTCCCACCTCTTCAGTGTAAGAGCCGTTGTTCCACAGCTCCAGGTGGAAGATCCCTGTGTCCACGCCATGAACTTCGGGTAGGTGCTCAGCCCAAATTCAGCTCACAGTTGTAGATTCAGTGGTTCATTCCTCAGCTTTTTGTTACATAGTTTATCAGAGAAGACTAAAAGGTGACTTTATCAGCGTGACAGTCCATGTCTTGGTAAGTTGCTGGGCTTTTCCCCCAGCCCCCAAATCAGCAAGTTGACTGAAAGGGAAGTGCAACAACTGCAGTGCAGACCATCACCTTTCACAGTGTTCCTCAGCTCCCAAGGTTTTTTTGTTTTCTTTGCTGTGGTGCAGTGCTAATGCACCAATTCAAGTGAGGATCACTCCCAGCTTCTAAGATACCGTTTCCTTGGAGCAGCAAGTCCTTGTTAATGATGGCTGCATAGATGGACTAACTCCATTTTGGAAGCAGTGATGTCTCTCAAAGGCTGATGCACCGTTGGGATCCAGTGTAGAACAAATCAGGTTCCTTCTTTGCTTCCTAAAACATGGTAAAGGATTACAGTGTGTTAATGGAGAGTAACTAATCAGTATCCTCATAATGCTGATAAAGTTCCAGGGTTTAAATTGGTTGCTAGAAATATGTAGCCTCTGTCCAAACATTAATTTAAATTAACTTGGGCTGTCTGGAGGTATTAATGGCAGTGTACACAGTCCCTCCACTGAGGTTGGTCTTTCTTTGTCTTCACCCTCATTCTGAGATACCAGACGCCCTTGAGGACACTACAAAAGCACAAACAACGTCATGAAAAATAAGCAGTGCAATACTCCAAATACCTCATCTATTGCGTACAATTTCACCCCAGTAAAAGAAAATAGTTCCATCTTTCACAGGAAACACTTGCACACAACAGTTGTTTCTGAATCAGAGGGAGCTGTTAGTTCCTAAAGAGATGCCTGGAGAAATTTTTTTGGCAGACTGAAATTCCATGTAACGGGTCTCTGTGCTCAGTTGGTCACATTCTCTTCTTTGCAAAGCTTGTTTCTTCAGACAAAGCATTTCCTTCTATTAATTCACTTCTAAGATGAGGAAACAAGAGGCAGGAGGGTTATGTGGCTCTGTGCCTGTCAGTGGCAGCACTCACCCTAGTACCCAAAATAACACCTCCTCCTCAATCACTGACTTACCAGGGATATGGGGGCAGAATTTTAACATGAATTTTAATGTTTGGCATTATTGGATTTATAATGGTGAAAGACTACATCTTTTTTTTTTTTCTCATATTTCTTTACTTTTTCCTTGACTTGTTTTGGTTAATGCTTCATGCACTGCAAAATTCAGACAATCTGGAGAAGCTCTTGGTTCTCTGTACAAGATCATGTGTACATTTCTACCAACCTCAGTGATCTCTTACTATTTGAAGTTACCCGTAGACTTTTGCTGGGCTATTACTGTCTGAAAAGTAATGAGGAATCTGTTATTTTTCTGGAATTCACTTGATGTTGACTATTAACTGAGGGATTTTGTTCATATTTAACCCAATTATATTGTCTGGAGCTCATCTGGCCCAGCTCTGAGCCACAGAGAAAGTCAAGGAAGAGCAAGACACAGACGGATGAGCAAAGGTGACATCAAAACTCAGTGCCCACGGCTTAACCAAGGTCTTCTCTCTGTGGTAGCAACTGACAGGAGGGGAAAATAAAACCTAAAATCCAAGAGGTCTCTGGTGGACCTTGGATACTTAGCGCTCTGTATGTCAGGGCTGCTGGGGCTGGGCTGCTCTGTCCACCTTCTGGCAGTGAGAAGAGTTTCCCTTTCTGAACTGCAGGATTCCCAGTTTCTGTCTCAAAGGGTTAGGCAGGGACATTTTGCCTTAGGACAGGGCTAAATTAGCCCTCCTGTGTTTCAGACTGATGCCATTTTGGAAAGGAAATTCCGTACAGGATGAAGGAAAGACAAACTTTCCTGGTAGTCCCTCATGCTTTGGTCTGTTCTTGTGAGCACACACACTGTGTATGAGAATTTGGTCATAGAATCCTGTGTTTGGGGTTGGAAGTGACCCTAAAGATTATCTCCTGCTGTGGACAGGGACACCTCCCACTAGACCAGATTGCTCCAAGCCCCATCCAACCTGGCCTTGAACACTTCTAGGGATGGGGCAACCACAATTTATGTGGATATAAGAAGGTAAACAGCTTACCCCATCCACTCTATGTGATGGAATTCTCTGATGTGCAATTCTCCACGGAGGCAGGAATTCCAGAGCAAAAGTCTTTTGTCTTGGCAGATATTGTGGGATATTTTCTCCCTTCCCCTTTGGAGAAGAACATCCCTTTCTCAGTGTGCGGAATTGGTCTTTGCTTCTCAGGATCTCCATCTGTGTAAAGCACAACAGCACATTTCTGTCAAGGGTCACAATCTTACCCACATGGGATTCACTTGGTGTGTGCACAGAGCCTGACTAAATCCACTGAGGTTACTCACACGTATGTATTTGGAGATTTGGGGGCCTGGCGTTCCCTGTGTAAACACACACAAACAGGAAAGCAGAATAATTATATGCAGCTGGAAATCAGTGGCTCCTGCAAGGGGAAGAATTAGTGTCCTCAGTGTGTGGGAAACATTCACACAATGCAAACAGATGGAGTGGGGTGAATTAGCACTCCTGCTTTTGGACACTTCCTGGGTTACTATTAATAGCTCCCTGGTTTAGATCAAGGCACAGCCTATGCAGGGTAGCAGTGACTTGGAATTAACTGCTAGAACGTGTCCTATGCTTTGAAGTTCTAAAATACTGGGTTTTTTTAACTCCCCATTCTCTACTCCTCTTTCCATTGTGATGGCCCCAAATACAGCACGTTTGGAGAGACTGGTAGTAATGACCTGTTTGGATGGGAAGGTGGATGTTACACTTTTCCAACCGTCTTCTGAATCATCGTTAGGGATGAGTTTTAGCCTTTCTGAAGGAAAAGTTGGTACTATACAGGGCAGGACAGACTGAGAGCCCAGTGGTGTCCCTGCAGGCAGGACCGCGGTGGTCAGTGGTGTCCTCAGTGCCATGCAGGGTGGGTATGTCGGTGGCCAAAGAGACCCAGATGTGCCACGCAGGCCCGTAACGCCCAGTGAGGTCTTGAGCTGTGCCAGGGGAGGTTCAGGTTGGACATCAGGAGGAATTTCTTCACAGAAGGGGTGATCAGACATCGGAAGGGGCTGCCCAGGCAGGTGGTGCAGTCCCCATCCCTGGAGGTGCTTAAGGTAAGACTGGACATGGCACTCAGTGCCATGGTCTAATTGACAAGGTGGTGTTTGGTCACAGGTTGGGCTCGATGATCTCAGAAGTCTTTTCCAACCCAATTGGTTCAGTGGTTCTGTGAGGTGCCCCCAAGGGTCAGCACACACGGGACCCCTGCTGCAGTTTTGGGTGAGGGCCGGGATGAGCTGCTGGGCAGCGTGAGCCGGCTGAGGAGCCTTTTTCCCAAACCACCAGCAGATCTTCATCAGTGCCGGGAACAACCCCACGCCCCCTCCGTTTTCACATGGGAATAAAGCGGCCCCGCGGTGGGGACGGGACGCGCTCGGTGGAGCCCGTCCGAGCCCGGGGGAGGTCAGGGGGACGGGGTCGGGAACGGGCACGGTCCCTCCCCGCCGCGCCGGGCCCGCCCGCCCCGCCGTATATCTGCGAGGAGCGGCCCCTGCCCGCGGAGGGGGAGGAGGCGGGCGGGCGCGGCGAGCGCCGGGGGTGGGAGCTGCGCGGGCTGCGCCGCGCGGGTGCGCGGCTCGGCGGAGCATTACGGCGGCCGAGCGCTGGCCGGGCCGGCAGCGCGGAGCCCCAGCGCGGCCATGGCCGAGCGCCGCGCCTTCGCGCAGAAGATCAGCAGGTACCGGGGCCGCGCCGGCTCGGGGGGGGGACGGGCCCGCCCGGGGGGCCCCGTCGCCGCTGCGCCCCGGGGATCGCGGGCCCGGCGCGGCCCGCGGGCGCCCGCGCCCTGCCGGCCTCCGGGGCGCCGGGCAGGGTCCGCCCCGGCGGGGCCGCGGGGCCGCCGCGCCCCCCGCCCGAAACACAGGGCCGGGAGCGGGCGCGGTGACCGCCGAGCGCGGGGCCGCCCCCCCGGGGCAGCTCCGCCGGGGAAGCGGGGGAGGGAAAAAAAAAAAAAAAAAAAAGGAGGAAAAGAGCCGTGGAATTCCGCTCCCGCTAACAAAGGCGGGCCGGGCGCTTTGTGCAGCCCCCTCTCGCCGCACAATGGGCGCTTTCCTGCCGGCCCCGGCCGCTTCCCGGCCCCGCACCTGGAGCACCGACCTCCTCCCTGGCTGTAAAATGGAGAGGGAGCTCCCTCGGAGCGACGTCCTTTTGTGTGAGAGCGGAGCTGGCTCGCGGTGGCACAGCCCCTTGGACACGGCAGAGACTCGCGGGGTTCAGCATCTTCGGATTTTTCCAAAGTTCTGTTGTATTTTTAAAGAGAAGAATTTATAGAAAATTACCTGGTAATAGCAGGTTTTTGCAGGGGTGTGTTCCAATTTAGGCGTGTGGTTCCAGGTGGGAACGCAGTTTTTCTGTTTTCACGTGTGACCAGGTAGCCTTGGGTGACTGTGGTCCCTCTCCTACCTGTGACTGGCAGTGGAGTGAAAGTGAGAACCATCAGTTTTGTCTGTACTGTTCGGGAGGCTGTGGACAGTAGTGAAAGCAGTATCATTCATGCTGTTGAGTGAGAAACTGTAGGTACAAATAGTTGCAGTTACAGAAGCTGTGATGGAAAAGGGTCATGGACAAAGAAATAGGTCAAAGGAAAAGGCTGGATAGGAGGTAGAGGAGTGACATCAGTCCCACTCCACTCGTGATCAGGAGACAGGGCTGAAAATATTGTTCTTCTCTCCTGGTTCTCTGCAGATTTTGGTGTGCACTAGCCAGGGGTTAACGTGACAGATCAAGGAAAAGGGAGAGATGGATTTGCTGCCAGACCATTTTTCCTGCTTTTTGATTGTAGTCATAGAAATGGTCACATGAGAGACGAGGCTAGAAGTGAGAGCGTCAGAGTGTGGCAGGAAGTTAAATAAAATGGCCCTGGGGTGACCATTGTGGTGCTCAGTGTTCCCGCCCGGTGCAGCGAGTTCATGGGGCTGTAGCACAGATGCGCCACCTCTGGGCACCTTTTGGGCTCCCCCAGTCCACTCCATGTGTTCTCAAACCAGCCAAGGGGCAGCAGTGTGTGTATGTGGGCAGAGGTGGGCCTTGTGACACGTGTGGTTCACCTGTGGCTGCAGAAGGACCCGGGTGGTCTGCAATGAGGCAGCTGCATCTTCAGCTCTTTCTTTTACACTTATTTGTAAGATTGTTGTATTTCTCTCTGGGATTTCCCATGTTGTAGTGTCATATTCTGAGAAACCTCAAGTTCCTGGTGCATGGGCTGCACGTGCAGTGCTTGTGAAGGCAAAAACTTGAGATGTTGTACCCAGAGGTGCCCAGAGTGGGCTGTTGCCTTTCTCAGGCTGTCACAGGATGTGCTGCTGTGACTGTTACTATTTCAGAGGATAAGGGATTTGAACAAGCAGCATATGGAAGTCCCAGAAGCTGTGTTGGTGGCTGCTGGAAGCCCTCCCCAGTTCCATTGTTTAAAGGAGAATAGATCTGTCCCATTTTCACACTCTGCCCTCCGGTTTGGCTTACTCATGGAGGTAGACATAGTATTTGTCTTATTCACAGGAAATAAGAAAAAGACGTGGCTTATTCTTGGTGCTGCTCTTGGTTTGCCTGATAATCTGTGCTTCAAATGGGACGTAATTCAGATCCGTGAAATTCCTTTAGTCCTACCTACCAAACAGCTGCAAGTTTCTAAATTGGTTGTTACTTAGAGGTAGAAAAAAAAACATGAGTTGGGCTGTCCGGTTCCTTGGAAAGACCAAGGATGTGGTCTCACAGCTCTGATTTACCAGCTTTCTTCAATGTACTGCACTTCGAGGGTCCACTCAGAATGCCGGTGCTGTGCCATGCCTGGTCATTGCATCTGAGTCTTTAAATACTGGGGAGGGGCTATCAGTGATTGCCACAACAGTTTCAAAATATCTTTTTAATACTGTCTTTTACAAGGTATCTTCATGATTAGGTCCTGCTGGGTTTTCTGTTAGAAGGCTTTAAAGCAGAACAGGTTTTTAGCCTGACCTTTGGCCATCACAGGTACTTTACTGATTCTTCAGTTTGTGTGGTGTTTGGGGGACTTGAGGAGGGTTAGTGAGAGGCAGGATTCACACTGGCAGAAGTAAAGTTCACTCAGTAAGAAGTTTCAATAAAAAATGAACAAGCACTGTGTTATTCTTGAGGGGCAGGTTCATAAAATCTCAGACTGGTTTGAGTTGGAAAAGACCTTAAAGATTATCTTGTTCCACCCCCTGCCATGGGCAAGGACATCTTACATTGTCCCAGGTTGCTCCAAGCCCCATCCAACCTGGCCTTGGACACTTCTAGGGATGGGGCAGCCACAGCTCCTCTGGGCAACTTGTACCAGGGCCTCCCCACCCTCACAGGGAAGCATTTCTTCCCAATATCCCATCTTACCCTGCCCTCTGGCAGTTTAAAGCTGTTCTTAGCAGGACTGGGTGTTCTGTGCTGTGTCTGGCGTCTCTGGGGTTGTTCTGCACTGTCCTCACCAAGTGCTCACCCCGTCACCTGCGTCCTGTTCACATTCCCAGTTGCATTATCCCAGTACATTTCCTGGGTATGGGGCCACTTGGCAGAGAAATGGAATCTGGAAGCCCCACCACCAGAAAGGTCATTTCTGTGTTCCTGAATGTCCTGGTAATTGAAGCATGTTGTATCACAGCACTCCAGTCTTTCCAGGGGCAGGCAGAGGAAAAGGTGTGCATGTTCTTTTAGAGTTCAAATACAGAAAAAGAAGAAAAATCACCATTTAAACATCACACAACAAATGCATATTGGACAAACTCATGTAACCTTTCATCCGAGCCTCTGAGTGCCTTGTTGTTGCTCTTGGACCATCCTGAGACTGGGTTATCTGGGGAATCCAGAACTGCTTCTTTGGTCAGACCATCACCATTTTTGAAGTGTTTTGCCTTGAAAAGAGTTTTGTTTTTCCTTTACTGATTCCACAGTTAAAGAGGATTCCTCTGGCTTGGAACAACACACCTGGCTTACCCTCTGCTTTGCTGCATGTTTCAGCCTAACACAAAGCCCATAGTGTGATTTTTCTTTTTTTTTACCACTGCTCTGCATTCTCTTGCTGAGAATTTTCAGTTTTCCTGTCCCCAGCTCTCCATGGAGTCTGGAGAAAACTGTTTTCACCTCATGGGTCCAGCCCCTTTTGAGGTGATTCTGTGTGATAGGAACCCCACAGTGCCATGAGGTGCTGCTGCTTGGGGTTGGGAAGGTCTTCAGCAGAGCCCTGGCTGACAGACATTCAGTGATTTGGAAATTCCCCATCATCCAGGGCTCTTACATTGTAAATGGACAGATTTTTGGAGCAGACACAGCTCCTTGTCTTTATGGATTTGAATTGAAGGGAAAACACTTATGGCACTACATTCAGAATGAGCAGTTTATTTCTGCTGCAGCTCCCTTTACACCGATGGAGTGCTGGAAAAGGGGACTTGGGAAGGCCAAATTTACATTTATGTTCATTTAGAGCCCTTTTGCATTGCCTGTAGGATGTGCTGGGGAGGCTGACAGCCACCTTTGCCCAGCCCCAGGTGTGAAACCTGCACCCACTGAAACCAAGAACGGATCTGTCACTGCCTTTCAGGAGCACCCAATCGGGACAGAAACTTTGTGGTCACAGCAGCATATTCATCACAGCTTATTCTCTTCCCACATCCAGGTGCCATTTGCAGTCACAACGCTGTCATGGATAAGTGAAGGGTTTTTTTAGCAGAAATTTCAGAGCAGCCCTTTCCCATTCTCTCCCAAAGTCACATTGGCTGGCCCTGTTCAGCCACTCTGGATGTCTCACATGGGAGTCAGGGGTGCTCTGGGAAGCCCAAGAAAATCCCTGACTGCTTAAAGCAAGGGAGAAGGCAGGGACAACATTTGGTCTCCAGGGCTGTGCTACAGAGCTGCTTCCTTCTGTGGTTGGGTTTTTTTAGTACAAGATGTGACTTTGATCTCCTGCGGAATCCAGTCCTGTCGTGATTTTCCCAGTTGGGTATCTTGGGAGCTCATTCCCTTCACTGCAGCCCAGGGGTGATGTTTCAGCCTCAATAATCAAATATTATCAGAAGAACACCACAGGCAGCGTTGCGTGGTGTTTTCTGTTTTAATCAATAGTAAAGAAAAAGGGAATATCTTATTGCTCATCTGTGTTAATTTAAGAACCCACACGTACCCGGCAGCAGTCAGGATCAGGCTGGGTATTTCCTCAGCTGTAAATCAAACCTTTTCACTCCAAGGGGAGGGAGTTCACTGGGAAGGAAACAGGACCTCGGGTTTAGGAGGAAGGATAAATCCAGCTCTCCCTGGAGCAGGTTCCCTCATCCAGTACGACTCTTACCTGGTGACTCACCTGCATGGAGCAGGGCTGGAGGCAGGAAAGCCCAGGTGGAGCACGTAGGGACAGAGGGACAGGTCATCTCACTGCGGTGGCAGCACAGACACAGCCAGCCAGTGCCACTGGGCTTTGGGAATTCAGATCCAAGCTCAGTGACTGAGTATAGTAGGACAGATGCCTCCAGCCACGTGCAGTTTTACACAGCTGAGCAGAGGGTGATGCTTTCACTTTAAAAAGCAAACTGTGCGTAAATACAGTTTGCTTTGCTCTGCTCTGAGGGAGAACAAGCAGCTTTGGTTGCACAGATGCCTCACTGTGCCAGGCTGTCTTTCTCAAGAGGCAAAGAGTCCCTGAGTGTGCAGTGCCTGCACGTGACACACAAGATGAAGAACAGGCAGGAGTGACAGTTTTACAATTTGCATTGCTTTTTCCAAGTGGGGAGGGCTGTGGAGAAGAGAGGCTTCCTCAAATCACTCAGTGGGTGATCCCGAGGCTGTGTCCTGACCCACCTTTGCTGTGAAAGGGAAGAGATCTTAACTTTGGTTTGCAAAACCAGACAGGTCTTGGGGAGCCTTTTTTTGGGAAGGCAGAAAAAACAACTGATATTTCCAGTGCATGGCTTAAGCTAAAAAAAAATTAAAAAAAGAAGGAACAATTTTTGGTTCTGACCAGGCAGGCCACATAGAAACAGAAATCATTTCTGTGTGTAGTAAAGAACTATGAGAGTGCAAACAAATGGTTTCATTTTGGTATTTGCAGCTCAGAGTACTTTCAGAATGACCAGTTTTGTTTTCCTTTAGAAGCCAGTTCCAAGGGGAATTTTTTTCCTCTTCCTTGTGGATTTTTTTTTTCTGTGTGAACCAATGCACACACAATAATTAACCAGTGAAGAAGGTCAGAAAGGAAGTGACTGGGGAAGATGTACTTTAAACATTTCAACATTCGAGAGGCTGTGGGCTGTAATTAACTGGAATGTTTGTCTGAGGATCCCAGGTTATGTGTTGAATATTGGATAGTTATTAAGGAGGCAGGTTTTTATTTGTCCTTTTAATTATCAAAGCTTTAATGGCTCTTCTGCTCTACCGAATTGATTTTTTTTCTGATTGGGTTTGGTGTAACATCAGCATTTCTTCTGGTTAAAAATGGTGTTCAGGATTATAGTATAGCATGAACTACTAGTCCTGAATAGTTTGTCATGGACATGCTTTGGGCTGGAAGAGACCTTTAAAGTTCATCTCATTCCAACCTTCTGCCATGGGCAGGGACAATTTCCACTAGACCAGATGGTATTAGTTTTAGGGAAACTGGGAACCTCTGTGATGAAGCACTAAGGAAACAGCCCTAAAAGTAGTCAGCTGAGGTGTTTTTTCAATAGGAAAATTCTCATTTTGTTGTACAAAGGTTCTGCTTCTTGTCTGGAGTGAGTGATCAGGATGAAGCACACCTGCTAAAAGGTGTGATTGCCAACTGGAACAAACACAGGAGAGCCATCAGGGTGATCAAGGGAGCCCAAAGCTTGTTGCAGGCTCTGCCCTTGCTCAGAAGGAAGGCTGGGAGGGGATACCTGGCAAGTGGGAAGGAGTGGGAGGAGAGCTATTGAACCTGATAATGTTGGCACAAAACCAAATGGGTATAGCTTACACATAAATACATTTAGTGATCAGATTACATTAGAAGATGGTTGCTAAATGTCAGACATGATGCTTTCCAGTAGGGAAATGGGGTCCAATACCTTTGTGAGTGCAGTGATACAGAAAGGAGACAATGTGAGCTGTGGATTAGACTGCAGGCAGGCTTGGAATAAGTAGTAGCAAGTCCTGCAGACTCCACTCAGGAATTTTGAGGTTTAGACAGTATGTATTTGCTTCACATGGGGAGAGGTTTGATTGGTACTTGTGGAGAGGCAGGAGTGCTTAAGACTTGACAGTGATGATGGTGTCTTGGTGAAACCTATTGGAGGTTCAGTTCTGACTTTCTGTGGTCGCGCTTCAGGGCAACTTTTAATATCCAGTGAGGTTATTAGTGAGGCAGCAACATGGTTGATCAGTGCCAGCCTTTTGTTGTGCCACCTTTCTTCCCCTATTGCACCAAACGCCCTTCTCAGCCGTGATGATGTCGGGCAGCGCAGTCACAGCCGTGCAAACTCACAGTGCCCCTGAGCAACAGGGATTGCAGCTGGGCTTGTTTCTGCTTCAAGTTGGAGTGTATTGACAGGCTGTGCCTCAAACACAGCACAGCTCCCAGCTGAGCCCAACGGGCAGGAGAAGGAAGGATGGAGAGCCCTTCCGGGGTCTGTCCCAGAGCACGTCTTGGGTTCATGAGGAGCAGGTGCTGAGTAACGGCCAGGCACGGCTGTGGTCTCACAGCTGAGGACAGATTTCCTCTTCTAGCTGTACTTTCAATCTGGAAACGTCTCTTGAAAATGGGGAAGGATTGGTAGTTTTTCCTGTGTCGTGCTGTGTGGCGAAATATGGGGTTTGATTTTTCCTGCCAGGGCTCTCTCTCTGTGCATCGTCAGGAGTGACACAAAACACACCGAGTGAGAGTCTGCTTTAAAGCAGAGCCTGTCTGCAACCCGAGGGCAAACTTTTAAATCATCAGCCACACATGCACAGTGCTTTCCGTGCCAAGCAGCCATTTAATACATTCCAAGTTTTCCTACAAATGCCAGCAGCACGTGTGGTTTGTCCTCACGTGTGTGTCTGTGAGTGTGGGTGTGCACGTGGTGGGAGCAGGGGGATGGTTTTTCCTTGATATTATCTGTCACCAGCAGGAGCTGCTTGGTCCGTTTTCAAAAGCCACCCTTCAGAAGTGAAAACATCAGCTCCTGTGGATAAAGGCAAATGAATTCTTGCAGCCAGAATACATAAAACTTTATTTTTTTTCCTTCTACAGTCCACTTTTTTAAAAAGACAAAATAATGCTTCCTCTGGCTGATCTTATGCCCATCCTCTGGCCTGAGGAAACATCTGCTGTCTGTGGTAGCCTTGGTTGTCCCAGCTAGTTCCCTCTTAGAGTTCCCTTCTCTTCCATGGACAGCAGTTGCCTCCAGCTGCCTCCATTCCTGCCCACCAGCAATCCCAAAACCAGGAGCCTACCCCTGTGTCAAGGTTTTGCTCAGGGACAGTTTAACCATCTGCTTGAGAGGATTTTAGCAGCTTTTGTGCTATCCTGACACACAGCATGTTCCCCTGGTGAGATCAGGAGAGAGTCTCTCAGCCGTGATGCTGTTCCTACAAAGATCACTGATACAGCAGAAAATAATCACCTGTGTCCTTGCAGCCTCTTCATCTGTCTTATGAACTGGTTAGTGTCTCTTTGGAGATGGTAATTCCTTCTGGGAGCCAGAGTGGATGGCAGTGCTGCAATGTGAATGATGATTGAGGAGTGGGTTTGTTACAAATAAATTTGTTTTGTCTCCTAGAGAGCAGCACTCTCATCATGGTGAGGTCCTGTAGGTAGTCAGCAGATTTTCAGCAAAACACTTTTTTGTGGAAGGAATATGGTGTTTTGGTGTGCTTTTGGAACAAAAATCATTTCCACCATACTCAGAAGCTTTGCTATCCCTGCTGAGAGGAGCTGCAGCTTCCCGCTGGGCTACAGGATGGATGTCTGGATGGCTGTGGTAGGGCTGGACCTGTGGCTCTTTAAGACAGTCCTTGACCATCAGATTTCCCTTTCTGTTGTGCTCTTCCTTGTTCTTCCTTCCTCCTTCAGGTGGTTTTACCTACCTGTTGTGTTTTCAGCCTTAGCAGTGACAATGTGGTGTTTTGGGGAAAGTAGAAAACCCCGGAGGGACACTGTGGATTTCACCCTTCAGGTATGAAAGGGCTGCTCTGTGTTTTTCCTTCCTGGTGAGAAAATTGCCCAGTGATGGGAATTCTGCTGGCAGAGACCACAAGGCAGTGTGACCTGCTAGCCAGTGTCTCCTCTGCTAAACACCATAGTCCCACCTTTACCTTTCCTATATGGAAAAGGAAACACTTTTTTGTATGACCCACTCATTTGTTTCCTGGTCCCTTGTCTAACTGTGACTGCAAAACCCAAAAATAAGCAAGGATTGAAAATGCAGAGTAAAGGAGCAGCTGTGTGACCAGGTTTGGAACTGTTAAAGGGTGAGGAGAGCTCTTGGTAGGAACTGGAAAGAGCCTGCTGGGAACAAGTTCATTTGTGCTTAGGGTCACGGGCATTTTATTGCCACGGATGTGCACAAAAGAGCAGCTCACAAAAGGAAAAAAAAAATTAATTACTGTTAAGAATGTGTACATATGAGAGTTTTGTGATTCCTGGGAATTCATGATGCAGGATCTGTTCTTACTGGCCGATGACACCCTCGTTCCAACCAGCGCACTGCTTTCATTCCAGCAGCACCGTGAAGCATATCTGATATATCATCCTCATCGTGAGTCTTTTACAGAGATAATGTTGTCCCTGTCTTGTTCCAGAACTGTGGCTGCAGAGGTCAGGAAGCAGATCTCGGGACAGTATGGAGGCTCTCCACAGCTCCTCAAAAACCTCAACATCGGAGGCAGCGTCTCTCATCACACCACTGTAAGTAATGTCTGGAACATGGAGGGCTGGAGAAGGTCTGCACAGTTGTTCTGGTCACCATTTGGAAAGAAATTGCAGCGCTGACAGGTTGTTGACCTGAATGGTTCTGATAACAGAGGAAAATAATTCCATGCAAAACCCACTACTTTTGGAGGTCTCTGTGTTGCAAATCAGTTGGCATGGGAATTTGTGTTTCTGCAGAATCTTTGTAGGACAAGGAGCTCCCTTGATCAGATGTTAACCTGGACTGGGCATTAAATTCCGTGTGTGTGTGGTTCTCTCCGTGGAGAGCTCTTTGCAAGCTCGTGCACTCAGGCTGCTGTTTTCCTGTCTTTCTTGTCACTCTTGAGAGTGGGACCACAGCAACTCATCTACTCTTCTGAGGTATTTTAAATGTTACTTTGCAAGTTGAATGTGGTTATTCCTCAGGAATGTGTATTTACTTACAAGTTTACAGTCCACTTTCAAGAGTAGCTAAAATTTAGGTTACATTGTCAGAATCACCCTTTCCGAAGTCAAATTTTCATGCATGACCTTCCAGTAACCCTCAAAATTTATTGTGGTAAACATTCCAAGAGCGCAGCAAACTTTTTCAGACTGGAACTGTATTTTTGGAAGTGTTTGATTTGAGTTGTTGCTCTGGGTCATAGCAGTTTCTTTTGCAGCAGTCAACTTGGAAAACAAATATTACAGCATCTCGTTTTCTTCCAAGACGGATGACTAGGTCAGGCAGGACTGGAAATATGCCCTGCATTTAATAGTCTGTACAAGTGTTGAGAGTTTACAGGAGTTCTTCTCTTTGGAGAAGGGTCCTGTAATTTCCTCAGTTGATGTTCTGCTCTGTGTCCAATGTAATGTGTTAAACCTTTCTCCTGTGGAGCACAAATGTGTCCTCGGAGCTGATGTAACCTCAAAAGGGATCTCCCCATTGACCTCTGGCTTAGAAGAATGACTTCACTACAGGCAGAGACTTTGTCTCTGAGGAGATCCGGCTGTGCCAGAGGCACGGGGGATTGAGGAGGGCTGGAACTCCTGTCGTGTCCGTGCATCAGCTGTGTGAGCACAGCTCACACAGGAAGAGCAGGAGGCTGGTTTTGCCCAGCATGGTGGGGAGTGAGCACAGAGAGGAGGTTAATGAGAGTGGCGTGTCCAGCTAATGCCTTATCACAGCAGCTCTGCTGGGCTCTGGAGTCATAATGCAAAGCCCTGACTTGGCAGTTCTGGATGGTCTTTTGCATAATCCAGCATTAGAATAGGGAGGGACCTGTGCTATTAGCAGTGTAGGACTGGCTGGAGCACTCAGGGTCATTGAATCCACTTCCCTTCAGCAGTGGATAGCTGAGGAATGCAGGCTGGCTTTTGAGGACTCATTGGATGTCCATCCCATAAGCTTCTGTGTATCTCATGTGTGGTTTCACCTTGGGACAAGTTGTCTGAATTGCCTTTCTACTCCCCACTGCTTCCAGAAAGTGAGATCCCTTCTGTGAACCTCTCCAAGCTGCTCCTCACCCAGCCATGTTTTTGATCACTGTTTTTCCTTTTATCACCTTTTGCTCTGATTTGTCTCTTCCACTTTTTCTTCTTATTTCTAAGATTTTTCCATTCTGCTGTCATCAAAAATGTTCATGCTCAAGGCTTTGGCCCTGTTGATCTTCCCATGTAATTCCTAATGCAGGATCAGATTTGCTGGTCACAGTGCTGCTCACTTCTGGTAGCTCTCATTATCCCATTGCCGTGGTGTTTTCTGGTAAATATATGCAAGAATCTATAAAAATGCTGGAAAAGGTCATGCTGTCTGGAAGCAGGCTCTGAGCCTCTCCTGTCAAACTGCATCGTGTGATGGCTGCTGCGATAAGCTCCTAGTTTGTCATATTAAATTCGGTGCTGAGCAGAGATGCTGTGCAGAAGCACGATTAACACAGAGTGATGGTTTGTAGGAGATAGTCTGGAGGAAAAGTCTACTTAGTTAAGTCATGAGTCTATATCCCGAGGCTGCATAATACGACAGAGATTCGCTTGTCTGAATTTTGGGTTAATTTCCCTCCCTTAGGCATCTGTCAGAATCTGCTGGGCCTGCTTGTCCTGGTTTAATAATCAGCATTATGCAGAGGGAAAGCATTGCTTCTGTGAAGCTGTGCTTGCTCTGGAAAGGTTCAGCTTTGTGTAGCCACACTGGTTTGAAAGCCTAAAGTAGGGTGCGTGGTATGGGAGTAAATAGGAAATTCATGCTAAAATGTGTGGATACTTAGTGTTGTGTGATTGGGTTTGACCTGAGTGTGTCCACAGTGGCAGCACATTGCACTGCTGAGTGCACAACATGGAACTGGAGGACTCCAGCCTGCCAGATCTCAAGGAGTGTTTGGACAATGCTCGGTCACATGGTGGGATTCCTGGGGCTGTCCTGTGCAGGGACAGGAGTTGGACTTGGATGATCCTTGTAAGTCCCTTCCAACTCAGAATACTCCATGATTCTATGACTCCAAATGACAGTGCAGATGTGGTCTCTCGTACTCATCGTGCCCATTGTGGTGAGATAATTCTGGTCCAGGTAGGGTCAGCGCTGATTCCCTGTTGACAGTTGCCACCAGCAGCTGCTTTTGGTAGTTTGTCTGAGAGTCTTTGTTACAGGGAGTCCAACAAAGACATTTTATGGAGAAATGGATGTTTTTGTGAATGAAGAGCCTTCAGCACCGTGCTTGGTTGGGCCTTTTGTTTCTTGTCCACTGAAGCCAGTGCAGGGACGTTCCTCACTCCACAGATGTGCCTGTGGCTGAACCTGGGAAAAATGCAAAAGCCTGTCAGCTGAAATTTAGCAAGTCTCTTCCTTTTTGCCTCACAAGCAGCAGACAAAATGTTGCCAGAAGTGTTTCTAATTTGGTATCTGGTAGAGCTGGGGAGAAGACACTGCTTTCAAATGAGTTTATTATTGTCAGCCTCCACCCTTCTGCCACTTTAGGAGCAGCTGATTTTAATTGCACATTCCTCAAACCCCAGACACAGGTCCAAGGCCTCCGAAGGCTTTTCCTGTGTAACCTAACATGCCGAGCTGGGACTCCAGACAGGACGCAGTCCCTGCAGCTCTGAGCTTTTATTTTTACAACCCAGAACAGAAGGCACTGACAGTTTTTGTTGATGAGAAGTAGGAGCTGGTGAGCTCTGAGAGTTACGTGAGGGAGGGTTTATTTTTTGAAGTTACTTCTGCAAGTCTCTCTAAACCCACTGGTGAAGGGAGTGTGCATTTGCACCTTACTGTTTGTGCTCTGGGTTGTGAGCCATGTGCTGTGCTCATCTTGGATGCCTCCAGAGGTTCAGTATTCCCTCGTGGGAGCTGGTGCTTCTCACCATGAATCCCCACTGACTGAATGCACTGAAAGCAGAGAGGCTGCACTTCCTTTCAGAGAATTCCCCAGCATCTTGCAGGATGGGGAATTTGCTTTGTTTGTTTGATGAACCGGACTGTTTACTATGGGCCATTATAATCCCTCTTGACTAACCACTTTCTTTTCTTTCCAAGTTTGCTTTTTCTGTTGAGCAGCTCCTTGTGGTGCCTGTTAACTCTGTCAGCTCACCCTGTATTACAGCCATCATTTCTTTCCCTTCTGGATGCTGCAGCATGGCCAAAGCCTGACTGTTCTCTGTGGATTTCTGCAGTAGTTTTACCTGGATAAAGCTGGACTGTGGATTATCAGAGCTTAGCAGAGTTACTGAGGAAGCTAAAGCTTTCTCTGAGTTTTGGTGTGCACACCTTGGTTTGATGTTTGAAGTCTGCTTCTTGTGCACACAGAATGGTTTGGGTTGGAAGGGACCTTAAAGCTCATCCAGTTCTAATCCCTTGCCATGGACAGGGACACCTTCCACTAGACTGGGTTGCTCCAAGCCCTCTCCAGCTTGGCCTTGGGCACTTCCAGGGATGGGGCAGCCACAATTTATGTGGTGTAGGAAGAGCAGAGTTTTGGTTTGTATCTGCAAATAGACTCGTAGTCCATTTTTTCCGTGCATGTGCTGTCCTTTCATGAGGGCAGATGATGCTGGCAAAGGACAGAAAATAATCGTTGGGTGTCAGGACCTCTCTTCAGTTGGAGCCCAGCTGTTTCTTTGTCTCATTCTGCATTCAGCAACTTTTGTTTCTTAATGATATTTTTATTTTTAAGTTAGATAAAGACTTATAAAATCTTAGATTTTTTTTCACTTTTGAGTGCCAAAGATAATCGAGATTTTTTTGTTATTGTCCAAAATCTGATTATTTTTCTTTCCTAAAAAAAGAAAATTTCCTCAATTTTTAAAAATCTTCAGATGTCTTATTTTTTCAATTTCTTTAGATCTTTAGAGGTGTATTTCAATGGCTGGATGTGGCACTCAGTGCTGTGGTTTAGTTGACAAGATGGTGTTTAGTCAAAGGTTAGACTCAATGGTCTTGGAGGACTTTTCCAACCTTAATGATTCTGTGATTTTAATTAGAAGAGCAGCTTTTCATAAAACTTGCAAATAAGCAGAGTGAATGTATACTCAGTTGTTTGACAGAAAAATCACAGCTGTTTCCAAAGGATTGGGGGTAATATTTCCTGTCTGTCGATGTATATTACAGCATAGTTGAATGTTAGTATGTAAAGAAACACTGTTATAAGAGATACTGATTAGTCTGGGAATAAAGGGATCTGGATTCGTGGATGTGATGTGATCTGACCACGTCTGCTCTCAGCACTCTATTTTCTCCCTGCAAAATGAAGGTGCTGACATTTACATATCTTTGTAAAGCACTGCTGGGTTTATGGGCATTATCTGGGCTAATTGAAGCTTTGTCTTGGATTTATTGGATGTCAGACTTTGGCTGTGTGTTCAAAGATAGCATCTAATTATTCAATAAGAGAATATAGGTTCCTTTGTATATTTTCATTGTTTATTTTAACATAATTTAAAAGAAGAAGAAAAGATAATTTGTGCAAGTGAATGGGAAGCACAACAAGGGAAAAACATGACAGTATCTCATGTGGCAGAGAAAAGGGCGTTTTGAAGTGTTCAGAGCCAAGTAATTTTATCACCAAAATCACTAAAATGAAAAGGAAAACGAGCCAAGTCTTAATGCTGTCCCAGAGCTGATGAAGGCTTAATAGTGACTCCCATTATATGTATTTCCTGGAGGTTTTGCCCTGCCTTGCTGAATGGTCTGTCCTCATCAGACAAGGGAGGATGGGAGAGGCATTCACATCCTCTTCCCTGCTCCTCCCATTGGGGGTTGCTCACAGTTAACTCTGCTCTGGGGCAGGCATTTGCTTCAGGAAATTAAAACTGCTCCTTACTGTTGCTAAAACCAGCAGTGAGCCATATTGCAGAGGTGTTTTAGGTGTTAAGTTGGTGAGTGGTGTCCACTGAAAGGTTGTTCAGTGTCTGCAATAACTTAAACAGTTTATATATTAACAGAGATAAATAATCTTAACTAAATGTTATTTTACCAAGTAATTTCGGTTACTTAAATCAAGTATTTGTGACAGGCCTGTTAATAAATAGGTTGGGACAGCTGGGAGTGTTCAGCTTGGAGAAGATTCTGTGGAGACCTCAGAGCCCCTTCCAGTGCCTAAAGGGGCTCCAAGAGAGCTGGAGAGGGGCTTTGGACAAGGGCCTGAAGGGACAGGACAAGGGGGAATTGCTTCCCACTGACAAAGGTTAGATGTTGGGAAGGAATTCTTGGCTGTGAGAGTGGTGAGGCCCTGGCACAGGTTGCCCAGAGAAGCTGTGGCTGTCCTATCCCTGGAAGTGTCCAAGGCCACTAAAGGGCACAGGGAGCTCTACGTGACACCAGTGCCGGCGTCCTCCTGTGTCTTGTGGTTAATCCATCCATGCAGTGGATAAATTGTCCGTGGATAATTGAGATGTGACTGTGCCAAGTATTTCCCACTCAGAGGAGCACCCATGCTCGTGGTTACTACGGTTCAGAGGCACCATGGTTTGCCTGTGTGAACCCCAAGGGCCCAGAGGGGTCCATCTCCATGGAGTGTGTCTGCCAGAAGTGGGAAGTCTGTGATTTTTCTGCAGTCTCTGGTCAAACTGTTTGGCTTTTTCATTTCTTCATTGTTGTCTCAGCTTCTGCTCTCAGTTTTGTCACAATTTATCAGAGGACAACTCTTTGAGATCAATCTCAGCACTTGTGTTTTCTGTATCAAAGTCTTCATGTTCTTCAAACACTCTTGGTGAAATTACACAATTCTTAGTCATCAAGGATCTTGTCTTTCTTCTTACCCATCCTTGGAGGCATAACTCATGTCTTTCTGGGTTTGGTAAGAAATTGCTTTAGTATTCCCAGATAACTAATTAATCTCTGATTAATATTAATATTTCTTTACCCAAATGGCTTCTTACATTAGCAACCAGTTATCATAGCAAATAACCTGGCAATATTTGTACATAAAGCATCTCACTGGTTTTGGGACTGGCTGTTACTAGTTACATGTAGGATCCCTCCTTAGGTAGATATATTTACAAATATTTCATAGAATCCCAGAATGGTTTGGGTTGGAAGGAAGCTTAAAGCTCACCTCATTCCACCCCCTGCCATAGCCAGGGACACCTTCCGCTAGACCAGGTTGCTCCAAGCCCGTCCAACCTGGCCTCGGACACTTCCAGGGATGGGACATCCATTTCCTTTTATTAGACACTTTTTCTAGTTCAAGTGTTATGATAGTGCCTGAATTTGACACACAGTGCAGTTCTCACAGTCTGTAAAAAAAATCCAGAAGTTAATACTGAATATTTTCAGATCTTAAAAATGGAGGCTTCAGATAATTTCTAAAACAAGTTTTGCCTTAACAAAGAACACGTACAGCAATTTTGAGGCACGTTTGCAATTTGAAATGAAGGACTTTCATCAGCTATTTTCTGTAGTAATTACATCTCTCAGAACAGCATGCAAAAGAAGGAATAAGAGCCAGAGCAAAGCAGGAGATAGGGAACTACATTCCAGAGGCGGTGGGGAGGTAATGACTGCACTTATGGCTGGGGAGGTGTCATCCTTGGTGAGGGCTGGGAGCTGTCTGTGGTTGATGGAAAGTAGAGATTGCCTAGGAATCTCCGTGGTTCATTTGAATATTTTCACATATTATAAATGCAGCCAGAAAATTAAATGCAGAAGTTCTCTGTGCTCAACAGTCACCAGGCTTTTGAAATGAGGAGTATGTGTTTTCTGAAATGCAGGGATGTCAGTAGACAAATGTGTGATTTGGATCCATTTGGATTATTTTTGGAGTGTTTAGTTGAAAGAAAATGTAATTTATGCAAGTAAGACATGTTTTTTAATTACTTAAGCATTGTCAATGTTAATATTGCACTGCTCATGTTTCAAAACCTCTTAGACTGACTTGCCTGTAGTTCACACTTAAAAATAAATCTGATGCCTCTGTTTAGCAGATATATTTCACAAACCATTACCTTCTTTAACCTGCCTGCAAATTTTGTGTTTTTTTTAGCATATTTCTTGTATTCTCAGATTTATGCTGAATTTTCCCTAAGGTACATCAGCTTTGACTCCTGTTCCCTGAGATACCAGTATCCCTTTAAGGGTGACAGGATTTTGCCACAACAAGAACAGGCCATCTGCATTCCTGACTGCTCAGCAAGGGAAGTGACTGTTTGCCCTGGAGACCCAGAGATAGCTGAGAGAAGGCTGGGGCTCAGCTTTGAAATGTTAATCTGCTGCTTCTGTCCTTCCAGGATTTTGCCCAGGGAGTCAGTGGGTGGGAAGTTGGTATTAATTTAGAATTTGAAGCTTTGGTGCAATCTGTTGCAGTTTTAGCACGTTATAAATTGTTTAATGTTTAAGGAGGTCTTGAAGCTAAGATGGAACTTTGTCCTGATTTCAAAATTGGCAAGAAATACCACCCTGATTTTGAAGAAGTGCCTGACTGCCAAGTCAAAATAGTAGTCAGGATCCTCTGTGTGATGAGGAACTCTGCAAGGTTAATTTTTCAAGGTCCCTTATCACATCCTTGCAGGGAGTTTTACTCCTACACAGGAGGCAGGAGGTACAACCTTCCAGTCTTTGCCATTGTGATTTTACAGGGCCCCAGATTGTGCTGTGATCCTCACAGAGGCTGGATCTCTGCTTTTGGGAATTAGGCATCTCCTTTGAGATAAAAGGAAAATTGGGCTTTGATTGGGCCACAAGCAGCTTGGATTCAAATCCTTGTTCTGCCAGATGCATCCTGCCATGCTGTCATATCATAACCTCTTAAAATGCTGGTGTGGTTCCCTGTGAGATAAAGCATCTTGTGAGGGCAGAGGTGAGGGAGGGAGAAGGAAATGTGAGGGATTGTTGTTTTTCATGGCTGTGCTGGCATACACAAGCTGGAAAAGTCTTCAAAATCATAGCTGGGATTTGAGTGTGTGGCTTAGAGCATGTCCCACAAGACCACTCATGATTGTCAGGACATGTGTGAGTTGGGCAACAAATTCTGCGACAGGCTCTAGAAATACCAGCTATGCCCAGCTGTTTGTGTAGGAAGGGATAGGTTGAAGTCCTTCAGGCAAAAATTGGAATGCCTGTGGATATCAGGGCTCTGTGTTCAGTCAGTCCCTGTGAGATGGAGATAATAATTGTCCCTTTTTCTGCCCTAGTTGTTACTGAGATCCCATTCTGAGCTGCTGTGCAGTGTCCAGGAGAGCAGCCCTGGGGTCCTCAGGTCCCTGCACAGGTGTACTTGGCTCAGTAAGGCAGGAAGTGAGGGAGAGGCTGCTCAGGCTGTTCTCAGGAATGCCATGTCAGAGCAGGTCTCATCCCAATTTGCCTTTGCTTCTGTGGTGGGATGGAATAAGCTATGAGCTTTGCAGTGTGATGCCCTGGGTATAGCTTTTCCTCCACATTATCCCTCTGCTACCTTGGGATGCTTGGCCAAGGTAAATGGAGGTTTGTGCTACCCTCCATGGAGTGATGCTACATCCTCTCACAGAGGCTTCTGCCCCTCTTGCCAGATTTGTGCAGGTTCTTCTTTTTTGTAAGTGATGATGATGATACAGGTAGGTGCTCAAAAGAAGGCAATAAATAGGAGAGAGACATGTGCACTAAAGCTACAGCAAAATACAATGTTTGCTGTCTGGAGAAGGGCAAAGTCGATAGGAAACGAGATTTTATTTTCCAGCTTTTAAGGGGATGTAACAGTGAAGAATAACACAACCTTAAAGAAGAAAGCTTGAGTGTCCCTGTTGCAGGAGAGTTGTAAACCTTTGAAATAGAGGTTTGTAGTGCAACTGCTGAGAGCCATGACTGCAACTACACGGGTGCACCTTGGACACTGTGAATTAAATAGTCTGTAGAAGCCAAATCAAGCAGGCTGGTGTCTTAGTTAACTGATGGAACGTGTGTCTATGGTCAGGTTAAGGGCATACCTTTGCGGGATTGTTATTTGAAAGTGATGGGTTTGATTTGGGGTAGTTGGGCTGTGTAAGTCTGAAAAGAGAGTCCTATTTGATTTCTTCTGTACTTTCAGTTTATCAGGACTGTGATAAACACAGTGTTTATGTTGGCAGGGAACAGGTTATGCCCCTCTTACTCATATTGAGCTGCCCTTTCTCTCTTTGTAGTCCTGTTCATTTTAATAGCTCCAGAATAGTGCTTACCTTCAGTGAGGTGACAGTGTCATCATGGGATAAAGACCAAGTGAAATCTCTAAGGAATTGTCTGAAAGGTTGTCCAAAATTTCATCTGTAATTACAGCCCACACAAAATCAAAGAGTATGTTTTAAAAGAGCAGAAGTTCTGGGAGCAGGTTTCCTTTGCATATTTTTAGCATGTATTTGCCATTAATTTAGGTTATTCCATAGTCCTGGTTGGGAAGATGCTCAGGACTTCTGCACATTATGGTTTCTGGAGGGTATTAATAAACTTCTTGGATGAAACAGACACCCTGGCAAGGATTTCTTATGGTAACACTCCAGTATTCTGGGGAGATCTCATTGAGGTCTCTCAGTACTTGAAGAGGGCTTATAAAAAAGAGGGAGAGTGGCTTTTTACATAGGCAGATAGTGGTAGGACAAGGGGGAATGGTTTTGAACTGAACGAGGAGAAATTTAGATGAGATATTAGGAAGAAATTCTTCCCTGTGAGGGTGGTGAGGCCTTGGCACGGGTTGCCCAGAGAAGCTGTGGTTGCCCCATCCCTGGATGTGTTCAAGGCCAGGCTGGACAGAGTTTGCAGCAACCTGGTCTAGTGGAAGGTGTCCCTGCGCATGGCAGGGGGTTGGAATAAAATCGGCTTTAAGGTCCCTTCCAATACAAAACACTCTGGGATGATCAGCCAGGTGGTAGATGAGCTGCACATTTGCAAATATTTGACTGGAATTGTCCTTCTACCTTTGGAAGTCCAATGAAGAAGAACTGGCTGCGTTTTGTGGAAGAGGCACCTCCTACTGTTGGTTCCTAGGAGCTGTCAGGAGGAATTGAAAAGGCTTTTTCTGGGAGCAGGACGAAGATTGCTTTCTGCAGTCTGCCAGCAAGCAGGGCTGTGGGAAAGCACAGCTTTATCCTCCTCAGCTGTTCCCCATTTCAGCTGCAGCAGATTTGAAACCTTTTAATGTGCAGCTGACGGGGACTTGCTATTCTTTGATAACTGAGATTGGCTGTACAAAGTATGATGGTCCGAACAGGCCAGGGGAATCAGCTGTTGAGTGCCTGTCCACGTTTTTCCTGAGGAGGTAAGCTGGGCTGGGGAGTTGGAGGTGAGATGGCAGAGCAGGTTCTACTCCTCCATCAGTGGGATGTTGAGTTTGGGTAACCTGGTCTTTATCTGAACTTGTCCAACTCCTTCAGTGTGCACGTTCCATCTAATGGGTTCGTGTGGCAATTTCAGGTGACTGATGCTTTGGTAACATAGGAATAGACCCTGGTGTGCTGTGTGTGTCCTTGTTCCCATCCACACCTTCAGGGTGATGCAGGAGTGTGAAGCAAGACAGGGAAAAGGTTAAGCCATCGGCAGCAGGAGCCATGAGAGGAGCTCTCGTGGTTCCATTCACACATGGAGAAACCATTTAGGTTCATTTTCCTCTTGGTGCATTTATTCATCCTTCTTTCCTCCTCCTCCTCTTTCATCACTTTCCCCCCCACAAATATCCAAAGCCTAAAATAATGTGCTTGCCTTTTATGTGCCAATAGTCTGACACCAAGTAGTTCCTCTTCATACCCATGAATTTATGTTTGGCCTGTTTACTCAGGTGCTAGACAGTATTTCTGGCTGCACAGATGGTGAGTCTAACACAGGCCTCTGGGTTTGACTTTTATGTTTGTTTACATCTTCATGGTACAATAGTTACCAAAGAGACAAACTGGAAGATTGTGAAGTGTAACCTTGGGTCTAATCCTGAGATGGTTGAAGGGCTTGGAAACCCCTGGAGCGCATGGATAGCCCCTAAGCACCACCTGCCTTTCTGTATCTGGTAATTTTTAGCTAGCATAACCAGTTCATTCATCTCTTGTCCAGTGCTCTTGTTGGACAAGTGAAATTTGAGATGTGAAATGCCAGGAATGATGAAACATGGTGGTTTTTTGGCAGTGACAGTCTCTGCCCTATGTTTGCTGGGCCCTTTGTGTTTCCCTCAGCTCTGTGTTAATACAGGTTATTTTTCCTCGTCTTTCTGTAGTTTCTTTCTGTTTATTGGGATGAGTGGAGTGGAAAGATTGGAGGGAATGAGGGAGAGGTTCCTCTGTGTTAGAGAATCACAGGTAAATGAGCTTGTGCAAATTCAAACACAACACTTACACGGGCAGCTCAGCGTTGGAACGTGCCTCAGCATTGGAGCTGCCAGTGTGGAAGGGAGGTCGGCAGGAGGAGTGAAAGTAAGACTTCAAATGTTATTCCTCAGGGATAAACTGTCACCCCTCAGTGATCTCGTGCCAAATGGAGCTGGTCTGTCTGTTTGTAAGGAACAGGCTGAGGTGGTGACATGTCAGCTGTGATGTGGGAAGGAGCAATGACAACTTCTGCTCCATTGCAAGCATTGCAGTGATGAAAACAGTGAAAAGTATCTGTTTTGTATTCACAGAAGCTCTCCAAATTACATCTTTTGAATATTTCAAGAGTCCAGGATTAGAAGGGGAAAAAAGGTTGTGAGGTCAGAGTTAAATAGATGATGATGATGATATCGCATCATATCACAGTGCAGGGTGTCCCTGCCAATGGCAGGAGCTTGGAACTAGATGGTCGTTAAGGTCCCTTCCAGCCCTTCTGTGATGATGCATTTCTTTACACAGAAATGAATTTATATCATTTTCCTAAATTGCAGAAACAAATGCTAAATCTCTAGACATTGTATTTTTTTGATGAACCAGATTCTTATCTGGCCTAAAGTCATTGGTCCAACTTACCTGACTTCCTTGAAGTTACTCTGTTTTTCTGCTGGAGGATTAGCCTTCTGAGTTTTAAGAAAATGGGAATCATTGAGGGTGGGTGTGGTAGGGAGATTCGTTCAACACCCTCTGTGTTAGCCAAATCTTCTCCTTGAATAAAAAGTCGATTCATTTTAGAACTTTGTGGCAATAATTTTAAAACTGAAATTTGAGATTTGTATAGCAGTTTTTCTTAGAAGCACATTTAAAACTGAAGTACTAAATGTTCTTTTTAAAGTCATCAACACAAGACAAGCTACAGGATAGTTCCCTGTCCCACAGAAATCATCTGGATGACAGGAAAGAGGAAGTTAGAAGAGAAAAACTGCTGAATTTTAATGTGTTTTTGTGACTCTTGTTAAACCACTCAGCCTCACTGGCATGTGCCAGGGAATTCTAGGGAAATCTGTCAGTTGCTGTAGAGACAGGTTCCTCAAAACTTGTTTTTAGTGTTTCATTTTCTTAATGTCTATGTTTATGTATAGCTTCATAGCATAATGATCTCATATCAGAATATATACATGTATTTATATAATGTACATATGTAAAAATACAAGTTATGCAATGTGAGTATGCTTCCAGTTTATGCAAATTTTCTTTTCATGAATCTAAAAAAAGCTCAGGATGGTGAGACCAGCCCTGCCCTGAAATCTATTGTTTTCGTGCACGTGTTCATTCATTCCTTGTGCTTCAGGTACAGGCTTTGTGCCCAGTAAAGGTGATTTTTAAGTATCCATTTTATTTAGAGCAGTGTTCCCTCTTGGCATGGGCAGACTCATCGTGTCATGATGCCATCATCAAGGCTCTGATACGAGGGAGGAGCTTAAACTTCCACTACATGAAGGTTGTATTTTGTGTTCCCCAGAGAAGTGGTTTAATTCAAAATAATGTTACTCTTTAGAGTTCTATGGCTGCCTGAGTTCCTGGTAAATCAGGCCTTGGTCTGGATTCCTAGCTGTGCCTGAGGGAGAAAGGGTTCCTGCGTCTTGGATCAGGGTCAAGGTTCGCTTTGTGATCAGAGCATGGTCAAAACAAATCCAGGGTCATGCACATGGGAAATGAGGTACTAAGTTTTGTTGAACTTCTTGAAAATAGCTGTAACCTTTTTTGGCTTTATTTGTGTTTTTTAGGTGATAATAGAATGCATCAGAGAAATATGCAGAGGAATATCAGATAAAAGATAAGACATGCAAAACATCTTTGTGATGTGTGTTAACTGAGGTTAACACCCCTAGGGTTAATCACCATCTGATGTTGCATCAAATTCCTCAACAAGGCAGAAGAACTGGTTTAAAAAAAGCAGAGTAGAGTAGAAGATGTGCATGTGATTTTTCTTTATTGTTTCACCTCGATTTCAGACCCTCTCATGGCTTGTGTGTCCCCAGGTGCCGCTCACAGAAGCTGTGGACCCCGTGGACCTGGAGGACTATCTCATCACCCACCCGCTCGCCGTGGAGTCGGGACCCCTGAGGGACCTGCTGGAGTTTCCCCCCGATGACATCGAGGTGGTTTATACCCCCCGGGAATGCCGGACACTCGTGTCGGCCGTGCCTGAGGAGAGGTGAGGAATTAATTGCTCTGTGCGGAGTGTCTGCAGGGCTGAAGCCTGGAATTTTGGGCTGCAAATTAAATTGGACTGGAAAATTAAAGGCAAACCTAAGTAAAAGTATGTATATTTAAGAAGTCATTATAATGTATAATTATAATTTGTGGTTTTATTCTTTAACAGCGAGATGGACCCTCACGTGAGGGACTGTGTCAGAAGTTACACAGAAGACTGGGCGATTGTGAACAGAAAGTGAGTTCCCCTGTGGTATTTGGAGCTTCATTTCATATTTACATTTTTGCAGGTTGGCTAACTGCTATGAGGAGGCTCAAAAATTACTGTCCTGGCTACTGACTCCATGTGCCCTGGCTTTTAGTTGCCCTGATGCTTTGTGTTTAGCTGAAATGATGCTTTGTGTTTGGAAAATTGGATCTTGGACGTCAAAATCCCCTGGGGCATTTGGGAAAATCTAGGCCATTTTAGTCTACAGTTGCTCCTTTACAATGGTAGAGAAATTAGGGAATGTGAACAAGTGAAGTTACTTTCAGCTCTTGTTTCTTTCTTTGTTGCATCTGGTTTTAGCTCTTTTTAGAGAGAAGTTGCATTAATTCTGCTATGATGTGCAATCACAACCATCTAATAGATAAGGTGCCCTCTGCAGCTTTCATTGGTTTCCAAAGAGACTTTGGAAATGTACTTAATTTAAACAAATAATTGCTAATATTTGAACCATCACAACGTTTACCTAATGAGCTCAGTTTAGAGAATGTGCATGCATTGATTATTTCATGCAAATCAGCGGGAAGGTTTCCGAGTGGCTTTCCTTGGAACACAGAGTCTCTCGGATGATTGGAAGTCTGATGACTTCAAGAGCTGCTGTCAAGGAGTAAGTGATCCATGTGATGTGTATCACCTACAAATGACTCCACTGCAGCTACAGCTCTGCCCTTGTGGCAGTTGATACAATTCGCTGGTTTAATGTTGTCCTGAGAAACACTTGAGGGGATGCTGAAGATATGCTTTGCACTGCTAATGTGACCCAATAAAAATGTGTTTTGTAATCTCATACCAAAAAAAAAAAACCACCCAGAAAAAAAAAAAAAACAAGAGGGAAGGAGATGCTTTATTAACTCCCAGCTTTTGCAGCAGAGTCTGGAATACACCATAGACCTGGACAGTGTGACCCACCCAGCCACCCACTTTTGATTTCTCAGCAACTTTCGTTGTACCTGGCACTCCTGGCTGCAATTCCTGCACTGAGGAGGTTTATTTGGAGGCTTTTTGTCTTATGTGATTGGCTGCAGGTTGTGCTCTGTGTCATAGAGGGGTTGAAGGTGTGATGAGCAATTGTTGAACTCCAGTCAAAGGTTGTCTTGCCCCTTCAGAGGAGGGAAGGCACTTCCATAAATATTCATAGCAGTTTTCACTTGGATAAAATTGTGGCAATGGACTGAGTAGAAATAAGAGTTACTACTGGAGCAGGGGAAGAACCCAAAAGCCTGTCTGGGAAGGACTGAATTGTTTTCCAAGTAAGGATGCCAACAGTTTCCTCTTAATCCATCCCACTGGATGGTTCCAAGGGCCTTGGCTAGCTCTGAGGGTGCAAAATCCAGCTCTTCTGGCTTTAGGAGAACATGACTTGTGACATTCCATCCTCCTCTTCACCACCCCAGGGGAAATAATCTGTATGTCAGTCTCTGCCTACAGGTCTTTGTAACCAAAATGTTTTTGGGGCAGGCAAATCTCCCATTCGGTAATTCCTTTAGTGATATTGGGAAAGGTAAATAAGTTCTCTTCACTGCTCTGTAAAAAACAATAGCATATTGTGATTTCAACCTTGCAACATAATTTCTATGTGCTAGACTGAGGAAGTCAGGTGTGATTTAGAATGGATTTACACTTATTGGTGGAGGTGTGATGGAAATGAAGACATCCAGATGAGGATTATACAGATGCTAGTGTTCAACTCTCAGGAATTATAGTCTAGGAAGGAAAATGCATTCCTCCTTTTTCTACTGCCTTTTGTTATTCACTTCTAGCACATCCATGGTTTTCACACCTCTGTGCATCCTTCTGTGGTAAATTTAGTAACAGGGCGTGGTAGGAACAATTAATTGTAGATGTGACCCCAGCACTACTTTGGGAACTGACTTCAGTGAGTATTGTAAGGAGACCATGGCTCTATCCGTGTGTGTGTGTAAGTACAGACATGGTGCCATTTGGTACCCACAAATTTGTTAGTCAAAGAGATCCGATGTTGTCAGCAACAGCAGACAGATTGTTTGCTACCAAGTGCTCTTACACCCTGGAAACCTCCGAAGGACCCGATTTCCTTACAAAGATGCTCTGGGAAGACACTTGTTTTAGTTGAGATTGGAAAGTTGCCTGTTCTCCAGAGGTGTTCAGGACTTACCTGAGCTGGTGTTATGGTTTTCAAGGTACCAATATTGTCAGTTCTTGCTCCAGCAGACCCACTGGCCTTCAGTCCTCGTGTTCTTGGCCTGGTCTACTCCTGGCATCACAATTGCACATTTTATGATGACTTTAATTGGCCATTGATAGTCCTTCTTTTGACATCACCCAGGGTTGCTTTATAGATGAACAGAGTCACATTGTAGTTGGTTGTTGGATTATGACCCAGCTCCAGTGGAGGCTGACTGGAAATAGTGTTTGCAGAGAGCAGTTTATGCCTTGAGAGCACCCACACTGATAATACTGGGTTTGTTCTGTGATTCTGCTTCTGGGGTTGGGGTCAAAAGGGCTGCTAAGAACGCATTTGAAATACTTTGTTTGCAGATACCACAAGCTGGGAACTGGATTCAATCCCAACACCTTAGACAAACAGAAGGAGAGGCAAAAGGGGCTCCCCAAACAGATCTTTGAGTCTGATGAAGCTCCGGATGGCAACAGTTACCAGGATGAACAAGTAATGTGCCTTTAAAACCTTGCTACATAAAACCTAATTTATAGTTCTGTTTTAAAAGTGCAGTTCCTTTTCCCATTATAAGTTGCTTTAATTTGTTGGATCTCAGGATGACCTTAAGCGACGCTCAATGTCGATTGACGACACTCCCCGGGGCAGCTGGGCCTGCAGTATTTTTGATCTGAAGAACTCCCTTCCAGATGCCCTTCTCCCAAACTTACTGGACCGAACCCCAAATGAGGAGATTGACCACCACAACGAGGACCAGAGGAAGTCCAGTAGGCACAAGGAGCTTTTTGCACTACACCCAGCACCAGACGAGGTATTTTTATATACATGTGGGTGAGACTAAAAAAGTGAAGGATATAGGCAATGTGAAAGCTGCCACGTCAGTCTGCCACGGCTTTAAAGGATTTAAGATCACCTATGTTTAATATCCATGAGAACTGCAGCTATTTTGTGGGTCTCGTGTTTTTTAGCATAGTGTGTTGCCATAGATATTACTTTCTGAAGATTGGGTTTTCTTCATGGTTATGCAATCCCCAGTAATGTAGGAACATTAAAGGGATTTAATTTGGCATATTTATAGCTGCTGATGAATGCAACATGCTGGGAGGCCTCGAATTAAATTGGTGCTCGTGTCTCAGAAGAAAAAAGTGATACATATGTTTGCTTTGTAATGCTGTCAGTGGTTTGTACAAGTGTCATGTCTCTAATTTCAGGAGGAGCCTATAGAACGCCTTAGTGTCCCTGAAGTACCCAAAGAGCACTTTGGCCAAAGACTCTTGGTAAAGTGTTTGTCCCTTAAGTAAGTATCACTCCAAGAGAGAGCTGCGTTGCAGAAATTGAGAATTTAAATCTGCTGTTGTATCCATGTGCATCTGGAAAACTCCATCGCTGTGTTTATTACCCTTGGAAGAGATGTTTGATCATAGGCTTAAAGGTTAATTTTCTAAGGGTTGAGTTACACAGTATTGTGCATCAGAGAGTTGTATCTTCAAGACTTTCTGCTTATTGGTGTGACAGAGAAAATATTCACCTCCCTTGGCTTTTCTCCTTGCTGTTATCCAGCTCTACCTGTTCCATGTCACTGGGCTTCACCACACTCATCCAGGGCTATTAGGTTGTCCAGTCACTGGTGTTCGGCTCCCTAACAAGGAAATGTAAGAGGGAAAACAAAAAAGACAAACATTAAAAAATGCTTAAGCTTTAAAGCATAAGACAGCAAAGATTTGCCAAAGTTTAGGCTCAACAACCTTGACTGTGTCCCTTTAAGAGTGAAGACTTTATATACTTAGTAAGCATTAACTGGAGGAATAGAAACCTGTTAAACAAGTTTAATGAAGTGGAGCTCCTGAATATAGGGTTACCTGCAGCTGGTTCATTGCCTATAACTCTTCTCTAATAACACAAGGTAAAATTTTACTGTTATTCCCTTGGAGAAATAAAGTACAAAACTGATTTTCCACACTGCTGTATTCATCTTCTGTGTCCTCAGTTAGGTCAACCCTTCTTATTAGAGAGCTCCAGTTAGCCTACATTGCTGCTCATAACTGAGATATATGTGTAGGACATATCTCCTGCTCGTAGAGTACTCCAGGACCTAATATAGCCGTAGAGATGAACTGATTTTGCAGCCTTTTATGAACTGGAACAACATAATATGCAGTAGCAGTGGAGCTTCCTGTCGAAAGGATGGTGTCTTTGGCATAAATAAGTTAGATGCTGGAAATTAGTGTTTTCTGCTATTTAAACATCTCTTGCTGACTGTAAATTTATGGCAAATCTACTTGTTTGTGTACTATAGTAATCTCTGAACCTGTACTCACAGGTGTAATCCAAGCATCTGGGGTTGTGCCACCTCAGTGGCACAAAAACAAGCTTATTTTCCCCTGGGAGAAGGCTAAGATGACCTAAGCAGGGTCATTTTCAGGTTAATCTCACCTTTGTTGTGAAACTAGAGGCAACACCTGTTTGATGGTGCAGTGATGTTCTCCCTGCTGGAAGTACAAATTCCAGGCTGAAAAGCTGAGAGCTCTGTGCAAGGCCCGATGCGTGGGGGATCCTTTTGTGGGGACTGCAAGTGCCCAGGTGATCCAACAATAAGTTCAGCTCTATTTGGTAGTTACTGTTCTTGTGGGAAGTGTTTGAGTTTGCATAAATACTGGATAACAGTTACTCCAAAAAGCTGGCACCTTTCTGAGAGAGTTTTTGAGATCTTGGTATTTTCTGACAACAGTTAAGTGTTGAAAATTGTCAAAATACCTGTCCCTGACTGTCCAGAGGCAGGAGCCAGTTGGCCATTTAGCCCTGTCAACAGGTCAGCAGACTAAATTAGCACATGGGGCAGCTTCTTCAGAGAATCAGAGGAGCTAAGTGGCCCAGTTATTCCAGTTAATAATTCCTTTCCATTTCAGGAAGCTATTAGGTGGCTTTGCTTGGCTTTCAATGAGTCAATGAGTTGAAAAGGCTTTTAGAATGGTCCTGTTGGAAGGGATCAGCAGCGATGCAGAGGGAGCAGGACGGGAGAGGAGTGGGGGGGATATTGGGGATCAAGATCCCTTTTCAGCAGGACCTGAAAATGGATGGCTCAGCTGTTCCTGACATCTCAGTCACCATCACCTTGGAAGGATTTGGGAAGGGGGTTGGTTATTCTTTGTTACAAAATGCAAGTTAACTGATTTTATGTTTCTTTTTTTTCAAGATTCGAAATAGAAATTGAGCCCATTTTTGCAAGCTTGGCTTTGTATGACGTTAAAGAAAAGAAAAAGGTATGGTTTTTTAATTATTTGAGTGATGAGATTGCCACTGAAGCTTTACAAACCTGTATTAAAAGCAAAATGGAAAGAATTAATGCTGGAAACAAACTCAGTGACATACTGGTGCTTGGAAGAATGATGAAGGCATTTCATGAGCCATCTTGTGTGTTCTTCTGCTTAGTAAAGCAGTTGAGGTATAACCACTTTTCTAAAAATATTATCTAATATGTGAGTGCCTGAAATCAGAAAAAAAAAAAAAATAGTCCAATTTTGGCTTTCAAAAGTCTCTTCTCCACTTAGGTAACTGAAACCTTTTATTTAGATTAGGTTTTTATGACTTTCTTAATCTCTTTTTCGTGACTCACCATGGTGTGGGTCAAGTAACACTTGAATAATGCACAAAAAAGTCATACATGCTAAAATTGCTAAAATCTAAACAAAACTGAGGAGTCCTTTCAAGATCTAAGTTATTGAAAATGCAAAATACATTTATTCGGCTATTTATGTTCTGTATTTAATATTTAAAGAGTCTCTTGGTTTTCCTTATTCTAGATATTAGCAGTAGTGGAGAGAAAAATGTTAAAAATATGCATTTTGACATTTATCTCTTTAAGACCTGAATTTAATGCATTGAGATTTAAGTTATGTAGATGAGAGTATGTGGAATATTATGTGAACTTTGTTTAATATTTAAATCACATTTCATAAGCCAATTTTATCATCTCATTACTCCCATTTTTTTTACTCTAAGTAGTAAGTTCTTTAGTGACCTCTGGTGTTGATAACCAGCTCACATCCTTTTTGGCTTTGAAGCCTTGATGCAGTCTAGGATTAGGTGTTTCAGTGTAGAAAACTCACTGTCTGTCTTTAAAGATATGTTGTTTTTTCTCTTTCTGTTTCTATTTTGATACCTTGGTGTTTTCAGGTAGCAATGATGTTCCTAGTCCTGTGATGGAATTACATTCCTTACAGGAGCTGAAAGAAATTTTATAGGTAGTTTGTGTTGTTTGGTCCATTTTCTTTCTCCTTTTCCACTGTCCTGCCTTGATTTCTTAATTAAAAATACTGGTTTTTTTTCTTTTTATGCATGATTTGAAAGGAGGACTTTTTAATGTGTGTCTTAAAACTGTTATGTTTATGAAGAATTTACAAAAAAAAAAAGTGTAACTAGTGGTTGAAGCTCCCCAATTTCTTCCTTAGATTTCAGAGAATTTCTACTTCGATTTAAATTCTGAACAAATGAAGGGAATGCTTCGGCCTCATGTCCCCCCTGCTGCTATATCCACACTGGCCAGATCTGCCATATTTTCTATCACTTACCCCTCTCAAGATGTCTTTCTAGTAATAAAGGTAAGAAATGCCGGAGAAATTTAAATTGTTATTGCCTCTTGTTTTTTATTTAAAATAAAATAGAAGGAGATCTGGCTGACCGGTTCATTTATTTGCCTTTGGAGAGCAGGATTCTGTTCTCAGTAGTGTAAACAGTGGCACCACAGTTCTGCTTCATTTCAGATTTTCTCACTTAAGTTCCTTTGTAACAGCAACAGTTTAGTGGAGATGTGCATTGAAACTGAGAAGAGCACAAAGGTTTGCTTGATGATATAAATCAGCGTAAGCGGGCTTGACCTTGGTCTTCCTATGAAACAGTGTGCTGACTCCTTAAGATGATAGATAAGTCAGTGATTTAAAAATACATATTGATCTGAATCTCATTTAAAAAAATGATACATGCCCTTAAGCCAGATTTTTCAGATGTATTTAAGAACCGAAATTGCTAAGGGAGTGAGATCCATAACTGAAATAAAATGCAACATTGGTCACTCCTGGAATAAAGTATACAAAGATAAAAGTTATTCTCTCTTCTTTTATTTGATTCAGTGAGCACACAAATGTTGCTCGTTCAGAATGGCATTTGAGTCAGGCTTTTTGTCTGGTCTCTGCATAAAAATCATCCTGTTGTCAAAAAGGGAATTCAGGACATACTTTCAGATCATAGGCAGTGTGCGTGTTCTTCAGGAACTGCTTCTTGCACAAGGAATAATCTTTTGAAAATGAATTAAGGCTTTGTGGCATGACAAAAACAATCCCAGGTGAGAGTAAGGCTTTCAGTAGTGATGAAGCATATTCTCATCTGCAATTTGTGGCATGATTTTCTGAATTCTTTGTGAAAATCATGTTCTGCCTGTGCACAGGTATTCATAGAGTCACAGAAACACAGAATTGTTTGGGTTGGAAGCTCATCCAGTCCCACCCCCTGCCATGGGCAGGGACACCTTCCACTATCCCAGGTTGCTCCAAGCCCTGTCCAACCTGGCCTTGGACACTTCCAGGGATGGGGCAGCCACAGCTCCTCTGGGCAACCTGTGCCAGGGCCTCACCACCCTCACAGGGAAGAATCACTCCTCTGATTTTTAGAAGATATGAGGGAAAATCCCATATTTATGAGGATCTGGACAAGAGAGCTTCTGGATGCACATTAGTGCTTGTAAAACCAGTGATCCAAGAGGAGCTGGTGGCGTAGCTGTTTTTTTGATTTGACGATGGAAATAATATAATCAGGGATAAATAAGACAGATGCATTGTGTGCCTTATTGGGTGAATTTTTACATGGGTCTTACTGGAAAATCACTTTTCAGACAATTGGAATTGCTGGTAAACTCAGCGGGGAATGCAAGATTTGATGAAAAGTAGTTTTGTTCCTTACTTTGTGGTAGTCTCTTGGAGTTCTACTAACAGAGAAGTATGAATGGCACATGGGAGAAGTTCAGAGATATTCTGAGCTTGTAACAGCATGTGCAGAGTGGTGGGTGTGGGAGGAAGGGCCAGGATGGTTTGGAGAGGAACAGTCTTCAGGCATGTGATAGGGGAGATATTTCTATCAGGAACTGAGTGTTAAGTAGTTTGTTACTCAGAGACTTGAGCAGCAAACATAGACTGTGTGGCTAACTTTAATTATTTGATTTGATTAATTTTTGATTTCATTTGATATTTTTATCTGATTTAAAATAATGCTTGTTTTCCCTGAGTGCATCCATGTCACCTGTTTACGCTGCTGCAATAGGACCTTATTATGGAGAATAGAGATAAGAACAGAACTCTTAAAGTGATAATGCTGAAGATAGTGTAAGCTGTCTTTAAAACCTTAAAAATGAGCTGAAAGTGGCTCTAGAACAGCTCAAACCCAAACTTTTATATGTTCCCTTTGGACCTATATTTTACACTTGTGATTCAGTTATAGCTGGAAATCTGGGAACTTAATGGTTTTAACAACTTGAGTGCAGTGCTTGTTCCCTGACTCACAAAGGGAAATCAAGCTTTAATTCTTGTGAAAGAATGTTTCTGCTTCCCAGTGTTTGTTTAATTTAACAATCCTTGCTGGATACGTGTCCTTACAATGGTTTATTTTTCCTTTTCAGCTGGAAAAGGTATTACAGCAGGGAGATATTGGGGAGTGTGCAGAGCCTTATATGATTTTTAAAGAATCTGATGCAGCAAAGGTAAGAATTGTTTTGATTAAGTTTGTTACAAGCACTTAATAACTATTTTGTTATTAACATAAAGCATTTTCTTTTACCTTGGACTTACTTACAATGGCTGTTAAAGCCATTGATACTGTTTCTGCCTTTAAGAGGATCCATTTTTAATTAAGAAACTAATCCTATTCTGAAGGCCAAAAAAAAGTCAAAGACCTTTGGATCTTGATGCCTTATTGGGGTAGAGTTGTTAAAGGTCACCAGTTTTTGTGGCTGGCAGGGGAGATGTATGGTTTCCATGAAGCTCAGTCATCTGTGATCCCCTATCCCAAAGGATCAGCTCTGTGCTTACAGCTGGGTCAAGTCAAGGCAGCCTTGGATGGGAATTTGCAGCAAAATTTCCGACTTTTCCACTGCTTCTGCAGCTTAACCCCATCACTTCTGCCTTCCTGGAAGGGAAGGGTTATAAAAGAGTATCAAAAATGGTTCCTGATTTTGTGTACAATTGGGTTGAGCCAAGTGAAGATCGAAAGGTAACAGTGAGGACTGGGTGAAGGGCAAACCAGAGGTTCCAGCCCTTGCGATCAGAGCCTTTCCATTATGCTTTTTCAAAGGAACTGGGATGTTCATTTGTTAGTTTTAACCAAATTATTAATAAAATATTTCCTTCCTAAAATTCAGATATATTTTAGGTGAAGAAGGTTACATTTTTTTTTGTCTGTGTCTGTCTTTATATCACTGTACCACAATATGAAAAATAAATGTTTTTCACCTCAGGTGTATAGATAACAAAAGTGCAAAAACTCCGTTTCCTGTATTCCTAAGTGAAATTTTGGAATTGAATTTGCAAGATGCTTGGGAATATGGGTGAAAAGATAATTTTCAACATCTCCTTCAAAGTGCATAAGCACGTCCTGAACTAGAGCCGCAGCTGTTTCTCTGTTGTTACCCAGTCCCTGTCTGAGGTTTTCTTAAAGTCTTGTAGGTAACAACCTTTCTAAAGCAAAAAATTGCTAAAGAGCAATATGCAGAGTTATGGAAAAATTGTCTTTTATTCCCTTCTTTCCTCAACAAAGTATGATACTACTTATTTGAGCAATGTTTTGAGTTCCCTATGCAACTCCAGATGATCTGAGTACCTGCTGCATAAACTGACATTAGGAAAGGCTATTTCAGACTTCAGAGAGGAAAATTCAGATGTTTTTGAAGGAGCAGTGGGCAGATGAGCTCACTGAGATTTGACAGGCCGTTCAGAAGGGTTAAAAGCATGAAACAGCTGCTCTTACAGTCAGACTGTCCTGTCTCTGGTGGCCTGAGGGCAGTTTTGGGAAGCAGAAATTGCATTTCCACAACACTTGGTGATCCTCCTCTAGAAGGTCCTATTGAAACAGTCATTGGGAGTTAGAAAAGACACCATCATTCCTCACTTATTTTGCTAAATGAACCTTCGTTCCTGTTCTTCTCTTTTTAATCTCTTGAATTGAATTATTTTCTTCACAGAATAAGGAAAAGTTGGAAAAACTGAAAGGCCAGGCAGAGCAGTTTTGCCAGAGACTCGGCAAGTATCGGATGCCTTTTGCCTGGACAGCCATTCATCTGATGAACATCGTGAGCAGCGCTGGGAGCTTGGAAAGAGATTCCACGGAAGTCGAAGTTGGCACAGGAGGTACAGTCCTTGGCACCTGCATGAGGGAATGTGGGCAAGTCCAGAGCTTACTGAAGTCTTGATTCATACCCTGTAGCTGCCGTTGCTCCTTTTATCGCTTCCCCCCCGCCCTGGGCCTTCTGATAGTCTGGGGTCATGGTTGAACTAAAACAGAAAAGTCCGTGATAACAAATGGATTTATCTTTCAAGGATTTTACAAGCAAACCATCTGTTATATTATTTAAAACCAAGCTTCTAAGACTGAGAGAGTGTTCCAGGCTGATGAACATTTTCCAAAGGAGTGGATTAATCTTTGTGAGCTCATCTGAAACTGCTCTTCAGCATCCCCAAAACTGCCAACTTCATCATCTTTCAGAGCAAGAGAAATACATAAATCTCAGCATGATGAAGACCTTTACAATAGCAGTAAGGTTGCTGTGAGAGGAGCAGGAGTCAGCTGTGCTTCACAGCCTCTGGAGTGGGGTTGCCTGAGCATAACCACCTCTTCTGCCATCCTCCATCCTTTTGTGAAGGAAATCCTGGTTGGAACAAAAGTAGGCTCTTGGACTGTTGTTTTTCTTTCTTTTTTAATTTCTTTCCCCTTTTTATTTTTTGCAGAACGTAAAGGATCGTGGTCGGAGAGGAGGAATTCCAGTATTGTTGGGAGGCGTTCCTTGGAGAGAACCACGAGTGGGGATGAGGCTTGCAACCTGACCAGTTTTAGACCAGCTACTCTGACAGTGACAAACTTCTTCAAACAGGTATGATGTGAAGCTGTCTAATTAAGGAGTTGTTCCTTGGACAGAGGGGTTTGATCATTTGAAGTCACTTTAGACCTGAATGACTTATTTGTGATGCTTGTAATATTTCCCTGATCACAGGGGGATCTTGAACATCATGCAGTGGGTTTATTGTATCATATATTAATGATCATATAATCACAGAATGGTTTGGGTTGAAGGGATCTTAAAGTTCATCTCATTCCAACACCCTGCCATGGGCAGGGCACCTTCCACTATCCCAGGTTGCTCCAATCCCCGTCCAACCTGGCCTTGGACACTTCCAGGGATGGGGCAGCCACAGCTTCTCTGGGCAACCTGTGCCAGGGCCTCACAGATATTTCTGCCCAATAGCCTACTTTCTTCCACTTATATAATACTATATAATGTATTCTGCCAGTAATGGGTCCACAGTCAATTGATGGATTCTTTCAATAAATTTGTGAATAATTATCTTGTGGAACTTGAAATTATTGGCTGCTTTTGACTTGAATGCTAAAGCATCGTTATGGCTTAGTGACTTAACCACTCCAGTTAACAGAACTGGGTCCTCACAGAAGAACATCAGTTTTTCTTGCTCCAGATTTTTCTAACATGCACTGGAAAAGTCACTGGCTGAATGGGGCTTGGAGCAACCTGGTCTAGTGGAAGGTGTCCCAGCCCATGGCAGGGGGTGGAACAAGATGGGCTATAAGGTCCCCTCCAACGCAAACCATTCTGTGATGGTCAGTTGATTCCTTTGGTTTCACTGGGTGATTGAAACATCAGCAGGCTCAGAACCAGGTTCCTCAGTGTGATTTGAGGTTGACATCAGTTCTCTGGACACATCCAGGGATCCCTAAGAAACCAAAGCATTCTGCTTCTGATGTTGCTTTGCTGAGTGGCAGCTCTTCTAAGCCAGAGCTTGGGATTTTCCCAAGAAGAAGTAGAAAACATGATTTAATGGAATAAAATTTTTAGTTAAGCTTAGCAAAAAGTAATGAGCTGAAACCGTTTTCTAAGATTTGCTTAGTGCCACATCTTGTTAAGAAAACTTTTTATTTCAGTGTCACCTTTGTGTATAAAACCAGATTTTACAGTGACCAGCAGATATCTTTTGGTCTGATTTCTTGCTCATTGAGAATAGAAAGATTTGGGTTCTATCCGTTGAAAGTTGGCTAAGCTCTTCTTTTTTTCTCCTTTTTTCTTGATTGTTTTGGTTATGTGCCACTTGCATTGTGGGGAGCCATGCAAAGTCTGGTCTTAAATACAGTAGTGATAAGGAGAAATGTCATCAGGGACATCAGGTCATACTGGTGGAGAGCATGTAAGTGAGGGTCGCTCCTGCCTCTGGTGCTCTCTGTGTCCATGAAACTCAGTAGGAGTGAAATGGGGTTCTGTGTCAGTGACAGAACAGCACTGGAAGCTCCTTTTACTTGGAAGATTAAAAAAATCCAGTTCTGCAATGAAAAAAAGTAAGGCAAAAAAAAGCATTACTGCATTGCTAGTGCAGCCTTTCCCCTGACCTGCTCCGCAGCCCTTGTTGGAATAAAACTGGTGTAAAACACCACTTCACGCTGGCCACTAAGTTGTCAAGGATTTAAAAAGCATGTATTTATTTACTTTGTTGAGGTTGTTTTCTCTTGACAGCTTTGAAACAGCTTGTTTTATTAATTTGCCCTTTAAAAACTGTCAAACATTAAAATTTTAAATTTCTGATTCTTATCTTCTTTTTCTTAAGTCTAGTTAGTTGAATACTACCCAGTGTTTTTATCCTTCCATTTACTTTTTTTTTTTTCATATTGTGATTTTTTACCTTTTTTAGCAGATAGCTTCTACTTTGGGGTAGTTAAAGAGTGGCAGAGTCACATTTTCTGTAATGTTTGCAAAATTAACAAAACTCTGAGCTACTAGAATGTGGTACAAGGAAGACTGACAACACTCCTTCCACTTCCCACTGTTTCTTTACACTTCTGGAAAGTAAGATTCATTTAGGCTCATCCCAAAGGAAGGGCAGAGGAGAAGGAATGAGGCTCACTACCTGAATGACAGATACTTTTTCAAACTATTATACTTTCTAAAAAATGGATATTTTGGGGGAAATCTTTTAACAGCCATTTTCAGTTTTGAAAAAGATAATATTGATGGGGAGAGAAAAGGTTTTCAATTAAAAGTTCCTGTAGCTGTCACAATGATTAATAAGGGATAAAGGAAGGGAAAAGGATGGAGAAATGAAGTGTAATTTAACATGTTAATGTTAACACCTTGTTCTGGGACGGTACATTTTGATGTCAGAGAAAAGAGGCTGTAGTGTGAGATGGTTTATTCTCTCTCTGGCCGTTCTGGTGGGTTGTTTAGATAACCAAATTCTTCCTACCCCAACAGGAGGGCGATCGCCTGAGTGATGAGGATCTGTACAAGTTCCTGGCTGACATGAGACGCCCGTCATCGGTGCTGCGGAGATTGAGACCCATCACAGGTATCAAAAGGGGATCCTTTTGGGTCACATGTTAAGGTATTTGGCTAATCCTACCCAATTTCCCTCCGTTTTTGGGTGTTGTCACCCAGGAACCCTGAAGAAGTCCTTGACACCAATCCATGGCAGACCAGGAGCACTAAGGTGCATTTTGTCAGGTTTTTCACTGGTACAGGTGCACATGCAGCTCCTGTCACACTGAGACTAGTATCTGTGAGAGGAGGATGCAAATCCCAGTGCCCAAAACCCAGCAGAAACTGAGGAACCCTGTTTTCCACTCTCTATCCAAAAGGAGATCCCTCTCCTGGGTTAATAGGAGCAGACTCCACCTCTGCTTGAGAAAGGGAAACAGAAACGCTGGCACACCAGCAGTGAAACTGGTCCTTGACCTGTGCTATTCCTGACAATATTTACTTAACCTGTTCTTAAAAATCTCCGGTGACAGCAATCCTGCTGCTTCCTTGGATCATCTCCCCGGCGCTCAGCTGTCCTTGCACTCAGGTTAAGCTTTAAGAAAACTTGGCAAAATTATCTTGCTGCAAATTAAACTGATTGTGGTCTGTCATGGCCTCAGGGCAGTGATCACAACCTTTCAAGCACTTGAATACCATTATTAGTTTATGCTGTTCACCTCTGTTTTGTAGCCTGACAAGTCTCAGAGTTTTTCAGCCCTTCCTCTATACCCTTCGTTTGTTTGTAACAATAGTTGGCCCTCACAGGAGCATTATCTACACTGTATTTCCCCAGTTTGCCTATGAAAAAATCATCTGTGACTTTTTATGATACATATTTCCTGTTGGTCCTTATTATCTGGTCCCCCAGTTGCCCTAGATATCAGTTTGACTCGCTGATAGTTGTTTTTAACAAATCCACATTGGCTGTAATTTATCATTTGTTTATTTATGGAATTAATATGTAGTATATTAATCAGAAGAAGGAAAGCATGATTATGCTTTTTTTGTTTAAATAATTTCTATTTATTGTAATAAAATAATTTTCTTCTTACAGCTCAATTAAAGATAGACATATCTCCAGCTCCAGAGAACCCCCACTACTGTCTCACTCCAGAGCTGCTGCAAGTCAAGCTTTACCCAGACAGCAGAGTCAGACCTACAAGAGAAATCCTGGAGTTTCCTGCCAGGGATGTCTACGTTCCAAATACCACATACAGGTCAGAGCTTTGAAATACATTTCACATTTCAGGGCCTCAGACTGGCAAGTCTAGAAATTCCTACCTTATCACCTGGGTTGTTGCAAAACTTGGTATCTGGGTAGATCTGCTGTGCCAGAGGCACTAAGAGGGTTCAGAGTGACACAGCAGAAGATACACAGTTGTGAAGGGACAAACATATTTTCACCAAAATTGGCTGTGCATAAGAGCACGTGAGAGATTTCACCATTTCCCAGAATTCAAGATGGCATTTAGTTGAATTCTTTTCAGTTTTATGTAGGATTTGTCCTTTATCTATCTGCTAAAGTCATCATTCAATTACTGGTTTTATTACTTTCTGACACTTTTCAGTGACTTTTTTTCTTTTAAGTAAGGAAAAATGGAGAAAATACATAACGTTTTCATTTGTGTTTCCATTTTGATTTAAAAGCAATTTCTTTGTTTACAATGCCTGAAAAAAAATCTTAGGAAGATAAGAAATTTTTCTGAATATCATGAAAAACAATGACCTTTCTATAACTAAGACCAGACAGGGAGCAGATTTCTGTTCATGGTTAATTTAAAGCTTTTTCACAGTATCTTTGAAGACATTACATGTCTGAGTAATTTCAGCTGAGTAATTTCACCAATTTACCAAATCCATTATTTCTTTTTGTAAAATTTAGATACGAGCCAAATTTTTATAAACCTAAGCTTATAAGAAGAGTTTAGTCAAGTTCCATATTGTGTCTTTTGAAAAGTTATATTTATTTATTTATTGGACAGGTAATGAAACATTACGATACACCAGTACAAATAAGCAGCACTGCTTGATCTCTTCTTTATAATAAATCCATGAGAAGTAAAAGTATTCTTTCTGGTGTTTCTGTAATTAGCACATTCTGTTCACAGTTGGTTTGCTCTGGAAAATTACAATTTAAAACCATTTTCTGTGTGGTTGCAAATGTTGAGATAAAAAGTCTGTACTGTACAAGGGTTGGGTGAGATAGACAAGTCAATATGACTCACTGTAACTGCAGAATTGGGGTCTGGATCCCTCAGCACTGATCCTTAGAGTGTCCTGCAGCTGAAGTTAAACATGGGAATGTCCTCAGGAGCTGGACCAACACTGTCACATGGGCTGTGCCTACAGGGTGTGTGGGTTGGTACCACTGGCCCCCTTGGAGTTGCCCCACAGGCAGCTGTTCTCTGTTTGAAAGGCATTTTGTTGTGTTCTCACTTGGTCTTTCATTTTGTTTCTTAGTTGGTTGTACTAAGAAGTCACAAAGGCTTGGCTCTGATTCATTTCACATGAGAAGAACAGATCTCTTACTCATTTCAATAAGCTTTGAAGTTTAGCTTTTAACAAACCGTAGTCGTGAAGTTATTTTTCAGTGTGGTATCTAAAAGATCAGCTCTGCGCTCTGGCTCACTGATGTGTGTGTGCACACACCTGTAACTGTGTGAGTACAGTGCTCCAGAGATGATTTGCCTCAGCTACACTGCTGAGAACTTGCCTGGAAGTACACAGAGCCCTACAAGGGGGAATTACCCATCTTCCATTTGCTCACAAAAACATTCCACAACAGTAAAATGAACCGAACATCAAATTAGTTACTTTAAGAAACAAAATTTCTTTTTTTCCCTATAGAGGTTAACACCTAAATGTTTTTCCATACCATCATGCCAGACCTTTTTTTTCCTGAAACACTTTTTGTTTTCCCTACCACACAACCAAAAAACAAATGCAACAGCCTGAAAACCCATTCCCCCAAGCAATATTATTCAGTACATGAGTAGGTGGTTGACTCCGAAGCATTAGAATTCATCCTGGGGAGGTAAAAGCTCCACATTGACATTGAGGCTTGAGGGAATAAAAATACTCACCAGGTGTATTGTAAGACCATCTCAGATGCCTCAGGTTTATGTATTGGAGAAGACTCCATACAGGGTATGGATTGAGACAGGCATCTGTTAGTAAACAAAGCATGGAGTCCTTTGATGTGGTAACGTTCAGTGAGTATGTTCTGAATTAAAATGCATCAGGTCGAGCCCTCAGTCAAAGCTTTTTAAATCCGTTGGGTGTATCATTATTTTAGTTGACTTGAGAAAGTAGTATCTTCCTTTCTTAGGCTTCCAGTACAGGCCTTTTCTTCTGTCTAGTCTTGCCCTGGACCTTGGTGTGACGTATTTCCCGTTCAGGTTGGTTTCCTCACACTCACTGTGCCACCAGCCTCCTAAGGAACAATGTGGGAATGTTAGTTACTGCCACTTGTACTCTGACACGCTGCTCTGTTTCTGAGGAACAGCTCCTGTTTGCAGCATAAATCTGCTTTAGACTCTAGAATTGACGATTACCCAGTATACCCAAATCATGGAACCATTTAGGTTGGGAAAGTCCTCTAAAGTCACTGATTCCAACCATTCCCCCAGCACTGCCAAGGCCACCACTAACCCATATCCCCAAGTGCCACATCCACATGCCTTTTAAATCCCTCCAGGGATGGAGCTCCCACCACTGCCCTGGGCAGCTCTGCCAGGGCTGGATAACCCTTTCTATGAAGGGGTTTTCCATCATATCAATCGAAGTCTCTCCTGGTGTAACTTGAGGCCATTTCCCCTTGTCCTGTCCCTTGTTCCCTGGGAGCAGAGCCTGATCCCCCTCGACTTCATCCTCCTGTCAGGGAGTTGCAGAGAGCCAGAAAGTCCCCCCTGAACGTCCTTTTCTCCAGGCTGAGCCCCTCCCCGCTCCCTCAGCTGCTCCTGGTGCTCCAGACCCTTCCCCAACTCTGTTCCCTTCTCTGGACATGCTCCAGCCCCTCAATGTCTTCCTTGGGTCCCTTGCTGGGGACCCAAAACTGAACCCCAGAACTGAGTGACACTCTGGGTGTTGTTTCAGACATTCACAATTTTCAAGCCTAGGAGGATGTACAAAATATTTGTTGCATGAAGCAGGTGCCTTGGAGGGCAATTCTGTATTCTGTGGTTTAATAATTTAATTGCTTTTTCAGTTGTTTGCTTTTTCCTATAAACTGGCAAACATAAAAGCTCTAGAAAATCAAAGCATTAAGAACCCTTTAACCAAATTATCTCCAAGGAGCCTTGCATCTCCTGCTCTTTTGAAAGTGATTATAATATGTATACTTGACAAACAACTAAAATCTGCCTTTGAATGGAACCTCACTGTCATTCTTAGCTTTTGGGTTGTAGTTAAAATGGAGTTAAGAGTCAGTTTGTCTTCTGTGTTTTCTTGCAAGAAGGCATTAAACAAGCCCACCTAGGGCTGCCACACCAGACCAAGCATCAGAGAGGGACTGCCCTTGGCTTCATAGCTCAAAATCTCATGCTGGGGGTTTATTTCAACCTGTGCTGCCTGTTCTGTTTCTGATGTTGGTAATTTACACAGGAGGGCAGGGTTAGATGGGATAATAGGAAAAATTTCTTCTCTGTGAGGATGGTGAGGCCCTGGCACAGGTTGCCCAGAGAAGCTGTGGCTGCCCCATCCCTGGAAGTGTCCAAGGCCAGGTTGGACGGGGCTTGGAGCAACCTGGTCTAGTGGAAGGTGTCCCTGCCCATGGCAGGGGTGTGGATTAGGTGAACTTTAAGGTCCCTTTCAACCCAAACCATTCCAGGATTCTATGTTGCACCCTAATTCGTGCAACAAAGCAATTCCTATGTTAATATTCCCAGCATACTGATACCTAGGAAGTTTTGTGGGCAGTTGGAGTCATGTTTTGTGTCCACATCGTGGTCTGCAGTCGAGAACTGCAGCTCTGTCTCCTCTGGGAGGGCGTTGGGAATGCTCCCAGAGATCCGGGAAAGCTGGAGGGTGTAGTTGGTGTCGGGGCCTCCCAAGCTGAACAAGTACTCGATGTGACGTTTGTTTCCTTTCCAGTCCTGCAGCTCAATCCGTAGGATGTAATCCCCTTGTTTAGTGATGGAATAGGTCTTGTTCAGGCCCAGCCAGAATTCCTCTGCAAAGTTGGAGTAAATAAATGTTGTTAATGTGGAATTAGGCATAAATACACCATGTATTTCAGATCTTTAACCCATCCCTCAGCTTGTTCACCTTTAAAATATAAATATTTGGAAATATATGTTCAAGTAATCTGCACAAGGGCAGACCTGGGAGATGTCAGAGCTGAGGACGAGGGACAGAAGTTTGTGGGGAAGGGGCTGTGTGATACACTTACCCTAAAAACTCACATTTTTCACACTGCTATTGAGTTTGCTTTTACAGATAACCTGTAGGTAGTATGTGTGAAAATAGTATTTAAAAGGATTTATTAATTGCTTTAATTAAATCAATAATTTGAGTCTTGGGGACTGTTGATCTTTGCAGAGGTCTGCTGCTACATTCTTTTTGTTTACCTCTGTTTAATTGCACACCAATGATCAATAAAAGCAAGAGATATAAATGAACTGGAGCTTCTCTCTTTAACTTTCCCACCTCATGTGAAACTCTGAGAGGGAGACATTTAAAACATGTAATTGGAACTGTGTGACAAATGAAGCAAATGACATACATAAAACCTAATGGCAATTGTTGCATTTTCTAAGGAAAGAGCTGCAGAACTAAACTTGGGTTCCCTTGTGTAAAAAGGGAATTTTTCTTTTACTGGAATTCTTGGAAATTAGTTTAATTAGTTTCATATATTATATTCATTAAGTAGGTGATTATCAGTGCAGGTAATTGCCATATGTAGAAAGTGTGGCTGAATGTGAGTGCCATGTGTGCAGCTGGCATTTAAAGCCATAGAAGATAAGATGGTTGAGTAAAATACTCCCACCATTTACAGGTTAGTAGCAGTAACCTGGTATATTTGATCACCTCAGAACATGCACTGAGTAGGACATAACTGAGAACAATGCAAAGCCTGACACTGAAAAAATGTGGCTTAATCTTGGTGTAGTATTTGGGAATTGGAGACTACTCAAGGAACAATTATAGCTCAGTAAAACTGTACAGGTGAAAATCTACCTCAGTTGTGAATTACTGTCTCAAAATTGAGGCAAAGGTTGAGATACAGCAGCTCTTTATTGTAAAAGATGTGGAAATAAGTCAATACTGCTGCCCACCTTGGTGAGGTTTAGATCTGTGCTGTGCCTAGAAAGTAAAAATATTTTCTAAACAAAAGGAGTCTCATCTAATTCTGTGAGAAAAATAAGGAAAATACTTTGGATGGGCAAAGAGCTGCTGTTGGGCAGCTCTTGGTGCTACAGATTCTTTGGAGTTGATGATTAACGGGGGAATGTGGGTGTTTCCTCACCCTATCCCACCATGGAGGGGATTGGCCACTGCACAGAGGAGCCGGATGTGTTTGCTCAGGGGAGCAAACACAGCATTCGGATCTCTTGAGGTTGGAAAAATTCTTGTCATGGTTTTAGGGGAAACAGGATTGCAGAGGTTGAGAGAAAGTAGCGACAGAAACTTTGTGAGGTTTTGCGTTTGTGAATATTTTAAAGACTTTGGGTAGTGCTTTTATCAGTAGTAAAATCTTGATAAAATAGCATTTAAAGCATTCTGGCCTGATTCAGTTTCTAAACACACATTTGAAGGGGTGTCTTTGAGAATTTTACTGAGTTGTGTGTTCTGGTAAGTGCTTTGTGGTAGTCTGCTGTATCAGTCACCTGTTCAGATTTTACTGCAGGTTTTGCCTGCTCTCATGTGAACACCTCTCCATAAGAAGAATCAGCTTCTCAAATCAATTGATACAAATAGACAAAAAAAGGCATATTTACCATTGAGGTCACCAAAACCCTTTGTGTAGGCATCCCAGGTTTGGTTGAAATCCAGTGATCCATCCACTCTCTTCTGGATTACAGTCCAGGAGGTGCCTGTGAAAAGGGGAAATGAGTCACAACCTGGCCTTATTGCCTGTCTATGAGTGTGCTCTTGGGTGCTCTAATTTTGAGGTAGAATGAGTTAGTTAAAATCTTCGTGAAGGGAATTCAAGTGAGCCCAGCTGAAGAGAATGTGGGGCCATTAGAGTGTCCTCACCACGCTTGTGGTGACTCAGCTCACTGGACTGGCTTTGATAGGCTGCCTTAACTGGGTTTCATTCATTTATGAGGGCTGAGAGACAGAGAAAATGATAAAAAAGAGATGTGAAAAGCTCTAGGCGTTGGATCAGATTGTCAGACTCACTCTGCTGATAGTGCTTGGCTGCTGGTACAGCTCTGGAGGAGGGATGAAGTGCCACTGGAGCTTCAGTGGGGCCTTTCCCCTGACCAGGTCACGACACCCTCGTTTCACCAGTTTCAACCAATGTAAGCAAAGGAGCTTTTTGCGCAGCACAGCCCCATGTGGGGCTATTCACACATCCACTGTTTGCTTTTCCTTGGGAGATCTATTCGTGGTTGCCATATAATGGCTTTTATAATTACCATTTTCATTATCTATAGCTAAAGGGGCTTATTCTTTTGATATACTTAATTGATGTCATATGATTGAAAGTCCTTTCCTTGGTATAAGCAAAAGGTGAGTAAGGTGAGTAAAGAATGAAAGCAGTGTTAAGGAGATTTCAGGATATGGAAAACCTGAGTTCAGAGCACAGACAGGCCAGTAGGAGAAGTCAAGAGGATACATAAATCATGGTAAGTTTTTGTGTACTTTGTGATGAGACACAGTTGTTTGGCTTATAAGAAGCTACTTATGTGAAAATGAGACTATTGCTGGCACAGCTCTTACCAAATTTCATTTCACAGTAGACATCAAAGGCTTCTGAGCCGTTGGGCTTAATGGTGTAAACACCACTGAACCGCTCACCACTGTGATAGAGAGCAGTGCAGTCAGGAGCAGCACCTGGGAAAGCAAACAGCAGGCATTTAGAAATCCTGTTTTAGGTGTGGTAAGTTGAGAGCCAAAAAAAAAAAAAGTAGAATTATCATATTGGGAATTTTATAATAAATGTCATGGAACGGGCAGACTACTTTGAGCATACTGATACTGCCAAGTTGTACATAGGTTGAACTGCCTGTATTTTTTAAGATAGGCAAGGTTTCAGTTTGGAATCTTCTGGAAAGTTTCTAAGGCCTAAGACTAGACTCTGACAAATGGACTTTCTACTCCATGTAAAGTTCCCTATAAATACCATTTCCCCTCCTGGGCTTCACCACTGCCTTTCAACTGTATAGAAAGCTCTTCTGAATCTTTTAATTAGACGGTGTGAAGTAAATTAGTTCTCTGATCATACTCTGCAACACAGACATGGGTTAAAGGATGGCCACAGCACATATTTACAAGAGGTGAATGGATCCTGAGGACAGGATTGCTGCATTATTGGACTTTGTTCTCATGGGTCACCCCAGAGACACTGGGGTGGTGCTAAATAGGTGGTGGTATTTTTTCCAAAGGAAGAAATGTAGCTCCTTCCCACACCCCTGTGTATAACATGAAAGTCTTTTAGTTTTAGTCTTTGACTTAAATACCGACTCAAAACTTTCACAGAGGATACTGTGAATGCAATGTGTGCTGTAGTCATGTCTGAGAGATGAGGTCTCACCATCAGATCTGTATCTTCCAGCTGTGGCTTTGAGCACAGGAAAGGGGATAGTCTCTGGTTCTGGTTGCTCCTCCGTGAAGGAGTTCTCTATGAGTTCCTGGAGCTCTATGTGATTTAGCTGAAAGAATCATAATTACACTTAATTTCCCGAGGCTCTGAAATTATGAGATTCGTGGATCAAGCTGAATAATACCGTGCTGAGAATAATTTTTTTGTGAATGTAATCCTTTAGAATACCCAATTTGCCACATAAAAATAACTTTAGCACCACACTAGCGGATTTCAGGTGCATGAATGTCAACTGAGCCACTGCTCAGACAAGGTAGGATTCATGAGACAAGTAAATGACCCATTCTCATGAGGAGCACCTTAATGGGCAAACAGATTTAACTTATTTCCTCAGGTGACATCACTTACACAAATAATACCAACATCTAAAGAGCACAGAACCCACAGTTCCTTAGGCTGAAATGCATTTTCCTTTTATAGCCTCCTCTTAGGAATAAGTTAAATATGACTATGTCTGTTATACCCGGTGTTACGGTGACACATGTACTGCAGAACGTGGCTCCCTGTGGGAGTGGATATTGGAAAAGCAGAAAGAGGTAGAAAGTAATGAGACTTCAAGACCAGTGGAAGAACAATAATATGATAGATAATAAGATAAAAAACAAAATTAGCAGTCACAAAATGCAGCAGCCTGGCGTTGAGAGACAATATATCAGAGCTGTTCCTGGCCATGGTACAGCAGCCTCTCACCTGAATGGGCACCTGTTTGTGCTCAGAATTGTTCATATTCTCCTCTACATCCCCAAACTGAATGAGGCCCTCAACTCCTTCAGTGTTAGGAGAGGTGAAAAGAGGAGCAGAGATGGTTCCTGTACCTTGTCCTCCAGCTCCATGATTTGGTTGCGCTGCCTGTCAAGCTGCACGTGCTGGTCCTCCACGATTTTGAGAAGCTGCTTGATGTCATTATCCTGCTGCTCCACAAAAGCCTGAGGGCAGGAAGGAAGAGAGGTTGTGGTTAGGAGCAATAGAAGACCTTCACAGTGGTGCTGCCTCTGTAACTTTTGTCAAGGGGCCAGTTTTGAGAGGCACAAACTATTGGTCATTGCCCTTCCTTTTCCAGAGAATTGTACAATATCCTGAGTTGGAAGGGACCCACGAGGATCATCAAAGTCAAGCTTCAAAGGGGTGTCTGCTTTGCCTCTAAAGGGGCAAATTTCTTTCCTTCTGTAATAAACACCCATTTTTTTCCAAGACAAACTACTTTGTAGACCATTTTTGTTGTTGCTTTCCTTCCATTTTCACATCCAGAACAATTTATGTTCTGTGGGATTGACCCTTGATTCAAATTAGGTGTATGTCACTGACCAAAAAAGAGAACAATTTCCAGTGTTTAGGGTATTAGATTGGGATTTGGGAGATTGGGCTTCATCTGCTTTGACACAAACATTCAGTATTTTCTTTAACTAGTTTCTTAGACTTTTTATGCTTCTGCAAAATACAGTTAACACTTCCTTTTCCATAGAAAACCTTATACCCACCTAAATACTTGCAGGTATAATTCTCTAAACGTTAGTTTTATCAACACTTGTAAGATTCTTTGGTCCTGGAGGACATACGGATTCTATAGCTGCCCCTCTTTAAAGGTTTAAACTCCCTGTTTCTGCACTGAGCAGGCAGTTCCTAGTGCACTGATTTAGGATGAGATGATGACAACCCGTTGGCTTGGGAATCACATAATTTTCCCCATTGCAAGACTTTTTTATCATCACGATAACAAAATATCCTAAATTTGATTTGCAAAAATACTGAAAATGATACAGAGCTTTATAATTTCACAATTTCTCGCTGATTTCACTGGGGAATTTTACTGCAAAATGTACAATATATCAGATTAAGACAGTGATTCTTTTAAGATTATTGCAGTGATTTCTCAAAATACAGAATAGTATGACAGTGAAGAGAAGGGAAAGCATGAGCTTCTGTTGCATAACTATTGATAATGGCGTTAGAGTGAACTTTGGGCTCTGTGTGTCAGGGCCTTTCACAGATCACTTACTTTGAGTGAAGAAATCTCTTTTGTCTCTTGCATCAAAGGCTGGATGATGGCCAGTTTGGTGACTTTGTCCTCCAGTCCCCACACTTTCTCTTGCAGCTGGATTTTGTTTTGAATGAGGTCTTCGATCTTCAGATTCATCTGCTGTGAGAGATTCTTTATCTCGTCATTGTTGATCTGCAGTCTGGCTGTGGTTTGCCTGAGCTGTTCTTCTTCTTCCTTGATTTCGCTGGTTTGCACGGAGAGCTCGTAAAAGGACCTATCAAAAATGTTAAGTTTTTGAAGGATGTCATTCATCTGCCCCTTGGTCTTGTGGACAAAGTCTTTCAGGCCGTGCCCGAGCTGCAGGAGTCCGTTGGCCAAGATTCGTACATCATCCAACATGGCAAATCTGGATTTGGTCTCAGGAGATCCAGCAGAATCAACGGAGAAATAATCCTTGTCTGCTGAAAGAGCAAGGGGGGCCATGAATAGTAGGACCAGAGTGATATTCATGTTTTCTCTTTGTTCATTCAGGATGCAGAGACTTTTCCCGCTAATAGTTTTTGCCGTGTGGCTGCTCTGAGTTGCAGAATTGGGTCTATTTATACTCCTCTTCATTTCAGAAGAGGCGGCCGGTGGGTTGATCATTAAACTGTGTATGTGCACGAACGTAACCCCTCACAGATGTAGGTTGATATCTGGGAAGATAAAACTGAAAGACGGGCACGTTGCTGATTAAACTGGCTCTGAACTTTTCCACCTGCCAGACCTTCTGTTATAAAATGTTATTGATGATGTAGTGTTTTTCACACAACTCTTTCTAATAGATTAATTTTGGGTCATAATCTTGATAAGGGCTCAAATTGCTACTTGTTTGTGTTGTTTGATTCCTTTTATTGCCTCAGGAGTATGAAAGGATTTACCACACTTAAGAGCACTGGGTGTTCAGGTTGTGCAGCTCCTTGATAAACTATGGAAGGGCAAAATATTCCCAGATGATTCACATGGCTTGATTCTCATCTTGTACCGTTTTCTGATGTAACTCATTGTGCTGCAGTGGATTTACTTGTCATCTAGCTCAGATTAAGTGAGAAAGAGGGAATTAGGTCCAGAGATTGCCTGGATGTGATTCTACTATGTTAAGGTTTGTGCAGTAATTTACACCATATAAAACTTATTTTTTAAGAGCTGCTTTCCAGAGGTGGGTGAGATAAATAATATCTCACATTTCTCACCTTACCCTTTTTTTTTTTGCTGTTTAAGATTCATACTACATAAAGCAAGGCTGCAAGTGCTCTGAAGTAAATACCCTGTTCTGCAGTGGGTCTCTGCATGGAAACATGGATGTTTTTTGAGTAGTATTGCAGTGTGAGTGAAAGGTATTTCTCTTTCTGGAATCACTCATAGCAATCCAAGAAATCAAAAACAATCCATGCATAATATAGTCTGTACTTGGGAGAGCTTTTAGGTAGCTAGATTTTTGTATGTTTGTCCAAAAATGGACTTTTTGTTGTTCATGTACAAATGCACGTATGATATGAAGCATCCATAGAAAAATATTTTTAAAATGAAATTGTTGTCTAATATGTTAAACTTCCTGTGTGTTGAAGGCTTTATAATAATGCAGGTAACATCCCCACTCATAATTAATTACTGTGAAAGTATTTTAGATCTCAAATTAATTGCTGGAGAATATTTTGTATTGGATCAGACTTACTGGAGTATCTGAAATATAGAAAAATAGCAGGAGCATGGAGATCATCAGGCCCAACTTTGGGGAGAATGGGGATTTCCTAAAAGAGAATTTTCTGGCATGATAAGCATTTAGGTTGCCCAGAGTATAGAATTTCTGCAATTAGCATCAAAGTACTTAAGTGACTTTGGTTTTATGGGGTTTCAAATGAATAATTTTCTGTTGTTTTAACTGTTTCTTGCCAGAAATCTGTCTAGTTTGTTTTAAATAGTTTTGAATTCTTCCTAACCCCATCACCCCCCAAAAATCCTTATTCTTGGCTTAGTCTTTAGAAAAACATAGGAAGTTACTCAAGAAATAGCAGCTGGAGAACAGACATTTAACCAGGTTTACAGCTTGAGGAGCTCCTGCATGTCCCATGTGCTGCTCGGATGTGACACTACCCTTTAGAAAGGTTTGTTTTCCAGAGGGGAAAGATAGTCAAAATGCTCTGATGTCAAATATTAAAAATCACAATTAGCTGCCAAGCACTTTTCCATATTAATGCCAGGGCCAATGAAGTCAGGCAGTGAAAAGCTCACTACAAAACATCACCTTTAGGTGTCACAACAGTCACAGAGTCCATAAGGAAACCAGGACATAGGAAAACAGAGAGGGGAAAAGCTTCTGGCATGATTAAACCATAAGATTCAGGAGCTGTGGAAACCCAAGGGATAATCCTGCCTCTGAGGGCTGTTAGCCCAGTCAGGGAAAGATGTATATAACAAACATGATCCTGGAGATCTTTTGTGCACCTGGGTGACCCTGATTAAATGGGCTTTAAATGATTTTTATAGTAGGAATAAAGCAAAGCAAAAGGTCTCTGGGTTTTACTGAAAAGGGAAATTTTCATGATAGTTAGGAATTCCCTCTTAAGACTTAGGATCAGCTCTTAATGTTTTAATACCTTTATGATGGATTTTGCAAGATGGCTGCAATCACATTACATAAATGTTTAGAGGAGTGCCTGGTGCCATTATTTCCATGGCTTGGGAAGCCTTTGCACTGTAGCAATTCATTTTATGGAAGTAGAAGTACTTTGGAGATCTGTTTGAGATAATAGGGTAAGCTTTGCATATATTTTGCATAGCATTTTAATAAAGGCTCCAGACACAAGTCCTTGGGTTTAAAGCTCCTGGCTGAAGCTTTTATTGGTAGAAATCAAGACATTTCTAATGTTCCTGTCAGTGTTTTAGTCCTCAGTCCCTTTCCATGGCTCCTGTAACTGTGCTTAGACAGGAAAATCTGTGACTTTTGCCTGTGTAGAGTAGACGACAGGCTGGGAGAGCTGGAGGTGTTCAGCCTGGAGAAGAGAAGGCTCCAGGGAGACCTTAGAGCACCTTCCAGTGCCTAAAGGGGCTCCAAGAGAGCCGGAGAGGGACTTCGGACAAGGGTCTGGAGGGACAGGACGAGGGGGAATGGATCCCGCTCCCACTGAGTTGTCTCCTTCCCTCCCAGCAGCCAAGCCCTGACAGAAGAACTGCAAGCTTGGCTTAGGCTCAGCATAAATCAGTCCAAGCATAAGACTGCCTTTAATATAGGGATCCTGTAGCCTGGCTTCACAAATACCTTAAATCCTTCTCTTAAGCACTAATAATACTTAATAAAAGTTTTATGAGCAAGGTACATTTTAGAGTAAATTTTCATACCCATTTTCATTTTAAAAAGAACATCAAGGAGCAAATGTATTCATGCCAGAACAAAGTAATTTAGGAGAGTCACAAAAATGGCACAGGGCCCCTCTGAAATAGTACTAGAGCGTTGATTAGGCAAAGTGACCAGTGGGGATGGGATTCAAAAACTTAATTCACCATGAAGGACTTGAGAGGGAAGGAATTCCCACATGCCAGCTAAGCATATTCCTCTGCCTGGAGGGGTGAAGCAGAGGTTCATAGCCCTGCCCTGTATATCTATCTGGAGCTGTACAGCTGGACTGCTCTTAGGGAATTCCATAGGACCAGTGTTAGCCCATGTCTGTATAGATGGGACTGTCCATGGCTATCGGGGAGCAAATGGAGTTGCTGTCAGAACCAAGTCCTTGGGTGGGATTCATTGGCCAAAAAATTGACATCTGATGCCATTTCAGACAGCTTAGGGCAGCCCCTCTTTCCAGCTGCTCCTCCAGGAGGGTCCCACCTCTAGCCCAGTGCATGTGTTTTGGATACCCACGGCATCTAAAAAGGGACCAGGTACCTTCACTGAGTTACCACCCTCCTGAGAATCCAAAAAAGAGTATCTTAGTTTTCAGCCTCTTGTTGCCAGCACTCCACAGCAGCTGCTTTATTGTGCCTTAAATGTTGTCCTGCTGTGCTGCTCACTTCACTTTTCTGTACCCATCTGTTGTTTTCTGTCTCTCTGGGACAAGCAACAGTTGGAAACTACTTAAAAATTGTGTTCAGATCCACTGAATAGTTCCCAGAGGGGGACAGCAGGGAAAGGGGCCTCCTTTTCCTCTTGCCCTACAAACCAGGGGTATTAAAAAGCTGGTTCTTCAGTGTTTGGGTAAAATGCAACGTGCCAGTTGTTTATTCCTGGCAGATAAAGGCAGCACATGAGTAGGCAGTGTGAGCATCCCTCTTGGATCCTGTGGTTGGAGCTATAGGAGCCAGGATGTCCAAGGGGGAATGATGCTGGTGGGGATAGCAGGGCTATGTGGGAGATGGATTAGGGATTTCCAGGCTCTTTTAAAGGTGTATAATAATGCATATATTTTGGCTTGTTTGGAGGCTAAAGAAGGTACATTTCCTTTGAATAACTGAGTGTTGAGTGGAAAAGTTTTGGGGCTGTTGTCTTTTTTACTTTAAAAGAATATGCAAGGGACTTTCTCCTAAGGGTCTAAATTATATGCTTATAAGCCAGGTGGGGACTTATAGGGGACAGTTTTGCTAATAAAGTGTGAATCCAACTTTCACCTTCTTGTCAAAGACTCAGTGGGTCTCAGAGGATGGAAAATACTGCAGAATTTTGCATCTCATCGCTGTTCAAGTAATCACAGACTTGAAGAAACAGAGCTGAAAGGGGTTTCCAAAGTGTGTCCTCTGCCCAGTGAAGGTGGCTTGTCTATAAACCCATCTGGAGGGGTGTCTGCCTCACCTCTCCTCAGAAACTACCAGAAAATGGAGATTTCACACCCTCCCAGGCAATTTGTTCTACCGCTTAACTCTCCTTAGAGCTAGAACGTTTTCCCTTGTGTCTGTCCTAAATCTCCTGTGCTGCAATTTCCTCCCATTACATCCTGCCACGTTCCCTGTGGATGTGATGAGCACTTTATTACTTTGGTCTCTGAAGCAGTTCTTTAGATACTTTGGAGTGTTGTCATTACCTGAAGCTACAGATACCCATTTAGTTTAATCCATTTTCAGAGGAGAAATGTAACCTGGAGTCATCATGATGTCAAGAGATTTTAAAAAAAAGAAAGAAAAAAAGAACAGGCCGCAAGAAGGGGGATATTTAAGAGAAACCAGCTGCTTTGTATTGAGCAAATAAATACCTCTCAGTAGTTTTATATATGAACAATCATGTTTTCTTTCCACCTGAACTTCTGATATTGTAGAATCACTGGGAAATTTTTATGTATTTTTTCAAGTGCCTTTCTAAACAGGAACTATTTCAAAATATGATGAGAGTTTAAAATTATGTCTTTTGATGTCTGAAATAAGGGGTCAAACCCTTCATTTTGACTCTCTGAGTGTTTCCACAGGGGTTTAAATAACAGCATTAATAAATGTGTGAACCCTCTCATCACTTGATGCCTTTGTGTCTTGCAGGAATCTACTTTATGTCTATCCACAGAGCCTTAACTTTGCCAACCGCCAAGGATCTGCCAGGAATATCACTGTAAAAGTCCAGTTCATGTACGGAGAGGACCCAAGCAATGCCATGCCGGTGAGGGAAGTACATTGTGCTCTGTGTGGAAGGCAGAGTAGACGCTGAAGTCATGAAACCCCTGTGTTAAAGAAAACCTCACTGAAATACATTTCAAAATTACAAGTTTGGAGGAGTATAAAATTATAGTACTCCAGAGCAAAGAGTACATTTGTAGAGAGTTTGCAAAGTAGCTGGAATTTTAACCTGAGATTCTTTACTGTGAGGATGGTGAGGCCCTGGCACAGGTTGCCCAGAGAAGCTGTGGCTGCCCCATCCCTGGAAGTGTCCAAGGCCAGGTTAGATGGGGCTTGGAGCAAGCTAGTCTAGTGGAAGGTGTCCCTTCCCATGGCAAGGGGTGGAACTGGATGAGCTTTAAGGTCCATTCCAACCAAAAGCATTCTGTGATTTTATGATTCTGTGTTTGCAGTGGACACCTCTTGTGTTTGGAACAGCATCTTTGCATCCATGCCAACAAAATTAAAGGTGACAGACTTGTGTCCAGGGCCAGAAGTGATCCACACTCAGTGAGGGTCTGTGGGAGGTGGTTGCATTCATCAGTTCTTCAGCCATATCTGTGTGCAAGTGTCACTGGGGTTATTAAAACTGTGACTCTTCCGTGACTAAGTGAAACATTGCCTATAAGTGAAGGGGCAGGAAGCAAGCAGATGTAGCTGTACAGATGCACACACTGGTAAATGGAGCTATAAATGTCTCTGCAGGACTGTGGAACACATTCTTGGCACAGTTTTATAGGGAGATTTCTGTGTTTTTTCTCTTTTTGCAGGTCATCTTTGGCAAATCCAGCTGTCCTGAATTTTCCAAAGAAGCATACACAGCGGTAGTGTATCACAACAGGTAAAACACATGACAACTTGGGAAATGGCATGGCCCCATATGGAAAGTGTGATTCCACCCAAGGGAAGCTTTACCAGTGTGGAAGTGAAGTAACTCACCAGTGACTCTCAGTGTTCATAATTTATCAATGAGTGCCTGGACAGCACTCACAGTGACTGCAGTGTCAGTTGATGCTGTTCTGAGAATTTTGTGACAACTGGGAGCCAAAGTCTTTGTGTACAAACCAGCATTGTGTGATCCTGAGCACGTAGCCCAGCTCAGCAGATGGTCTGAGTACAACTCCTGGTTAGTAGTCAGGAAAACTTATGTTAGCATGTGCTTGTTGTTTTGCTGGAGCCTTTTAGACTTTAGTTACAAATAGAAACTACTTGGTCTTGAAAATAATTCCATTGCAATTGGAGTGAGGACTTCTGAATCCAGCAGGAACATGTTAATGGGTTTTGTAGCTGTGCCAGGGAGAGGTGTACCACCAAGGAGAGACTCCTGTCCTGCAGGTTGGGGTTGTGGCAGTCTCGCCCTTGAGAGCGGTTTATTGAGCAGTGTGGTTCTGGGTGCCTGTGTGAGGAGGGGGCTGCTGCCTATTTTTTGTATACTAGAAGTTTTTCCAGTCCTTAGTGACTAGAAAGTGAAGTTCTAATCCCTTGGGATAGTCCATATACTCCCTTCCTTCCAGATTCTTTAACCAAGGGATTCAGTCCCAAGCATAAGGTAGTAAACCACTCTGTTTGTATGGATGACTCAGATGAGGCTCTGCTCTCTGTGCAGATCACCTGATTTTCACGAGGAAATCAAGATCAAGCTTCCAGCTACTCTGACCGATCACCACCACCTGCTTTTTACTTTCTACCATGTCAGTTGTCAACAAAAACAAAACACACCCCTGGAGACTCCAGTTGGATACACTGTAAGTGTCTTTCAATCCTTGTTTTTCAGCACAGGTTATATTCAAATGCATTCGTGGGCAGTTTTTTTAATATCACTGTCAACTCATATCCCACTGTAGAATTTGAGTATTTGGCAGTGAAGCCTGCAAAGTTCCAGAAAGCCTTAAGAAATGTGTTGTTTTTGTTAATTCCTTCTCATTACAGTGGATACCGATGCTTCAAAATGGGCGGTTAAAGACGGGTCAGTTCTGCCTCCCTGTTTCACTGGAAAAACCACCACAGGCTTATTCAGTCCTTTCTCCAGAGGTGAGTTCATGTTCCTGCTGAAAAGCAGCAGAATACATGGGTTAAAAAGCGAGAGGATGTATGTGTACATATTTATGTGTGTGCATATGTATTTTCAACTCTCAGGTTATTTATTTATTAAATACTGTTTAGGCAGGTGTGTGTGCTCATGTGTGGGCACGTGTGTGATCTGAAAAAGAAAAAAAGGGAAGAAATTGCAATTTCAAATAGAAAAGCCTTAGTTCTGCTTTCTGTCGAGTCCTCACTTATTCTTTTATCAACCTGCAGGTTCCACTCCCTGGGATGAAGTGGGTGGATAACCACAAAGGGGTTTTCAACGTAGAAGTTGTTGCTGTGTCATCCCTTCACACTCAGGTAGATTTTAAGAGCAGTCATTGTCATAGAAGAGTTTGATAGCTTTTTGACAGTTGAAACACTGTCAAAGTTGATGCTGTGGAGGGTGTAATAATCACTTGTAGTGAAATTACAATCTCATTTTCAGTTCTGAGCCAGCAGACCTGTTTTTCCACATTCGGCTGTGAGTATATTTGAGAAGTTCTTCTTAAAAATATGAGGAGTTTGGCCATAATTCACAAAGGGTGAATGGCCAACAGTGTTTTCAGACCTAGCTTTTGTGTTTAATAAAACAGTTCTAACATACAGCCCAGACATATAATGTTTTCTTGTTTTTCCTTTTCCCCTCTGCCTCTTGTTTCTCCCTGTATTTTCCATCTGTCTTTGATCCAAAAAGAAAGATGACAATCACTTTGTCTAATAATTTAAACTTTTTTTTTAATTAATTCCCAGTGTGTCATTTGGATGGGTTTTTTGTGTTTTATTTGTGCTGTAAGTAGTAATGTGATCTTAGTGCATTTTTTGTCTGTTTTTATAAGGATATACAGTCTGTGGGTTCTCTAGTTTTGCCCTGATAACTTCTGAACTAGAATTAGAATTAAATTAAGTTAGTTATGTGGGCAAATCCCTCAGAGATGTTGAGTTTCTGCTAATTTTGTGCGATTTAATGGCCAGATAGAAAAATTAGGGTGAGAATCCATCCATGAGGTACAAATCCATAGAAACTGGAATTAGTTTTGGAGCTTCTTGCTGATTATTGGCTTCTTGCTTGTTGTAGGACCCTTATCTTGACAAGTTCTTTGCACTTGTCCATGCTCTGGATGAGCACATGTTCCCTGTGCGAATAGGAGACATGAGAATTATGGAAAACAACTTGGAAAACGAACTGAAGAGCAGCATTTCAGCTTTAAATTCCTCTCAACTGGAGCCGGTAGTGCGATTTCTTCATCTCCTGCTTGACAAACTGATCCTTCTGGTAGTAAGACCTCCTGTCATTGCAGGCCAAATAGGTATTTTATTTAAGTTTTATAGAGAATTACATCGCTGAAAGTTTGACACTTCCAATTTTATCATATTTATGTAGAAATAAAAAAGTCCATTTTTATGCTTTATTTTAGTGCCACTAATATACCATGTGTCTTCCAAATAAAACGTGCCGGCACCTAAATCTGTAGTGATGTACACAGGAGCAATATTTAACATAAAGTTTTTGAGAGTGATTGGTAATTTTGATGTCCAAGTTGAGGCACCAGAAAGGAGCCTGGTTTTCAGGAGTTGGATGCTCAACATGTTTCTAGCACTGGAGCCTATTAAGGTGTCTCTCTCCTGACAATCAGAAATTAAGAACTGCAGCCTTACTAGTCACCTTGGAGAATCTGGAAGTAGGTGAGATAAGAAGATACAGAGGCTGCATATTCCTGCAGATCTTGTGGATCTGATACTGTCAGCATGAATAATCCCTCCTTTTGCTCCCTGTTTTTGTACTGCTCTGGCAGTACAAAAAATCTCAAGTTAAAGTCAGGGTTAGATCTTTAGTATTTAAAATAGCAGGTTTTGCTGATTTTTTGGTAGGAAACCTGAGTTTGGACATGATGGAGTATAAGTGTCTAAGACTACTTAAAAAATACTTGTGAAAATATTTCCTTAAATACAGCAATTATTTATTAATTTTGTCTTTCTGGGGGAGAATTTTGTTTGAACTTTTATTTTATATTTTAAAACTCTTTTGCTCTTTCAGTGTTCTGTATTGGTTTAGTTTGTTTGTGTGGAGCATTGAGGATGTTAGTGACGTCATTTTTTTTTAAATAAGGTTTACAGTCTTCAGCTGCTTCATCCTTAATCTGTTTAGAATAGATTCCTGTGCTTGTTTTCATGTAGAAAAAAATGGAGATTTCTCATTTCCTCATGCATATTTCTGTGCTCGTTTTTAGAACAATTTTTTTTTTTCCAAACCAGAATGGAATAGTTCTTTTTGATCCAGTTTGTGTTTTGGCTTAGGCTTAAATGGAGGAAATAATTAACTGAGAAAAGGATAAGCAAAAACATGATCTTATTACCATTGCATTTGGTAACCAACGTTGGGCTGATTCCAGAAATCGGCCTAAATATATTAAATTTGTTATTAATAAAATCACTGCAACACCTGTTCTCCTGTCNACATCTGGTTCAAACACCAGGCTCAGTTTTGGATGAGAAATGCTTGCTAGACTCTAAGAAGCTCCACCATTTCTCCTTTAGAAGGTGGACAAAAGGCACATTTGGGATTTTCTCATGGGTCCTGCTGCAATCTAAAACAAACTCCTCACTTATTACTTGCAGTTAACCTGGGCCAAGCATCTTTTGAAGCGATGGCATCAATCATAAACAGACTTCACAAGAACTTGGATGGAAACCAGGACCAGCATGGCAGGAACAGCCTTCTTGCTTCCTATATTTATTATGTTTTTCGCCTACCCAATACCTATCCCAACTCACCATCACCAGGTACCTCTGTTTTTCATTTTATTTCAAGTCCCACTTTGTTAAAAGAAAGCAGAAAGTGTTTGCTGGCAGGTGCTCCTGAGCTCCAACTGCATGTCTGGTTGCCTGCCAAGCCCTGTTATTAATTTTCTCTGTGATCCAGTGTAGCCCTTTGAAAGATGAGTTTAATTACTGTTAGTCGTGTCAGAGATTTACCTATCTGATGATTTTAAATAACAGTGTCACTGCTGAAAGACTGTGAATTATGGCAAAATACTTGCTTTTTAGTTTTGTTCTGTAGCAGGTGAGTCAGAGTTGGTGCACTCTTGGCCTGTCATGTTTCCCAGTCTCCTTCACTAGTACTTTATGCTTTTATCCAGTTCCAGCAAAAGTTTAAACACTGGCAAAGGAGTGTGAAATACTTGTCTGAGCATAGGAGGGAAACAAATTAGTTCCAGCCCTGCTGAGAACAAGGGATATATCTGCTTGGAACAGAGGTGGTGTGAGTGACAGGCACAGAAAACCAGGCCTTGGAAGGACTGTTGTGCAGAGTGAGGAACCTCTCAGAGGCGTTGGGAAGGTTTTGCACTTAAAACTATGCCCAGTCCTTTGGTGGGTTTCGAGTCTGAGGTCTGGATAATATCCCTTTAGCTAAAGACATACCTCACCTCCTACCTAAATCCTCAGGGAGCTTCCTACTTCTCAGAGATCAGTGGATAAAATAGCTTTTTATGCCCATCCTATTCTGCCTTTGAGAACTGGGCAGGGGAGAATCACAGAATCACAGAATCACAGAATATGTGAGCTGTAATGGACCCACATGGATCAGCAAGTCCAACCCTCAGTCCTGCACAGACTCATCCCCAAGAGTCACGCCAGGTGCCCCAGAGGATCATTGAAGTGTTCCTTGAGCTCTGTCAGCCTTGGTGCTGTGACCACTGCCCTGGGGAGCCTGTTCAGGGGTCCCCCTCTGGGGGAAGAACCTTTTTCTGAGATCCAACCTAAGCCTGCCCTGACACAACTTCAGGCCATTCCCTGGGGTCCTGTCCCTGGTCCCCACAGAGCAGAGATCAGTGCCTGCTCCTCCTCTTCCCCTCCCAAGGAAGTTGTAACTGCAGTGAGGTCTTCCTCAGTCTCCTCTTCTCCAGCTGAACACACCGAGTGACCTCAGCACCTTCCCCTCAGTGGGAAGGCATAGGGGAGAATTCCTTACAGGCTGATTATCCAAAGGGTTTGCTGTGTGAGGCAGGTGTGAAGCAGCCTGGGATCAGGGATGGATGGACTAACAGGATGCTCCTGTGCAGGTCCTGGTGGCCTAGGGGGATCAGTTCATTATGCTACCATGGCTCGATCCGCTGTGAGACCGGCGAGCCTGAACCTGAACCGGTCCCGGAGCCTCAGCAACAGCAACCCCGACATCTCGGGGACCCCGACATCGCCAGACGACGAGGTTCGCTCCATCATCGGCACCAAGGTACGTGAGCGCTGCCGGAGAGCCACGGGAGCTTCACCACCTCTTATTTCATCCTCAAAGAAATAACAGGGAATGTTTTGTGATTTTTTTTCCTGTGAAAGATGTCCTGGTAGTCCCTTCCTAGACCTTTCGTCTCGGTTGCTGATGACACTCCTGAAACTCCACTCCTTGAAAATAGTTGCTGATCTCTCTGACTTGTTGGACCCATCTTGGAGTGTTGCTGCCACAAGTGTGGTGTCTGGGGGCAAAAGTCCTTCTGGACTTGCTTCCCCAAGGAATGGGTTTACTGCCTCACTTTTTGCATGACCAGCAGCGAAATCCTGTGCCCAGCTGTGTTTTGTCTCCCGAAACCTTGCACTCTGTGACTCCACTCTTATCTCCCAACCCAAATCTCTTTCTCTTCCTCTGCATTCAGCACTGATGACTGCTCAGATTTCTCTACTCCTCATGTCCAGAGCAGGTATCTTGCACACAGCAGGAATATTCCTGGTCCCTGCATGGCCTGGAGGAGATTTGGGATGGTTGGTGAGAGCCACAGTTTGGGCAGCTGAGCTCAGTGTGAGTTTATGGTGTGCAAACTCTGCTCCCACACCAAAAAGTGACTTTCCAGTGTGGATTCAGAGCATCCAGCATAGTCATACCCTGGCTCTTAAGGACTTTAGTATACCCATTTCCTGCAGAAGACCCTGGCTCTCCTGGTGGCTTCCAGTTATGTATGACTGCCACAGTCCAAACCTGAGCCCAAAGTAGGTGAGATGAGCCAGCACAAAGCAGTGTTGGTAATTCCTTCCCCTGAGAGCAGTGTCTTAGCTGCTTTGGGGTTCTCTTTTTCTTTTTTTTTTATCTTCAAACTGTGATAACTTTGTCATGATGAGTCTATTTCCCACCTCTGAGCCTTCACTCTTCCCACACAGGGGAATTCCTGAGCCCTTTCAAAGAGCTGTTAGGATCCTTTGGAAGATCAGTGGGCAAGTTTGTTACTAAAGCCATCAGTCTGACCAGGCAGGCTTGGCTTGGCTGGTCCTGGGTTTTACAAGAGCAAGAAAAACAGTTTCTCAAAGAGGTTAACAAATTTAAATTAATAACAACATCATTTGCTGACCAAATAAGAGGCTGAAGAATTGTGGGTAGGCAAATTATTATTTCTTACATCAAAGTCTAGACTTAGAAGTCTTGAAATATTTTAAAGACCACTTCAGTATCTTGCTAATTAAACAAGCCTGACCTTTTGCGAAATGCCACAGGCACTGGTGTGCATATGGAATTTACCCAGGCTATCAGAAGTTTAACGTGTGCTGGCTTAGTGAATAATGTCACCATACAAAATGAAGAGAGATTTTCTTCTAGAGATGTACTCCGGGCTTTAAAGAAAAACCTGTTCTGTGGGTAACTGTTGAAGGGAAAATTTCCTTTAGGGTAGTCTGAGCATCAAGAATTAACCTTAGCCTGACTATACAGACTTTTAGTTGAGTGTAATTGTTTCTGCTTTTAATAAGCAAAAATGAGACACTTCTTGAGATGCTGAAATGAGTAAAAGGGTGCAAAAATTCCTGTTGTTTCTCCAAGTAATGCCTTAAGCACATATACCCAAATAAGCAACCTGCACTTCAAATTAGCGTCTATCACAGGAGGTTTTCTGCTTTAGAACAACTTAAACAGTGTTTTTTTGTCATTTGAGGGAAGTCTTCAGAGTCCGGTCTTGTATCAGTTTTTATTCTAATGTAAGATATTTATAGGTTTGGTATATGTGCTTAAAGTGTCCCTTATCAGCTTCTTACTTAATTTTGAAAACCCTTAACAGGGTTTGATAGATTTCTGTTTATTTTCATAGCAGAGGTAGGTTTTTAAGTCTGTCACTTGTTTTGCCTTTGTTTGTGAATTGAAGCCATGTAAATTTTATTCTGTACTAAAGTAAATTTATTAAGTGTCTAAAAAGACCTGTGGTGAGATTTTATGGTTGAAATGGTGGAGATGTGCTGGGAAAAAACAGAAAACATTGTGGAGCTTCATTGCTCTGACGGTGGATTTTCACAGACGTGTGCTGTGTTCCTGCACAGATCCAGCTGCAGGTTGAACCCAAGGGACAGAACAGACTTTAACAGCAGCTTTGTGAACTTTTGAGTGACTCTCCCAAGCAATAAGAAGCTCTCGTAGTCTTTTATTTTCCAAAGAGGAAAGAGTCTTTCCCTTTCCAGATTTTTACAAAATGACTTCTGCTTCTGCAAACACAGTATATGTTTAATGTTATCCTCAGAAGCAGAGTGACATGATAAGAAATCCTGAGAGCAGAAATATGAGGGGGATAACGGCATTTTTAAAATTAGACTTGATTTTACAAAGCATGAGCTTAGTTCAGCATTCTGCAAAGTCCTTTCGACTTTAAATCACTGTGAGCAAAATAAAGCATGTTTATGGGTCTGAGCAGGGCACAGAGCTTTGATTTATTTCTGCCAAAAAGTAATTGAGATTAAAACACTCTCCTTATGTGTTCAGTATTTTTTTTATTGGACATCTTAAGCAAAATTACAGCATTGCTGAGCTCTGCCTAGAGGATGGCTCACTGGATTAATGGTTTGAATCCCAGGTTACAGCTCTCACGCTGGGTTCAACCTTGAGGTGGATTTTAGTTTGCTGGGAGAAATAGATTAGGCTGGGTGGACTTTGCAGCTGGTGATAATCACTGTGATGAAATGGGCTGCACCTTTGCTTCATATATTGGGAAAAAGCCCTAAGTTGGCACAGAAATTAGGATGAAAGCTCTCGCTCAGGTGAGGGTTGTCAAAAATCAGTGTGTGTAATTCATAAGAATTTGTCTCTGTCAGAGCTGGTTCCTGGAACCCAAGAATGTCCACTGCATTCCTCTGAGTGTTTCTGACTTGAGAACAGCCTCAGTGACAACACAAATTTAAGTGTTTCCTTCTCTTGTTTCTGAGTGCCTTGAGAGCAGAAAAGAGCAGAGAGGAGAGATCCACAGTAATTTTGCCCGCATGATCCATTGCAAGGGTAGAATTTGGAGTAAAACCTAGATTGAGCTTTTAAAAAGCAGGAGGATTTTTCAAATATTTTGCTTGGCAAAGCAGGTTGGTTCCAGAAAAGGTATGTGCTTTTTCCTCTCTTTGCCACAGTGCCCAGAGGAAATACCTGAGTGTCCATGTGAAATCCTGTCCATGGGGTTATTCTACCAGCAGTGCTGGATTTTCACTCCATGAATAGGAAACCGTGTGAGGGTTGACAATCAACCTCTTCAAAGTTTCTCAGCATTTCTATAAGAGTTGTAGAGTTTATAAACTGTGGGCTACCCTAAAGGTGCTGGAAACATCAGAGAGCACCCTTTGCAGTTTTCACATCTGAGCATCAGTTTTCCTCTGTCACACTGTAAATCTTGGCTGGCTGCATGAGAATGTGTTTAAACTGATCAAAGGAAAAACGGGATTTTTCAGGAGGAGGATAGTTTTTGAATGTCATTCGTTACAGATAGGACAGGTTGGACCAGAGCTGTTGACAGTATTAATGTGGTGTATGTATGTGAGAGATAAAATCATCCTCTGGACTAAAATGTCTCGACAGGCACCTGAGAATTCAGGCTGCTCTCACAGTTCTAATTGCTGATGTTTTTGCTGTGTACCCACTTTGATTGCTTTTAAGGACTAAACTTTTGACTACTGTATGGCAACATGTAATATTTCTTTCCTTTCCCAACTGCTTTCTATTACATGCCCAGGGTTTAGACCGCTCCAATTCCTGGGTAAACACTGGTGGTCCAAAAGCAGCCCCATGGGGATCCAACCCCAGCCCATGTGCAGAGTCAACACAGGTGGTGTCTTCGGTAGAGGTTTTTCTGGCTTTGTTTTCCGTGATGTTTCCCTGTAGAATATCTTTCTTTCAGTGTATATTCCAGTTTTGGTGGTTCGTTTTTGTTTTGTTTTGGTTTTTAATCATTATTTATTTGAAAACTTTTGAGTTTGATTTATAAATTAGCATCTTCTCTCCCACCACCCCACCACACTGCATGAAAAACCTCCAATCGCGTGAATGTGTCCCCTTCTTTCATTTCAGTGGTTGCTGGTCTGTGAAATGTAAATGCTGTGACTGCTTTTGTTTTCTTTTCTCTCTCTCACACTACTTTCAGCTTCAGGTGGAGCACATTTCTAAGTGGGAACATTAATCACAGCTTCATAGTTTTGTCCGTTTGCCATTTCTTTTGATGTCGTGAACCATCTTGCCATTTTCATCAAGCATTTAGTGCTCATCGTCCAGTAATCCTTCATGACTGTTTGAGTGGAATATTGTGAACCAAAATTGATTATCACATGTCAAATTCTTTCTTAAAACATGTAAATTTGAGCTTCTGGAGCCAGTGACTTGCTAGGGCCAACTGTATCTGTTCTGTGTTGCAAAGTATGAAAACTTCACAGCAGCTTCAGTCAGAAAAAGTTGATTTAGCCCTCGTTGCCTGCTGCTCTCCACTGCATGGTTGCCTTGAACGTACCTCTCAACTGTACCTCTTTTCCAGTTTATCAGCCTTCCCAAAATATTTAGTCTGAGTTCACTTGCTCTTATGGCAAATTATTTCCATCAGGAGCACAACTTCAGTAATTTTCTCCTTCCCTGTGCCAGCAGCAGCATTGCTGTGCGGTAAATCCCCCTGCTCTTGGCTTCTGGTAGATTGAGAGGTATGGGCTGAAATTCCAGGTATTACCTTCCTGATGCATGTTGATAAAATACAATGATGGAAAAGTTTCATGCTTTGCAGCATTGTCTTTGTGCATAAGAACATGCAGTTATTTAAATAATCTGAAAAACAGATTGTCATTTTGTTTAAGTCCAACCTGTAAGTGAGTAAGAGTTTGAGAATGCTTAAAAAGGTGTAAAGGCAGTAAAAGCCTACAGTTGGAACAGTGTTTTTTTTGTGCCTTGTCCTTGAGCTGCAAAACCCATCCACAGCAAACTTTAATGTCCTGTCATCATTCATTCATCTCCACTCCGTAGGCTACGGATCGAAGTTGTAATCGTATGTCTTCGCACACTGAGACGTCAAGTTTCTTACAAACATTAACAGGACGATTACCAACTAAAAAGGTAGATTTCAGTGAAGACAATTGATATTGTGGGGCAGGGAGGTCAAGTAATTCTGAAAACATGATGCAATCTATTCTTTTATTTACAGCTCGATTTTTTTTTTTTTTTTTCCCCGAGATCATTAGGAACTGCTGGTGCTTAACACCTCTGAATATCCAGGTTGAGTGATTATTTGGAGTTGAGTTTGGAAGAATTGAATGATCAGGAGTAGCTTGTCTGATTTAATGTCCGTAGTGTTTGGAGCCAGTTTATTACTGGCTTTCAAAAAATATGAACAGCAGTGTCTAGACATGTAAATGATGCATTTTGTGTGTAAAATGATAATGTACTGGATGGCCAGAGTTAGGGGTGTGCGCTGAGCTCAGTTATACAGGTGTGAATCCAAAGGGACCAGAAAGGGAATGGGAGTCACTTTGAAGGTGAACTGAACTCTCTTAGAGGAGATGAGATCCTTCTAAAACAATGTCAGAAAGGCAAGATGCTTGAGTTTTTGTGTAATGAGAATGTGGCCACTGCCACTGTCCAGTCTGTGGGTTGGTTGTCCCAAGAAAAGAAATCAAAAAGCTGTTTGAGCCCCATGTTTCTTTCTTACTGTTTCAAGTCCTTTCTCACAGTAAATCTACATCTTTGTACAAATCGCTTTATATGTCCACTTTTTACTCCTTTTTCCTGCGAAAATCAGACCAGGCAGAAAGGTAGAATTTTTAAACTAAACTAATTTGAGCACCAAACTTTTTTTTAATTTAATTATTATTTTTTGAGGGTGGGTGGAAAATTCGTTTGACACTTGAAATTCAATTCTGGAGCGAGACTCTGTGAAACGTTTCTCACATCACATGTCATAACCTCATCCCTCATCGTTAGCTGGGGATTTCTTTAAGGAGTGCCACCACTGCTTTCATGTTCCAGTTATTTAGTTTGCTTAACTCATTGTTTGCCATACTCCCCATGGACCGTGCTGACATTTCTCATGTGGACTGTGTTGTGAGCTGCTCTGGAGGCTCGGGCTAACTATGGGTTTGAATCTGTGTAGCTTTTCCACGAGGAATTGGCCCTACAGTGGGTTGTGTGCAGCGGGAGCGTGCGGGAGGCAGCCCTGCAGCAGGCCTGGTTCTTCTTCGAGCTAATGGTGAGCAAACTGCAAACCCCTCCTCATGCCTTACAGCTCCTAGTTTTAAACAGAAATGACAACAAATTGGCTCTGCTGTAATTTATATTCCTGTAGGTGAAGAGCATGGTGCATCATTTGTATTTTGCTGACAAACTGGATGCGCCAAGGAAGAATCGTTTCCCCGAGCGTTTCATGGATGATGTAACTGCCTTGGTCAGCACAATTTCTGGTGATATAGTCTCTCGCTTTCAGAAGGTAATGGCAAACAATTAAACTGAGCCCAGCTCAGGGCTCAGGCACCAGCCCTCCCGAGTGTTGTTTGGTGGTGCCTTGACCAGGAATGGTTTGAAAACACACAGTGTTCTTCATTTTCTTTCCCATTTTTCTCCTTCTCTCTAGGACACAGAAATGGTCGAACGGCTCAACACCAGTCTTGCGTTTTTCCTCAATGACCTGCTGTCTATCATGGACAGAGGATTTGTTTTTTCTCTTATCAAGACCTGCTGCAAACAGGTGAATGCAGATAAACATTATGACTTAACTGTGAACCATAGCATAGCCTGTTACTCTTAACTTTTCTTTGGACAGCCGGTAAAATATGGACCCAGAATTCTGCTATTCAGGTCTTTTTAGAGCAAGCAAGGCATTCTCAGAGGTGATTTAGGGTTTATGCCTCTCTGATTACACTCTTAAATGTGAATTAGGAGTCACTCCCTTGAGTGAATGGACACGCAGCAGGAAGGATTACTCCCTTTGCTCACCACGTTCATAGTAATTGAATCAAAAATTAGTGGGAGCTCAGAGTGTCATGGTTTGTCAGCGGGTCTCTCAAGGACACAGTGACCCTGTATGATCATATTGATCGCCAAGCTCCCCTTCCACCCTTTGGGGGATGCAAGGTCTCCTCCCACACAAGGTGGGCTCTTTATTTGCAGTGTGACAGGGAAAATCACCCTGAACCACAAAATTTTGTTTGACTACAAACATCTGTGCTGACACTGTGTACAGAGGAGATAACGAGGTATCAGTGGGACTAAGAGTAATTTTTGCTGCAGTCTAAAATATTTATGTCAAGAGCAAGAACAGGAATAGCATTTGAACTTGTTATCTACTGTATATATACTATATAGTTTATCAGCCAACCTGCATCTTTGACCTGTTAATGCATCACACTGTGATCCTGCTTCTTACAAGTACCTGCTGAAATCAATAGGATGTGGGTATCACAGAATCACAGAGTTGTTTGGGTTGGAAGGGACCCTAAAGATCATCTAGTTGGAACTCCCCAATATGTGAAATACATAGTTCTTAATTTGCTTATGTAAATATAAGTGTTATATACAGTCAACTGAGGTATATGTCATTGAAATTTAATCTGTAGCACAAAGAAGTGGTGTGGATGTGACCATTTAATGATACCAAGCTCTTAATTTCTTGCTTTGGAAGTGTTTTTGGGGAGCAGCAGTGGAACAGGGGGCTCACCTTTCATTTATACTCTTGTTTGGTGCTAACTGCAGTGTTATGGGCTAAACTTTCCAGGTGTCTTCAAAGCTGTATTCCCTAACAAATCCCAGTAACCTGGCATCTTTGAAGCTGGACTTCCTTCGCATCATTTGCAGCCATGAGCATTATGTCACCTTGAATTTACCCTGCAGCTTGCTCACACCACCTGCATCCCCATCACCATCTGTGTCTTCAGCGACTTCTCAGGTACTCTGGGACCAGGTTCTTTGTGGGAATACAAGCTAAGCTTGGTGCTGAGACTAAAATCATATGAGACAGTTGTATCTCCTGTATTTTCAGCCCCTCTTGCTCATGTTTTTGAAGGTGTTTATCTAGAAATTAGTTTTTTCTGCCACGTAGGTTTTGATTTCTTTTGAGGTTTTATTTTTGAAAAAAGATTGCCCATATCCTTGTCCTGGTAGTGACCACACACTGTCCTTAGGGACCTGGTCCCCTCTTTATATTAGACAAACATAAATGAGACTTTAAAGAAAATCCTTTGTCCAGAGTTACTCTTTTCTGAAAACATAAGGGTCTTCTGAGCTCATTGTAGCTTAGTACTGGCCTGCTCAGAAAAAGTAATTTGAATTAGTGTGTCATTCAAATGGATTAATTAGTTGCAAAATCACATAAACTAAATCAAATTAAAGCCTTCTTCAGCCTGAATAAGAGCATCCCTGATTTAAAAGTTTAGCTAATCCACTTTTAAAGGTTACTTGGCTTAACTTCCCTAAGGCCTGCTCTGAGGGGAAAGCAATAACAACAAACTGAATTAGTAGAAGGGTTAATGAGCTGGGATGTAATGGAAGTAGATGAGCCTAGCTCCACACAAAAATGGGAAGAGGCAGTTTATGTGAGACTGTCTTTGATTCTGAAAACTGCTTCTAATGTATTCCATAAGACTTGACTCTGTGTTCATGATACAATTTCTGAAACTTGAATTTTTCAGAGTTCTGGGTTCTCCACAAATGTCCAAGACCAGAAGATTGCAAATATGTTTGAACTGTCTGTGCCTTTCCGCCAGCAGCATTACTTGGCCGGGCTCGTGCTGACAGAACTGGCTGTCATTTTAGATCCTGATGCAGAAGGGTAAATCTTTACTTTTTTTTTTTCCAAAGACTTTTCTGTCATTCCAAGCAAATGGTGGGTTCAAAGGAAGTACTGGCATAGCCAGAATTTATTTGAATTTGCAAGCTATGATAAGAAAACAGTTCTTAAAGAATCTTCGTCTTTCTCCTTGCCTCTCGTGTTTCTTGCTTCCTTATCACTGACTTTGTAAACATGATTTCAGTCACATTTTTCCAGCTGAGAAGGGCAAAAGGTTCCTGCTGGAGCCCCCAGCTGCCACCAGGGCACTGCTGGATCTCTAAAAGGAAAATAGCTTTTCTCAACTGTAACAAGAAAATAATTTTCAGCATTTAGGAAGCCTCTGTTGCTGGTGGTTTTAAATGTTACAATCTATTTTGCCTGTGGTTCTACCAGCTCTTTTTAACCATAAATTATGCATTGATGAGGCCCCTGTGGGTTACATAAATAGACAAATAAAGTCAAGCATGCAGAGTTTGTCGGTGACTTGCCAGGCTTGTGCAGCAAATAATTTTCTGAAGTAGCCCATAGCCTGTAGTCCTGACATCCAGTCTGTTCCTGTGTTATTTAGGGCTATATTCTACCTTGCCTCTTTAAAATGGGTTGCAATGGAAATTATTGATTGCTTCCACAGCCTGAAGTTCTCTCACAGGCATTTTTCTCAAGGTGGACTCAGAAATATCAGCCGAGTCGACAAATACTGATGATTCATGGTTAATTCTGCCCCTTTACCAAGAGGTCTCAGGAGTTAAACATTCATTCTGTTTCCTCTTGGAGAAGAAAGTGATGCCATAAATTAGAATATTTTCCTGTATATATACATAACACACTGCAGTCCCATTTGTTTGGTCTGAAATGGAAAAAGCAGCAAATCTTTACCCACCTACACAGTCTGCAGAAATCCTTTTTGTGCCATATGGAGCATCCTGCTTAGAAATCAGGTGCTGTTCTCTGACCATGTTTGCCCTTGCTCTTCACAAACTTTCTGTTTTCATCTACCTGTCTGTTCTCTATCTACTTACCAAGCACTTATACCTGGCCCAGGATAGTAATTTCTGCCCAGTTGCACAAATGAACTTGCAGGTGTCCACTGGGGAGACAACTCCTCTCTCAAACCTTATTTAGCCAGGAAAAGCCCCTGATACCATCTGCATATGCATTTAGATCAAAGCTCCTGAATTTTGCGGGAGACATATACCTGTAACACATTTATTTTTTATTGTTTTCCAGAATAACTTGTAGTTTCAAGTCTGTTGACTTCTCAAGCTTAAACTCTCTCCGTTTGCCCTGATAGATCTGTCGTGTAAAGTAAACCAAGCCTGTTCAGATCTGCTCTTCCCTTGCCTGTGGAGACTTTTAACAGTCCTACAGTATCATCAGCAGAGAATTCAAACTTGCCTTCCATAAAATGTTTTGGCCACCATTGGAAAAAGCCCAGAATTGCTACCAGTTCATTATCCTGCAGAAGGAGTGGAGAGGGGTGTCCATCTAGTGGCTTATTGTGTTACAGATCTGCCTTAGGTCTTGATAGGTGATCTAGATTAAATGTGTTCAGTTTTTGGTCTTTTTGCTCTATTAGCAAGATATATTAAGTTGTAGCTCATTTTATAAGAACTCTTTGGATTGAGTTGGACAGAAAAGGTGTCAGTACTCTGGTCCCTGAAAGTGTGTGTTGGATGGATCCTTCTGTGGAGGGTCTGTGCAGTGACAGGGTACAGTACAGTCCTCCAGAGCATATTTGATTGAAAAACAGGACAAACAGAACATGCAGGTGAAGGAATCTGTGGACTGGGACAGGTACAGAGAGCGAGTCCAAGCAGCTGGGCCCTGATCAGGTTGTCTCTGCAAACACTGCAGTGGTGCTTTGGTATTGACTCACAGTGCCCACATTGTCCATCTTGGCTGATGTTCCAGAAGTGAGAAAACCAGAATTCGGCCCTCAGTGACAAAGTCAGTTTTCCAGGTGTACGTGGGTGTTAACAGGAATTCAGGTCAGGGCTGAGATAACAGAGGGGATGGTGGGAGGGTGGCAAGATCAACTTATTGCATTATCAACCAGGAAGATCAGTGGTCTGGATTTCCTCCTACCCACTATGGATCAATCCACCATGGTGCCTGCTCTGTTATGGAAAAGTGACAGAGAAATCCATATATCCTTAGGTTTGAATTATGCTGAGTTGCTTGGATGTGTTTTCCCTATCTGCAGTTCCATGGCCTGCAGGATAGCTTCCCTTGAATTTTTAGGAACACAACTTAAATGCCACTCCCTCAAAATAATACAAAGACTTTTCTTTATCGTTAATCTGAAGGAAGCAGTCACTTAAATAAGCGTTTCCTTCCTAGTTGTTAAGGGTCTCATGAATTACACAAACAAGCAGTTGTAGGATCTCATTATGGCTTAATTAAAAGCCACAGGGAAGACGTGCAGCTCCAATAGCTCATGTCCTCCCAAGTTGTACTGGTGTCTTGGAGTCACTTTAAACCCACAATAATCCAGTCAAAGCCTCTTTTTTTAACCAGAACTCAACTCTACTTTTCAGGTAAAGTGGATACTGCCTGAAATTCAGCACTTGTTTTAATACCTCAGGTCTGAACACTGCAGCTTATGTTTTGCTAATGCCTAATGTTCGAGCTTCCTTGGCTGCTTCATGCATGGGGTAAAGTGTCTTCTTGGCCTGGTTTGCCTACAGAAGCAAATAGCTATAGAGATAACTTGCTGTTTGCTCTGAGAGAGTTTTGCTCTGTGTGATGGCTGAGGGGATTGAAAGGAGCAGAGCGAGTCCTTGAGAGATTCAGGGGAGTTTTTGTGTTTTGAAGCCACAAACACCGAGCAGGGTCACATACCCCCTGCAGAAGGGGCTGGCTGGTGCTTGGGCCCTGCCAGTGTTTGCATCTGAATAAAGAAGAAGGCCGTTTTTTGCTGTTTTTCCTTCTACCCCTTCTTTTCTTTGACACTTTTTGTTCAGAATTATGAAGCTGTAGCCTACTGTTTTGGTTCTATAATTGCATGGGGGGTCAGGGAGCTGAAGCAGAAACTTCCTGATCATTTGATTAAGGCTATGTTCTGGTTTAGGAGGATTTGTCTTTCTTTAAATGGTGTTAAGTAGAAACTAAAAAACACAACAAATAGTTTTACTAAACCCACTGTCCTCTCAAGTCTCTCTCCCTGTTTTCCATATTCCCTAAGTTCTCCTGATGGTCTTTAGTAGACTTGATGCTTCAGCATAGCAGTAGCTGGGGCTTTGTTTTTTTATGGAAAATATGAGAGTGTTCATGTTATATTGGGTATGCATTCCATAAGATATTTTTGTCTATTTTATATGGCGCAGTGAAAAGCCAGACAGACATCTGTAAAATATGGGGGAGAGCAAAAAACACATGTAGTGGCAGTTCACATGAAGTTAAAAATAAAAACCAGGGTTTTTTCCTTTTTGAAGCCCCTTAGTTACAAAATATAGATTGCTTTAAAGATATTAACTAATCTCCATGACCCAACTCTCTTTTAACAGTTTATTTGGATTGCATAAGAAAGTCATCAATATGGTACACAATTTGCTGTCCAGTCACGACTCGGATCCCCGGTACGCTGACCCGCAGGTAAAGGCCCGGGTGGCAATGCTGTATCTACCTCTGATTGGAGTGATCATGGAAACAGTGCCTCAGCTCTATGACTTTACAGGTATTTTACATCCTTTGCTTTGAGTATCTGTTCATCTGCTCACAAGGCTTGAGTGTTTGGGTTCTAAAACTGAACTACAAACTCCTTTACTTTTCAACGAGATTGCTTCTGAATTCTCACTTTGACATGTTTTCACATCCATTTCCTAAAATGCACTTGCAAAATGTGTCTTCAATGACTGCTAACATTCAAAAGTTGCATTTGCCCACCTGCTTACATGAAGAGAAAAACCAGCAGTGCATTTTGTTTTATGCCTGGCTGGCTACCGTATACTCATAGCAAACCTCCCTCCATGTCTCTGACCTGCTTAAAAAGTCATCCCACGTACTGTCCAATTCTCATAACAATTCCAAAGGATAAGCAGAGTTCCTCTTCTTCATCTTAGTGTGTATTTTATCAGCAGTTTGTTTCAAACTTTGCTTTGCAAAGTGTCATGAGGAACAGTAGAGGTGGGTCATTTCAAATTAGGGCAGGGAGTCCAATCTGGAATAGTTTGGGATTTGGAGTTGTCCTCTACATCCTTTGAGCTTATTGACACAACCAAGCTGCAGGAAAGGATTTGGAGTGAAGTACTGAAAGGGACAAAAGGTGTGTTTTCAGAAGGGTTCTAGATACCAAGACTGTGTAGGGTTTTCTTTGCTTTCATGCCCTCAGATAATAGTCCTGTTTATTGCAGGACCCCTTGAGTGGGATGATTTTCAGTTTGCATTTCCAGTTCAACAAGACCAGCGCTGAGGAGGGAGGCTGTGGGGAGAAACTTTGGATCTGGGTGTAGACTGAAGGCCCATCTTTCTCTGCAGAGAGTCACAACCAGCGGGGGAGGCCAAGCTGTGTCGCCGTGGACGAGTACGAAAGCGAGGGTGGCAGCATGATCAGCCAGACAGTGGCCATGGCCATCGCAGGGACATCCGTCCCCCAGCTCACCCGGCCCAGCAGTTTCCTACTCCCCTCATCGGTACAAATCCATCTGTCCCTATTCCTTAACCCACAAATCTGTCTCAACAAGCAAATATTTACATGTGCAGGTTCTGTAGGGGCACGTATCAGTTTGCAGGTGGGTGTTACATGGGGAGGCAGAGGGTGAGAGATGAGGAACAAAGCACGTTTGCGTGCTGCTGTGTCTGTCTCAGAGAGGGTATAAGAAAATGCCAAGCAGGAATAAAAACCAACAAACCTCAGAAAATGGAAGACTTTTCTTTTCTGATAAAGATTGTCTTGTTCTGAAACAGTCTGATAAAAGCTCTGTGAATTGCAATGGTCATTATGAGCTCTAAGTCCTAAGTACAAACTCCTACCACATCTAATTCTGCCTGGCTGAAGACACAAATGGGCCATTTTCCCTGTTCTCTGCACAGGGAGGAAATCCCGATGCTGGTAGCAGGCAGGCCCTTCCATTTCTCCCTTCTCCTCCCTTTACTTGGGTATCAGGATCCTGGTTTTGTGGGATTTATGTGCACTCAAAGTGAGACACTGACAGATGCATGAGATAAGTAATGGAGCCTCGCAGCTTAACTCTTAACCTGCAGGTTATTAAGGGCATCTTGAGGGAAGAAATTCATATTAGTTGATGATTGAAGTGTTTGGGTGTGAAATCCACTGTCCTGACCTGTGTGCTGTAGAGTGGCAGGCAGCATTCCACCTTCTCGACGGAGTCCAGCCGCAGCCTCCTGATCTGCCTCCTGTGGGTGCTCAAGAACGCGGATGAAAGTGTCCTGCAGAAATGGTTCACAGACCTGTCAGTGCTGCAGCTGAACCGCCTGCTGGATCTGCTCTATCTCTGCGTGTCCTGCTTTGAATACAAGGTACTGCTGCATTGTTTGAACCTTCTGAAGGTCCTTCTGGGGCCTGCCCAGGACCTTTACTCTCCCACCCTTTACACGACTGCAGAAAGGCATTTCCTGCGCTCCCCAAAGTATTTCCTGTATTTGGAATCCCAAGGCTAGGCACGTCTCTGTGCAACCTCGAGCCTTTTTCCATGTTTACTTCTCAGCCATGTGAGTGTCTGTGTCTTGTTTCACTTCTAAAGCAGTTTGTGCTGCTTGACACTTATCTGGGAATTGCTGCAGGGAAAGGGGATAGCTCCTGGTCACTTTGCGAAGAGAGTTTTCTGTAGCAATGCTGGACTCTGGGTAGTTTATCTACTTACCAGCTAAACCTGTATTCCTTTCTTGCTGCGTGTCTTTAGACAGGAAAGATATTTTGAGTGGTTAATTCTTAGAAAATATCCCAAATTGAAAGAATCTTCCTTCATAGTCTCGTTTGAAACTTGCAGGGCAAGAAAGTATTTGAAAGAATGAATAGTCTGACGTTTAAGAAGTCAAAAGACATGAGAGCCAAACTTGAAGAAGCTATTTTGGGAAGCATAGGGGCAAGGCAGGAGATGGTCCGAAGAAGCAGAGGACAGCTAGGTGAGTAAAGAAGTCCTCTGTGCCATCCCCCTTTTCCAAAAACTGCTACTCCCACCCCCATCAGTTACTTGCACCCATCTGTGGTCTGGGATACAGACAGCAAGGCCCCTAGAAAAGCTGTTTGCAGTTTGCAGCATCCTTCAGTGGGTCTGCAAAATCTACATTTTTCCTAAGTTACAAGCAATTTATTTGTTACTTGATTGCTTTTGTGTACATGAGATCACATTTATGGGACGTTCTTGCCCAAACTTCCTCCAGTGTAGCATCTTCCAGAGCCCCCTTCTGGTATGTCCTGTGGAAGGATCAGAGTGGAAAACAAACTGCTGATCTTCCATTGGTTCTGAAAATGCCTAGATATTTCTGCCAACTTAAGGAGACATGAAATAGCCGGTAGTTGGGGTAACAAGCACCGTCTGATTTTTACTGTTAGTAAAAACCAGTAATTTTTCTGAACACTCAAATTCAAAGGGTGGACCAGGGGTTAGGACAAGAATCAGAACTGTAGTTTTCTCTCCTGCTCTGCCACACTTGAGCCAGTCATCATGGGCTAAGTGGGTGAGTGCCACAGCCTCAGGCTCTAAGGAGTCATAGCTTGCTGTCACCTACCCCTTGTGAACAAATCTGGAGTTGCTATTTGTGCAACAAAAATGAGCATTAGCTGACTGCTGTGGTTTTGGTGTTACCCTGCAGAGAGAAGTCCTTCTGGGAGCGCGTTTGGAAGTCAAGAGAATTTGAGATGGAGAAAGGATATGACTCACTGGCGGCAGAACACAGAAAAGCTTGACAAGTAACTCTGCCTTATCCTTCTACATTAACCATGTGCCTATGAGAACAGGGTCCCTCTCCCCACAGAAGGTCACTGCCAGCAGCCTTGTGTGAGCAGGTTTGGGCCCTCAGTTGGACAGGGCTGGCAGTGTGCAAATGGCTTTTAGTCCAACACTGCCCCACTAACTCTTTGCTTTTCCACTGTCCCTTGCTTCCTTAGACTTTAAAATGAGATTTAAAGAGACTAATACAATCCATTACTGTCTTAAACCCCTGCCCTAAGCTGTAGTTTAGAGGGAAGACCATTAACAGTTTTCACAGATAGCATATATATCTCATGTCATATTTCCTTTATTCCATAAGAACATTCTGGAGTTCTCAAAGCTCGCTTTCCTTTCCTGTCCTAATCCATCACTTTGATTGTTTTTCCACATGTGCTGTGCTTTTAGAAGCCACAAACCAGCCAGGTACTGTAGCATTGGTGTGCAGTTCTTATAAATTGCCATTTTGTACATCTGCAGACTCAATCATCACAGCATTGTTTGTGATGCTTGGCAGAAGTTTTCAGTGTGTGTGTGCAACTGATTGGAATGAGCTCTTTTTGCTTATTACACCCGTTTCCTTTAAAATTCCCTCTCTTGGTGTGGTTCAATCTGGAGGGCTCAGGAGTTGTGGTTGAGCTTCGCTGTGCGCATTTTCTGTTCCCTCAAATTGCAACCTGCAGCCTCCATCCTCCCAGCAAAAGAATTGTTCCTAATCCTAGGAAAGCAATCTCGGGCCAAGTGAAGCTCTGAAGAAACTGAGGAATGGGGTCCTCAGAGCCCGGATGGAGATCGAGCCAAATTTTATCCTTGAAGACATTGATTCTTCGTAGAGTAGAAAGAAAGGCTCCAGTCCTGTTGAGGCATTGGGAAAGCCAAATGACCAGAGTGTTTCAGCCTTCTGATGAAGTGATGTAGATACAAATTCCAGAGCTGTGGGCAGAGTTACACCTGATTAAAATTTGACCTGCAGAACTCATCAGTTCACTGCTGACACTGGATTTGAGCCCTCTCCTTCCCAGAAGGATCTCACCTACGTGTTTTAACAGCTGTGGAATACTTTGATGGTCAAAGGATGGTATCTCACCTCACAAAATTAACTGCTTAGATAACTCTGTAGACCTGCTTTCTAACCCTTGCTTGCTGTGACCTGGGTCCTTCCCACTCCCCTCCTGTGGATCTGTGTGTCTTGTGTACATAGGTAGAGCCTGGCCCTGTGAAACCTCATAAACAAGACTTTTCCTGCCAAGAATTGTGCGGGTGGTGTAATTTTATGCAGATGGTATTATTCTGTGTAGGGCCAGGCCCCAAGCCTTCCTGCTCTGGAGATCCTGGGTGTGTGATCCAGCTCCCAGAGGAAGGAAACGGAGTGTGGCAGGGAGCCAAATCAGCTGCCACTCTCTGAGTTGTGTATTTTACTTGGATTTTGTCATTCCCATGGGTCACCCTCCTGCTGGGATTTGGTCTGGCACGAGTCTGTCAGAGATGGCACCTGTGGCAGGGCAGACCAGAGCTGGGCTCTTTAAATACACAACTGGATCTCTGCCCAGTGCAGCTGGTGCCACTGGAATGAAGTGTTGCTGCTGAATTCCTGGAGCCACAGGTGTGAGTGGGTGTATGAACTTCGTAAGGCTTTCCAGGAAAGTGAGTGCCTGGCATGGAACAGCAAAACTGTGTCCTTTTCCGTGGAGAGGAAATTATTCTTCAGGAATTAGAGGGAATGTAGGTTGAACAGATAAGATTGCACCCTGGCAGTCTGCACTCTGTGCTGCACCCAGTGTAAGTGCAGTTTACTAGCTCGTGTAGCACCACCTTGTGTCCATAGCCTATAGCTTAAAGCCATATGTTCTGTTCCTGGTTGTGCTGTCGCATGCCTAACGATGCTACTAAACCAGTCTTGAGTGGGACTTGGGTTTTAACCATTGTTGTGTCCCTGGGAGAGTGACAAAGTCAAAAAGCAGTGTGAGCTCTCCAAGCATGATGAACGTTAAAGCCTGTGTAAGTCTATATATGTAAAAAACTGAGTCTTTCTTCCTGTCCTCTCAGTGGGTGCATTGAAATATCCTCATAGTGTTGTCCAGTAATAAATATACAAATCATAACTGGGAATTTCCTGCTCACGAGAAAACATTTTTGACTGGAAAATATTTAATGTCTACTTCTTGATCAGAAAGTAATTTTATTGCTTTCTTTCCTCTGATTAGATCAAGGGCAGAGATAGAACATGAGGCACTTATCGATGGAAATCTTGCAACGGAAGCCAATCTGATAATTTTGGATACACTAGAGATAGTTGTACAGGTAAGGATGATTAGAGAATAGAGATGTAATGACATTGTGATACCTGGGCAGGCAGCAGTTTATTAAACGAAACCTTCTTACTGCTCTTCACTGTCTGAGAGCCGTCAGAACTGTTCAACTGCTCTACTGCAGCAGGAAAGGGGTAATGCCTCTCCTAATCCCAGCCTGTAACACTCTGGTTTTACATTGCAATACCTTTCTTCAGTCTTTTTGAAAGTTGTTTCCTTTTTGTAGTGTAGGAAATAGTTATTCAAAAAGTCAGTAATGAACTATGAAATTTTCCAAGTCCTGCCCTATTCTGCCCTAAATCTGCCTCAAGTCATGAGATTCTAGATCAGCCTTCTGTATCTGTACTCCCTTTGCACAGTGCAGAAAAGCTTCCAGGCCACTTGGTCTGTGTGCACAGGTGAGTGAGGACATGTGGCAGCTTTGTCCCCTTTCTGTACAAATGAAACCTGGGCATGGGCTGGGAGTAAGCCAGGAGCACACTTTACAAATCCACCTCTGATCTGCAGAGAGGCCCAGGAATCCCAAGGATTGCACCTTGTGCCTGAATAATCCAGCTATGGCCTCTCCCTCTAGTCCAGTAAGGTCCCTGAAGGTCAGAGCCTCATCAGCTAGAAAGAGTCATCATTCCATCAGCTTTATCCACGGGTCAGGTGTTCATTACCTGAGGGTTGGTTCAGAATGTGGCTAAATGGGCGATTTCTCCGTGCCAAAGGGCTTTTACTCAGAGCTATTTTCTCTCTCTCGTACACACAGACACACACAGGAGGTTCATTTTTGCTCATGCAAATCTTGGTTTCCCTTTTCAGACTGTTTCTGTGACGGAGTCCAAAGAGAGTATCCTTGGTGGGGTGCTGAAAGTGCTCCTGCACAGCATGGCCTGCAACCAAAGTGCACTTTACCTCCAACACTGCTTTGCCACACAGAGAGCTTTGGTCTCAAAGGTGAATTCCCTGTGGATGCTGTAATATATCCTGACAGCACTGAGGGAGGATGGGACTGTTCCTTCCTTTGCATGGGGGTCACATCACCAAGCAGTTATTATTTTTTGCAGTATTGGTTTTCAGGAAGCATGGTCTGGGGTTTGATAAATTGGTTTTCATTATCAAAATTTATGCCTTTTGGGTTTAATCTGCACACAAAGGTACAGATCACACACCCCAAGTGGGCTTTGGGTTCCTGCTGGGTGAGTGGGCAGAGACACCTGGTCAGTAGGAATCACAAGGCACAAGTGGGATTTAAGCTGTACAAATCTCACTTAGAATGGATTTATTTTACTGGGCCTATAAAAACAAGGTCCTGGTCTTTGTGGGTCTGCTGGTAAAAGCTGAAAAATTTTAAGCTTGAGTTTCTGGAAGTGATGTATATCGGTCTGAGGGCATAGAGATAGGAGCAAGTTGGGGAGGGAGGTAGAATGGGTTGCCTTCCAGTGCTGCCAGTCTGCTTTGCCTTACTGTAAAGTGAAGTGATTCAAATTATCATTATTCCCCTCAAAACAGAGGACATAGGGCTTGCTCTAATTCCAGTGTGTGCTCGCTGAGGATCGCCCTGGCCTTTGTGTCTGAGTGCTTGTTTCTGCTGTCCAAGCTCTGATTACCTGTTGTGCTGTGTCCCAGTTCCCTGAGCTGCTGTTTGAAGAGGAGACAGAGCAATGTGCAGACCTGTGCCTGAGGCTCCTGAGGCACTGCAGCAGCAGCATCAGCACCATCCGGTCCCACGCAAGTGCCTCCCTGTACCTCCTGATGAGGCAGAACTTCGAGATTGGGAACGTGAGTATCCTGCACTTCACTGGGTTATTGCACATAAGGGGACTGGGGGCTGCTGGCTTTGGTTACAGACCCCCACAGGGAGTAGCAGAACTGGGGGAAGAACACCTTGGTTCTGGGCCCAGGGACTGTGAGGGGATGGATAGCAGCAAGGTAACAATGACTCCAGTTTTTAGGATAGACCAAAGCGAAAGCAACTGCCTGGAATCAAGGCTGCAACAGGAGAGGGAGTTGAACATCATCCTCTTCAGTGTGTGTGAGAGGAGAGCATGCAGGAGAGAAAACGAAATCTTTTGTTGGAGACCCTTTATCTGGAGCTAAATAATGCTGTCACCAGATTATGAAGGTCGGCAGCACCAGAGGTTTATTTTAATCAGTGCTCTGAAACAACCCTTTTTGCAAAACTGGAGTTTTCTGTATCAGGCCTCTGTCGGGAGGAGAGCACCGTGGCCAGAGCATTGATGCTGCAATGTCTCCAGGTTGCTGGAATAATAACAATATCTCTGTTGCAGAATTTTGCCAGAGTGAAAATGCAGGTGACCATGTCTCTCTCATCCCTGGTGGGGACATCCCAGAACTTCAATGAAGAATTTTTGCGACGTTCCCTGAAGACTATTTTGACATATGCTGAAGAAGATCTGGAACTTAGGGAGACAACATTTCCTGACCAGGTAAAAGACATATACTGCAAGAGGTGTTATCGTCTAGTTTATTAACAGGCTATGCTTAGGCCTCCATCTAGAACTGGAATTTGCATGCATTCCCTGAGGAAGGGTTTGGTTTTGTTGTTTGTTTTTTTTTAATCGTGTAAGTACGTAAAGCCCAGGTCTTTTGATTAATTCTGACAAAATGCAAACACACAAAGATTCAGAGTAAATGTGGTCCTCACAGAACAGTGTGTAGCTCAATTCCCATTGCCACTTAATAAAACAGTGTATTTTTTACAGGTCCAGGATCTAGTGTTCAACCTCCATATGATCCTCTCGGACACAGTTAAAATGAAGGAGCACCAGGAAGATCCAGAAATGCTGATTGACCTGATGTACAGGTAGAGTTTGCACTGTAGGGACAGTAGATGTCAGTGCTCCACATGCTGTTTGAACAAGCCTTAGTACCTACTGCACTCCTGTATTCATGGTGTGAAGTGTTGGTGTTGCTGTGAGCTTTGATTACTTTTATTTTATTAGCAATTATTTTACTTTGAATTTAGTCCTGTTTTAAACTGATCACCATGATTCATATTTTACCTGAAAACAAAACAGCTACTTGTTGTTTGGGTTTGGGCTCAGGTGTTGCACATTTGAGCTCTTACAGGAATTGTTTTTGGAGCAGTTTTGGGTCTCAGTGCTCACAAACCTGTCTGTTGTGTTTGAATGTGGTGTTGATGGGTTTTGGTTGGTATTTAAGTAGCTTATCTTGGATAAAAATAGTTTCCAGTCCCCAGAAATTCCTGACAATCTCATCCTCCATCTGAGTAAAGACAACTCTCCTTGCTTGTATCAGGGAAATCTTGAGGATCTTCCAGGACCTGCTAGGAGAGGAATAGGACAGGAGACTTTTTGGTGGTACATATGATGGTTTCTATATGCAAAAGATGTTCCAGAACCATAATAAGATCCCAATCACCAACTTTCATGATGTTGTCTGCACAAATGGCCCTGAAGGCTTCTCAGAAGTCAGCAGAGGTTTTGTCATAAGCAGCCAGGCAGGTCTGCTCTGATTGTGCCACACCTTTGGCTTAATACCAGTGTCCAGGTGAAATGTGGGCTTTGGTCAAGAGCTTCAGCATCATCCAGGCTCCAATTGCTCCCCCCCCACTGACTGCCTCAAAAATCTACAGTTTAGGGTAACCTTCCATCTACATAGCTTCTTACCTCATGTATTTCTAAAGAGCGAAGCACTGAGGGTGGTTGGTATTTTAGCAGAAGTAACTTAGTTACTGCGTGAAAAAAATGTGCTGAGGTACCATGCTGGCTCAAAGGGAAGTAAATGAAATCACAGAGGTTTTCTTTTCCGTCAGGATTGCAAAGGGCTACCAGAACTCCCCCGACCTGCGCCTGACCTGGCTGCAGAACATGGCTGGGAAACATTCCGAGAGGAGCAACCACGCCGAGTCTGCCCAGTGCCTGGTCCACTCCGCAGCCCTGGTGGCTGAATATCTCAGCATGCTGGAAGACAGAAAATACCTCCCTGTAGGCTGTGTTACATTTCAGGTGGGAATTCCCCTCTGTAATGGATTTCTGGAGTTTGTCACCTGCTGCTGAGGTACAAAGTATCTCCATGTGCCAGGTGTTCCTGTGCCAACCTACATGAACTGTGCTTACTCAGTTTTGTTGCATGAATAATATGCTGCTCTATAAAAATAGAAAGCTATATTTTATGTATATTCTCTATAAAAATGGAAAGCTGCGTCTATAAAAGTTCTAAGATTTGACTAAAAATCAGCTGGCTTTCAAAAAATTGAAAGCTGTTTAAACTGAGTAAAAGTATTTTATCTATTATATCTCCTCAGAACATATCTTCCAATGTTTTGGAAGAGTCAGCAGTTTCCGATGATGTTGTATCACCAGATGAAGAAGGAATCTGTTCTGGGAAGTATTTTACAGAAGCTGGTCTGGTGGGATTGCTGGAACAGGCTGCAGCATCTTTCTCCATGGTAGAAGACTTTAATTTCTTTACCTCTCTTCTTCAACAAGCTCACACTGCTGGGCATTATGAAGGAAAATGTTTTCTCTCTGAGTATTTAATTCTATTGTAAATGCTTAATATGCATGGAGCATTAGGAGTTTTAGTTGTTTAAGACAGCCTGGTTTGCCCTCTGTGCAAAGGATGGGGTCTGGGACCAGGAGGCCTCGGTATTTTCCCAGTGTCTTTCCCTTCTCTCAGCACATTCGGAAATTCATAATAGGAAGAAAGACCATAGTCGTTTTCCCTCTCTTCAGAAAGAGTGGGATGAGAGCCTTGTGTGAGCAGTGTGAATGGGAGTAGTGTGTCCAGAAACCAAGGAAAGTGAGTGAATTATTTACCACTGCACAATATGGAGTGTCATTCAGTGCGCTTAAGTACAAGCAGCAATAACTCCAGGGCAAAGACCTGGAATTCCTGCTGTGGTCTGGCTAAGCCACTCAATGCATTGTCTGCTATGGGCTGGATTCCCTCCCTGAGAGAGATCCTAAGGAAACTTCCCAAAGCCCATCTAATGGAGCAGCACAAATGGATGCAGAAGTCACACAGGTTGAAGATGCTCTGAACAGAATGAGCTGTAGTGTGCACTTAAGCTTCCAGATTTAATTCCCATAGATTTGGTTAGGATCCTATGTAGCTTGTTATGCTCTTGTGCCTATATCCATCCAAAATATTCCAGGATTGGTTATGTTAATAATCCTATTTAATAGTAGCAGTGTGTAATGCAGTAGGCTCTTGGTTTCAAGGGTAACTTAGGATTTTATTCCATTCATATCTGGGTATATTTTAAGAAAAGATGCTGATTACACCACAGTGGTGTCTAAGCCACCTTTTCATTTTGCAGTTTTATCATTTAAATGCTGGTAGTATGAATTAGTCTGGCTGTTGAATTGATGGAGCAATCTGATGGACCTTATTTTTGTAGGCTGGCATGTATGAAGCAGTTAATGAGGTTTACAAAGTCCTTATTCCTATTCATGAAGCCAACAGAGATGCCAAGAAGTTATCTACTATTCATGGTAAACTGCAGGAAGCTTTCAGCAAGATTGTTCACCAGGTAATGGTTTGAATTTTCAGTTGCAGGATGAATTGTCAGGAAACCTCAAATGCTCAGTGCGAGTAAAATGAAAAACCATTGTAATCATGATTCCACAAGAATTGTCAAATGGTGATCCACGGTAAATACAAGGATCACTGACAGGATTTTTTCTCTCTGGACATTTAACATGAGAGAACATCACAAATCAAGTTTTGTAACTTCAGAACTATCCAAGAGTTAAAAATTCCAGTCATCTGTCAGTTTATCCTTTCAGAGTTATTTTAAACTATGTTTTGCATGTCTTGCCTTTAGCCTGGGGGTTTTATTTGTCTATTCATATGGTAGATAAATACTGAAGGAACCTTTCTAAACTGGGATGGTGCAAAACCCACCAACTTAGGGGCATTTGGTGAGAGACTGGGTGTCCTTCTTTGGATGCATGACTTATAATAATTGGAACCATTGCAGGTTTATAGTGCTTACTTTGATGGTCGTGTTTTGGCCTTTGAAATTCTTTTTTTTGGTTTCTGTGACATGCCCTTTTTACTTTTCATTACACAGAGTACTGGCTGGGAGGTAGGTAACTCCATTTTAGTTAGTAAAGAACACTAATAGATTCTCCAGATGACTCACGCCAACGCTTGCCCACATGTGCTAGTTGTGGGTATTTCTGTTGCTGTCTGCTGTTAAAACAATTCATTAACCAAAGAAATACCAATAAACTGTGGTTGTAGTAGGAAATTCTTCATAAGCAGCTGTAGGTAGTGCATGGATGCTGACGTATTCCACTAATGAGGTTCTTTGGTGAATGAGCCACTGTATCATCACTAGTTTGTTTTTATAATTTGTTTATATTTCTTTCCATCAGCATTGACACAGAATATCATCCCTTCATACCATGTTTTCACCCCACCCACAGGGGTCGATTTAAGCAATAATGCTCAGAGGTACCAAGACACAAACCTGGTTTCCTGCAGGTGCAGATCTTTTCTCAGAGGAGAAACTGCTTTGTTCTGTTCACCTAAGACTAATCAGTTTGTTATGTGGTGGTTTATCTGGCAGCCAAATAGCTCAGTTGTGTTAACTGGGGTCAGTTTTGCTGCCTTCATTTTTGCAGGGGCTGTTTGCTCACATTTCAATGACAATACACCACGAGAACCACATTTTTGGGTTAGAAATAGACAAAGCAGTTGGTTTTATCTGCGGAACCAGTTTGACTCCAGCCCCAGTGACACAGTGGGTACATGACCATGGAGAAGTCTCAGAAGGCATTTAAAATGTTCTGTGAATATGATGATATTTGCTTAGGCTTCATCTTTCCAGTTTAGCTCTGCTTTTCTGTAAATCAGGCAACTCATTTTAGGCCATCTCACTGCAGGTTTGCACCACAGGAGAGCATTAAAGCCCACACTGAGTGAACTGGGGCTGAGACCACAGGTCTTTGATGTGGGACATAAATAATTTGGGCTGATAATGTCTGAATGTCAGCTTTAATTCCAGCCTAGAAAAAATGAAATTAAAAATAAACCCTGACACTTAAGGGCTGGCCCTGTAAATCATTTCCTTATTCCCATGAAAGGTCCCAGCAGACGAGGCAGCACAGCAGCCCAGAGTACCTGTTGTAGGTGTGTAAATGATGGAAATATGTTCAATAGCCAATAAAAGTGGAGGCCTGTGAGCATCTATTTTATTAGTCTGCCCCTAAATCGACCCCTGGAGAAACTCCTGCCATTGGTTATGATTCTAACATCACTTGGTCATGTTTTACTGCATGGTAAAAGACACCTGTGGTTTCAGTTCTTCTCTGTCATCGTGCTCCTTCATTGCCACACTTTTTCTGACCTTTGTGCTTTGTAGCTTTCAGGTTTGTTGCATGTTTTGCCCTTTTTCCTTATTTTAAATATTTTAATTGATGCTCGCCTTTTATTTTTTTTTTTATTTTAAAATTTATTTGCTGCCAATTTGCTGCTTGTTTGTTTTTTGGAATTTCCCTAATTAAATACTTTCTGTTTTCTCCTCTATTGCCCTGGTTGCTGACCCTCCTCCCCACTCTTACTATTGTCTGTTGTGGTAAGTTCCTACTTGTGGAATTTTTTTCCCCTTTCTCTTCCCTCCCCCCCTTTTTGTTTTTTGTTTTACACTGTGGAAACCCCAATTTCATTTTACCAAAGAGCTATGCCAACAGCAGGACCCCCTCGTGTCACAAGGACAGTAGTGTTGCCAACTACAGGAATTAAAATATCCCAAGTCTGTCACCAAAGCATTTCTGAGCTCTCCTTAAACACACCAAGTGGTGGGGTTTGTGTGTTTGTTCATTGAGTAAATGTTGAATTAATTCTTTTCATTATTTATAATTATAATTTTCAATTAATACTTTCCAGTTAGAAAAGTTAGGAAAAGTCTTTTCATGAGAATTTAGAAGTGCTTTTAAAGGTATGCAGGGGGAGGTTGCCATTGAATAACAGGAGCTAATAATTTCAAAAAAACCAATATTGGAAGACTCGTAGTAGTTGGCAACACTGCAGAGGACCTTGACTTAAAATTGAGGAAGGAAATAACTGCTGGGTTTGGTAAAGATGATTGGATTCTGCATTTTGAAGGAGTTACTTTTATTCCTACACCCTTCAGGCAGCTGCTGCAGTCTTGGTCTCAGTGAAGAAAGCAGATGATCATTCTTGCATCTGATTTTTTTTAAATCTTGTTGGCAAAGCTTTTTGTGTTTGTGCAAGAGATAACCCTAAAACTTTATTCCCAGCAATTTGGAAAGGTATTTACCATGCATAATAACAAATCATGAACCTTCATAAGTCATGGTGGCTGTTATCTGCTCTGCCAGTTGTGTGATGGCTATTCAGTGTTCACCTTCATTCTCCTCTCCTCCCGAAGTCCTATTATTTTTGATAAAATAATAGGAGATACAATGCTTTTAATAATTCCTCCCTCATATCTGCATTTTTAGCTCTTGTCGGAAGCAAAGCCAGGGAGTATTATTATTTGTTTAGTTTTCACTGCTGTGGCTGGAAAGACTTTGGTTTTGGATAAGTATCAAAGATCCCAGTGCAGAGCCATCCCCTATTCCCAGTGCCAGGATGGAACTGAGCTCTCCTGATCTCAGGGAACTGGCAGCTTCTGAGTGTCCATGGGAGGTATGGAGTGGTCTGTATGTGTTTGCTCCCCAAAGGAATTTGTTTGCAGGCACAGATTCCCAACATGAGTCACATCAGGGGGTAACAGTGCTCTTCACTGCTGGTTCTTCTCCCTGGGATCCTCATAACTGAGTTGAGCACCTGGATTTACCAGGAAAAGCCAGTGCAGCTGCCTGGAACAAGGAGCTGCCTGGGCAGGTGTCCATGTGGCAGATACTTGTAGGGACCAGGTTCTGCAAATGCTTCATGCCCTGATAAGCACTTGCCAAGTAGGAAAAAGCTCATGAATTAGAGGAGCAGTGTGTCCTCCATCACCCTATGCCCATGGTTTGGGGCAGGATCCCCACCAACTTCCATGAGGAGCACATCCAAGCCTTGTGTAAGGTTTGGGGAGCTGTTTCATATGGCAGTTCCCCTCAGGCAGACATGGAATCACGGAATGGTTTGGGATGGAAAGGACCTTTAAAACCATTTAGTTTCAACCTCCTGCCATGAACAGGGACACCTTCCAGCAGGTGCTACCTTGGAAATTACTTTGACAAAGGAGCCCTGGAATCACAGCCCCTCTGCCTGCAACATTGAGATGGACGAAAATAGATAGTCCAGGAAGCTCGAAATGCTGGGTGTTGAGGAATTTAAGTGTGGATAAAATTATCCAAAACTGTGGCTTTGAAAAGACACTGATGAGTAAAAAGGGTTCAGTAGGCTGCTCGTGGGTCCAGAAGGATGGACGCTGGACAAAGGCAGGGAGTCCAGGGAAATAGCAACTAGATGTTGCCAGCTGCCACTTCCAATAAAACAGCAACAGCTTTGCAGCAGGAGTTCACACCCTGGGAGGTGCTCCTGGGATCCTGGGGTGTGTATGAAACCCTGCAAGTCTGCATTGGCAGGTGGGGCTGGATAAGAACCCCTCTCTGCAGGAGGGATGGGCTAGAGCAGGGGTCCAGGGAGCCTGGGCAGAGCCAGGTGGTGTTTTTTTGGGATGAGGGCTGCTGTTTATCCCAGGTGGCTTCAGGAGTTTACCTGAGGGTTTTTTTATTTTAGTTTGGCTTATCTATCCTCTTTGCCTTCCATAGATCATATTCACCATCACCTCAAGAGATCAGTTTTGCCATAGCAAAATACTCAAATCAAACAGTACCCAGCAGCCAGGACACCTGTAAGGGCTGTTTAAAGCCCAAATCTCTCCCAGATCAGGAACACTGAGCATTCTAAACTGCATCACACTTTCTCACGAGAGTAAAGGTGAACATTTTAGAGTTTCTTGCTGAAAGGCATTCCTGGTTTGTGCATGCACTGAGTTTTTTTAACAAAAGCAAGGGTGTATTTTTCTTTCCAGCAAAAATCTTTCTTGTTTCTCTACTTCTGTTGCGTTTCAGGGCCAAATTCACCACTGGCTCACGTGGAAGCAGGTACATGACATAGGATTGCATCTGCTTTCACCAGGAGTGACTTTGGCCCTCTCTCCTAGACAGTAGTTACTAGAGGAGAGTGTAACACCTCCCAGTTGAAATGCTGGTTAAAAAGCACTTGTGTGTGTGTGTGTGAGTGAACTGGACATTGGCTTCAGCCCAATCCTGCAATTACTGGAGAGTGGATTATGGGGGTAATTGGTACTGGGTGTTTTCCAGCGGGTCTGTGTGCAGTGTCCTCCCTGGCAGGATGGCACCAGCTGGACTTTCCTGTGCCTACAGGCTCAGGGTGTCTCCACAGGGTTTGGAGAACCTGGAATAATCATCCCAATGAAGGGACTTGCCTTTGGCTGCTCCGCAGAGACATCTGACACTTCTTGAACTGAAAGAGATTAGGTTTAGATGGGATATTGGGAAGAAATTATTCCCTGTGAGGGGAGTGAGGCCTTGGCAAAGGTTGCCCAGAGAAGCTGTGGCTGCCCTATCACTGGAAGTGTCCAAGGGCAGGTTGGATGGGGCTTGGAGCAACCTGGGATAGTGGAAGGTGTCCTTGTCCACGGCAGGGAGTGGAACTGGATGAGCTTTAAGGGCCATGATTCCATGGGGACACCTCCAGGCTCCTCCTGGGCTGGGAGAAGTCATTGCAGGGTTGGGCTAATGGTCATAACTGATCCATGTAATTCCATGTTAGTTTATAATTTCATTGCGGTGTTTGCTGCTAAGTGCATCCATGCTGATTTTCAGGTGTGTTTTTTCTTTCCCTTCTTTCTTTCTAATTTTTTCCCTTGTTTTTTTAATTTCTTTTTTATTTGGCATAAATTCAGGAGCCTGCCTGCAGCTGTGCTTGAGGGTGTGTGTGTCTCCACCCTGAAATAACCTCTTGTTTCTTCATGTCTAGGATGGAAAGAGGATGTTTGGCACCTACTTCCGAGTTGGTTTTTATGGAACTAAGTTTGGAGACCTGGATGAGCAAGAGTTTGTTTACAAGGAACCCGCAATAACCAAGTTGGCTGAAATTTCCCATCGGCTTGAGGTGAGATGATTTAACTGGCAGTTTAACTGGTTTCCATCAGCTGTTTAATAGGAACAGTCCCTTGGCAAAGCAGTGTGCATGGCCCTGTGCAATGGCCCAGAGATGGGTGTGGTGTCCCCTGTTCTCCTGCCGGTGCCACCTCTGCAGGAGGAGTAAAGTGAGAAGAATTCCACAGGAATTCCTGCACAAGAGCTGCAGACCTGATATGATCCTCCCAGACTTTGTAGTGCATCATATTATCATATGTTTGCATATGTTCAGCAACTCAGTATGAATGGGATGAAATAGGCTTGGAAAGAGGCTGAGATGCCTTTTGTGATCTGACTTTCAGATTATATAGCATTTTCTGTCATTTTATTGCCTTCACATCATGTTTCTCTCCTTGTGGAGATTGAATCCTCTAAGGTGTCTCAATTTCCAAGCCCCTGAGGTGGGACATCACAGGTCCGAAGTTTGTTTCAGCCGTGACACACAAAGGCTACTGTAGTTAATCTGACTGTGGCTTGGGTGCAGCTGCAGGTACCACCCAGGGATCATCTCGTGTTTGATCTGGCCTGGTTTTGTGCCAACTAACCTTTGCTCAGACACTGACATGGGTCAGAGCCTGTTCCCATGACTGTTCCCTCCTGTGTGCATGTGTGAGGCCATCCCCAGTGGGAGAGGAAGGGTGTTGAGCAGCCTGGCTCCAAGCTGTGCCATGTTCCTTGTCCTCATTCCTCATTCCTCTGGACCCAGAGGGCAGACCTGGCCTGGTTTATTTGCTGGAACAAATCCGATGTCATGTTGTTGCTCCCAGCAGTTGAGCTCTGTCACGTTGTGCTGAAGGCAGCAGCGTTGGTGAGGTTTAAGCTCACAAAGCTGAGTTCAGAGCCTGGCCTTTCACCCAGCCCAGCTATGCCACGCTCCGGGATTCCCCGAACTGACCCGTGTCCCGTTGAGCTCACAGACACACAACAAACCCAAATGCCTTGTTCAGAACCAGGCACCATTGGAAGGCTCCCGAGTTCTTCTGCCTTCCAGGGCTTGTTTTTTCCCGTGGCCCCTGGAATGTGACTGATGGAATTCTCCCAGTTTCAGCAGATCACATTCAGCCCCGGCACAGCTTCTGTCGGAGGCATGTGGAGCTTCCCCTCCCCTGAATGTGCCTTTGTCCCTCCAACCCCCATCGCTCGGGGATGCATTTGATGTTTGATTTCAATTCATTTGCTCTTGGTCGTAGGGATTTTATGGAGAACGGTTTGGGGAAGATGTGCTGGAAGTGATTAAAGACTCAAACCCTGTGGACAAATGTAAACTTGATCCTAACAAGGTAAGAACACAAAGCGCAGGTTTAGAAGTTGAACAGGTCCTGAATGTGTGCAAACGAAGTGGGAGAAATCCTGCCCTCAATTTCACCAAGTAGGCCACAAAATCCACATTCTTAGTGTTTTGTGACTGCTTGGGATAAAAGTTTGGGAAAATAATTCCAGCAGAGGGATGCACAATTAACCATTCCTTTCCCTGCCCTGATAGTGGTTGGTGGGAAGGGAGGAGATGAAAGGCCAGCAGAGGCCTGGGCTGTGTTTGCCTTTCTCTGCTCTCTGCTGAGTAGAGGGAAGGAGGGACTTTGCCATTCACTGGCCTCTGGCTTTTGTGCAGCTGCAGCATTTTGTCATCCTTGTGCCATGTCCTTTAAGTGTAGCTGAAAGAACAGGAGCATGCCTGGGAAGCAAGACTGTGGCTCAGGACAGGGTGTTACCTGCAAGGAAAGGTTTAGATTAGAGATCAGGAAAAAATTCTTCCCAGTGAGGGTGGTGAGACCCTGGCACAGGTTGCCTAGAAAAGCTGTGGCTGCTCCATCCCTGGAAGTGTTCAAGGCCAGGTTGGAGCAACCCAGTCTAGTGGAAGGTGTCCCCCATGGCAGGGGGATAGAACAAGATAAGCTTTAAGGTCCCTCCCTACCCAAACCCATCTAAGATTCTGTGATGTGAAGGGCATAAGAGGAGAAGGGCATTGAGCTGTGCTTTATCCAGTCCACAAAATGCTGGGCAGCTCCCAGCACCCCAGTCATGTCAGTGTGAGTGTGATTTTCCTGAGTAAAGGCAAAAAAAACTAGTCCTGTTTTTTCCCATGGTGGCTTTGGGAGGACAGAGATCCAGCTGGGGTATTGCAGTGCTAAACGCAGAGTGCAGCTGTGCTGTGTGCCTGCCCTGAGCCATGCTCCTCCCTCAGGCCTACATCCAGATCACCTACGTGGAGCCCTACTTCGACACGTACGAGATGAAGGACAGGATCACGTACTTCGACAAGAACTACAACCTGCGGCGCTTCATGTACTGCACCCCCTTCACGCTGGACGGCCGCGCCCACGGCGACCTGCACGAGCAGTTCAAGCGCAAGACCATCCTCACCACGTCCCACGCCTTCCCCTACATCAAAACCAGGATCAACGTCATCCACAAGGAGGAGGTGAGGCTGGTGCCACTGGGGAATTCTGGTGTTTGAAGGGGAGTGCTGCACCAGGCTGTGCGGTGCGGGAGACACCTTCATCTCGAGCTTATAAGAAGGAACTTCTCCCTGCTCCTGTTCAACCTAAACTAAGTCCAGACTGATTTAGTGATGTATCTGCCCTGCCACCCCTAGCCCACAGCAGCTGGTTCATGCAGGGGCCCTTGGTGAGCTTTGTAGGCCAGGTTGGACAGGGCTGGGACCAACATGGTCTAGTGGAAGGTGTCCCTGTCCATGGCAGGGGGTGGAATGAGATGGGCTTTAAGTTCCCTTTATGTGGGAAAACCATTCTATGAATCTGTGATAATGCAGGATGCTCCCTTCCGTTTTGCTTGATCAACGTGTCCTTTGCTCTGTGTTGCAGCTCACCTGCATGGCCCCAACAACCCTAAACCAGTGGGGCCCTGATGCTTTGTAGAGAGATTTATCCATGGCTTAGTTAATTTTCCAAGGGTGGACAGGATCAGATGTGATCACTGGGACACAATGAACGATACCTAGGGACTGGCAATGCTTTAACTGCTGGCTGCAGTGACCCAAAGGGACGTGAGTGCCACTTAGAAGAGTCTCAGAGAACTCTTGAGTACCCAGAAACACATTTAAAAATCAAACTTGGTCTTGATGTTGCTAAACCAAGACTGAGATGATCTGTTTCTGCATTGCATCTGCTCTGACTGTCAGTCCTGTCGCTGTCCTCCCCCACTTGTAGTGCCGCCCCACTGTGCCCTGGGTGTTTCTGAAGGTCTGTGCCTGGTTGCCAGTCTCAGCCATAACCCACATCTTCTGTTCTGGCCACTTCCTCAGATCATTTTGACGCCCATTGAAGTTGCCATTGAGGACATGCAGAAGAAAACACAGGAATTGGCTTTTGCCACCCACCAAGACCCTGCAGATCCAAAGATGCTGCAGATGGTGCTGCAGGGATCAGTAGGTACCACAGTGAATCAGGTGAGGATCGCTGTTCAAGCTGGACACTCTGGGATGGTACATATCACTCTGTGCCTTGCATGTGCCTTATTTCTGAATTACCTTGGAATTTTTTCCCCATTCACTCTATGGGATGTGTTTAAGGTCACTGGTAGGTCTAGAACAGCTGGTCTCAGTGACTTTGCCACGTGAGTAGAAGTCCTGAAAGAGACATCTTTCACTCAGTTACCTGCTCCGTCCTTGCACTTACATTTATTTTTGCCTGCTTCTCCTCCTCCTTGTTTTATTGCTTTCTCTTCAGTTAGCCAGCCTCTGGTGGGTGAAAGCAGTTTTGTGTCCTGTTGTGGGTTTCGAACAAAATGGAAAGCAAAACTAATGAGTGAGCAGAGAAAAACTGAGATAAAACTGAGGGAATATGAGTAAAGCACAATGCACAAACTGGAAAAAAACCAGCTGGAATTCCGAGTTCTGGGTTGAGTTTGCAGTGCTGGCAAACACTTCCAGGGTTCCATCTGTATTGTTTAAACTTTGCCTTAGTTGTGAGTTGAGCAAACTTTGTCAGGAGTCCTTATAAAGGAAAACAAGTGTAGAATCTGTGCAGTTTCTCACACTGTTTTCCAAAAGCAGGGTTTTATTTAGAACAGAAAAGGCCTAAAAGAGATTCAGTTGTCATGATGTTTGGTGGTTTATGCCAGATTTACCAGCTGCAGGTCTTCAAGATGCTTTTCTGTAAGGAAATGTTGTGTTTTATGGATGTTTCTATGTGTATGAGCTTTCTCCTGTGATTGGATACAACAAACAGTTCTGAGAAACTCACTTTTTTACTTCTGCTCCTACAGGGACCATTAGAAGTTGCACAAGTTTTCTTGTCTGAAATACCCAACGATCCAAAGCTCTTCAGACATCACAACAAACTCCGGCTCTGTTTCAAAGACTTCACAAAAAGGTACAGAATGTGCTTCCCAAACCACCTGCAAACTGCAGACTCAGTACAGCATTTTTACAAGCACCCAGAAATTTAAAAAAAAAAAAAGTGGAATAAAAATGTTCTGAGCAAATAGATCCAGTGGCAATGCAGAATAAATGGCATTGCTGATACAGTTCCTTTCATACCCTTTAATTAAATTACAAGCAAGCAGAGGAGTTCCTGATGAACATCCCAGTCTGCTACTTATTAATATTCCCTGATTCTATCCATCTTTAAATCCTCTGGAATTGGAAGTGGCTTTGTGAAGATCAGCTTTTCGTTTCTCCTCAGAGAGGATAAACATAACTAGAGAGTAAATTACAATAAAAAAGGAGTTGTCACTCTGAAATGGAAATTGGAAATATGACACCCTCTCCTTCCCCCATGGACACCAGGAGGTTTAGCTGTGTATGTCACCCAAAAGCCAAGATAAAAAAGGATTTTATGTCATCCCAGAGGAACAGAATGGATTTTTTTGTACTATTAGATTAACAAATCAGCAACAAACAGGTCCTTTTAGCCACGCCCAGGTTTCACAGGGTTTGTTTCCCAGGTGTGAAGACGCTCTGCGCAAGAACAAGAGCCTGATCGGGCCAGACCAGAAGGAATATCAGCGGGAGCTGGAGCGGAATTACCACCGGCTAAAGGAGGCCCTGCAGCCCCTCATAAACAGGAAGATCCCCCAGCTGTACAAGGCAGTGCTGCCAGTCACGTGCCACAGGTGGGTGTTTCATTTTCCTCTCTCAGAAGGGATAAGGAGAGTGGAAAACCAGGGATTGGGGTGTCTGATATTCCCAGTGAACCTGCAGCATCTGTTTGGTTTCAGTTGTAGCTCTTTTGGTTGAGTCCATCTCTGTCCCCTCCTGTCCTACCTGAGAGCACATCCCCTTCCCAGCAGCTGTGGCAGGCGGTGTTTGCAATGTTCCTTTTGTTCTTTGGCTGTGACAGTTCTTTTTTTTGTTTCCATCCCACATCCCATTCTTCTTAGATGCAAAACCATCCTCACTGTGGCAGGACTTTGACACTGGTTTATTCCTAGTGAAACTGGGATGAGGCGCTCCAGGGGCAGGCAGGGTGGAAAAATAATTGGTGTCTTCCATGCTGGAAGGCCGGGAAGGGGAAATCTGGGCTTTTTGTTTGTCTGCAGTGAGACAGAACATAAAACCCCCACAGGGAATCAGAGGATCATAGAGGGGTTTGGGTTGGAAGGAACCTTAAAGCTCATCCAGTTCCACCCCCTGCCATGGGCAGGGACACCTTCCACTATTCCAGATTCCTCCAAGCTCCATCCAGCCTGGCCTTGAACACTTCCAGGGATGGGGAATCCACAACCTCCCTGGGCAGATCAGAGGATGAGGCAGGTCATGGATAAAGCAGGTCAAAGCCCGTATCAAAAAGGTGGCCTTCGCTCCCTGTCCAGGTTTGGGATGTTTTAATCTCTCCCCAGATCATGCACTATTATCTCAGCTGCCCTCTGGAGGCAGTTTTCACTGGCTGGGAATGGTGGGAATACCAGTGCTTCCCTCCCTACCCAGCTGGGAACTTCAGAAGCACTTTTGGCTTGGTAATTATTATCTAATCTTGTGAAATTCAGCCTGTGCGGGGAACCTAATACAGGTGTGATATAGAATATCCTGAGAATTATAGAATATCATGAGTTGGAAAGGACCCACAAAGATCATCTAGTCCAACGCCATGTATTCCTGAAAAATTGCACTTATATCTGTATTTGAAAGACTTAAATAAGATTTCAGTAGGGCAGGTGGTTTGTGCTGCTTCCCTTGTGTACACATGAATTAAACTTTCTGTCAGTTTTCTGGGTGGTTGGATGGTACCACATCCAAACCCAAACACAATTCACTGGAAAAGCAATGAGTTCATGCCAGTGGAGTTAATTTTTGTAGAAAATACTGGAAGTCAAGTACAGAGTCATTCATCTGATGAGGCTTATTTCACCGTGGAAAATCTGAGCTCATCATTGTATTTTCTCTCCCTCAGAGACTCCTTCAGCAGGATGAGCCTTCGCAAAATGGAAATCTAAACGAGTTAAAAACCAAAATAAAAAAAAAAAGCACTTAAAAATTAAGGTTTTGAAAAGAAAAAGAGCCTTGTTATCAGCGCTGGGAATCAAAGAAGTTTTATTGTGAAATAAAACTTGGACTTCATCCTGGACATCCCTCACACCTCTTCCTCCATCAAAGTGTTCAGTGGCCAAAAATCATTATGAATTGTCAAATGTAGACTTAACAATGTTTGGAAAAAAAAAAATCATGGCAGTGGTATCCAGAGTATTGGTGATGAGCTGTAAACTTACCTGTTTTTTAAGGCATTTTTATGACTCAAAGGTACACTAAACGCATTTACCTTTATTTATAGCATTACCTAATGTTAAATTTATTTACTTTTAGTTCCTATATTTAATTTATATTAGGACCATACGCAAATGCATTTTGGAAGTTTTTAATGTAGTGATGATGGTTATTTTGATGGTACTATTAAATATGTGAATGTTTACACTTTAATTCCCTGTGCATTGGACTTCAGAGCTCACCATCCCTGGGGAAAAGGTTCAGAGAAAGGTAAGTCTTACGGCAACACTTATTAACCAAGTGGTGATTTTTTATTATCCCAATCCTTTTTCTTTGGTAACTTTGCTGCAAAGAAAAATAATTCCATCTGTAGCCAGCAGAAGGCTGGATGGAGGCACATGTTGGTACCACTTCACCTCCTCCAGTACCGTGAGGTGGAGTTCCAGCTTGATTTCTGTGTGTACATGGTCATTTCCACCAGCTGGGAAGTACAAACATCTCCTCATCACTTGGAATTAGCAGTGTCCATGCAACTAAACTGCTTTTTGTGTCCCTTTCTTAATTTAAAACCTAATTTCATGGGGAAAAAAGAACATAAAATGATATCACAGTTAAAAGTGTACATAGAAAGCATTCTTTGCATTGTTAATAATGTAAAGAAAACATGTTTTACAGCAGTGATTTTGGGGTCTAACACAGCACTTGGAGGAAGCAGCAGATTTGGAGCTGAGTACCCAACGCCTAAATCTGGTCCTTTATATTTTTCTTCTCTATGTTGAACAAAGTCCCTTGGAAGAGGTGGTATGTGATTGAACACAAGCTTATTCTCTCTATATAAATACCTACATATGCATCTATATACGTGAATACACACAAAAAGTGAATTTGATAAACATACTTTATATATATATATATATATAAAAGTAGACGGTTTATACACGAAGTGCCCATCTTCCTGCAGCAGCAGTGAGGGTTTAGGTGGGGTCTGTGTTGTCCTTGATACTTATTTCAGGTTGTTGGAAGTGCTGTGGCCAAGGGGTGTGTTGGGAAGGTACAGTTCTGCTGATTTTCCCTCCTTCTCTCAGGCTTTTATTCCAACAGCTTCTCCGATTTTGGGAGTGTTAAGTGTGTCCATCTCTGACCATTTCCCTGGAACATGAATAATCCTGAACTAGTTGTGTCACAGGATGTAACACAGGAGCACCTGCCTAAAGAAAAACTCCAACTCTGACCCTTTAAGGGATATTTAAAGCCCAAGAGTGTTGACAAGGCTGTGGAAGCATTATAAGAGTCAGAGACTCTCATAATGGAAAATATTAAGGGAGGAGGGAGTGGCTTTGCAAGACATCTACAGGAAGAGGCATTGAAAATATTTACACAGTGAAAAAGGGGGAACAAGTCCAAATAAGCATGAAAGAGTGAAACTTTAATTTACAGCAGTCCTACTCCAGGACATGAGTTACTGCAGCAAGTGGTGAGTTCAGGAGGGGGGCAAGTGGTGCTCAAGTAAATCTCAAAAAAACCCCACCCCCTGCTCCCTTCTCCCTGTGCCAGAGGAGTGCTTTTCATTCAGCATCTTTCTGTTCAGCTGCCACAAAGAATCTTCTCCCACACTTTATGCTATGATGGAAGACAGCTGGGTCTTCCTCACATTCTATTTTGTTGTATATAATGGCATTTTGTTTCCTTGGAAACACTCCTGATCCTGAAGTTGAATGAAAAAGATAATTCTTGGGTCAGGTGTGGAAAAATAAACTTTCATTTGCAGGCTGAAATTCAGCAAACCTTAAAAAATTGCATTCTGTAATAGGATGGGGCTGGCCTTGAAAGGTAAGATCACTTATTTTTTTGATGTAGCTATATCTTGGTTTAGACTCTGAAATTATTTATTATGATGCAATGCTTTCGAAAAGGAAAAAGTCTTAAGAGCATTTGTCATTCCAGCTTTTTTATCTAGGATATGCTGCAAAGTCAAGGCCTGTACAACAATCAGAAGTTGACACTAACATGGAAAATACACTAAAGATACTTTTTCCTGAGTTACCTCAGTGTTTATACAACATTATAATAAAAGGTTGTAAAAATTAAGTATTGCAGAATTAACTAGGTAAAGGGTTTTAGGGCTTTTCCTGTAAATAAATTAATTTATATTAGAAAAAGGTTAAATGTATCCAGGAAACCAGGGCATACTCACATCCTGACTATCTTCCCTTGTCTCTCTGCAATCTTCATGTCTCTCTGTCCATCCCATGACAATTAAACACTCACCTTACTTTGTGTCATATTGGTTAAGACTCTGTCAGTTGATAGGATTCACCTTAAATTGTCTAACAAACAATTTGGGATTTTCATCCCTAGTATTTAGTGCAAACATTTTTGGTTTTTGCCATTATCATCTGTTTACCCTGAACCTCACACCTCTGGTCATCAAGTGCCTTCAGGTGAGGATCTGCTGTACAAGAATCAGTTAAAAAAACCCCACAGAATGTTAGTTTTAAAATCTTCCATTTCTTTAAGATAAGTTTCCCACCCTTTTTATAACTGTTCTCAAATCACTTCCACTTTGTTTCCCCCCCCAACACAACAGTCTGATCTGGTTGTCTCAGATGCGTATCATAAGTTTTTTATTTCATATATACATTCTTAACAAAGCATCAAAGCCAAATGCTTTCGTTTTCCTATTTTGCAGTGAGCTCAGGTACAAATTAACTGTTGTAAGGTCACCACTAAGTTCCAAACCCACCCAGACATATATGCAGATTAGAGGGCTCCGCTCTTCAAAGTACAAAATTATTTTAATTACACTACACTCTGCCCCTGTGTCGACATATTAATCACACCTATTTACACTTTGCCCTTTAACACCTATGCAACAAGATGCAAATTAGACCAGTCAAGCATTTCTATGAAGTTCAGGTCCCTCCAATGCACTAAACAAGGTTCCAAGACCATTTTCCTTGTGCTCTAAGTTGCACAAAGCAGGAAGGAAAAGGATCAGGAGAATAAACCATGTCGGTTACCCAAAGACTAAATATGAAGTGTTACTTCCCAAGTTACAAAAATACACAACTTCTGGTGAAATTTGCTAGTTAATATACATTTACTCTGGGGTATGAATACAAATAAATTTTATTTAAAAAAAAAAAGCTAATAATACAATAGGCATGTCTGAGACCTAGAGCTGCGTTAAAACCACTACTGGGTGCTGTAGGAGTTGTTTAGGATCTATACAAACTGGTATTTCTAAAAGGTTGTAGCACTATTCTCCAGCAGAAAATTAAGGTGTGAGTCAAGTTCTATGTCGTGTTTTGTTAATTCAAGTTGAGCCACTTTACACTGAAGAAAAAGACCAAAAACATGAAGAATCAGTAGCTTCAAAAAACAAAACAGCCGTTTCTTCCAGGTAGTTTGGATGCAAATCAGACCAAAAGGTGTATGCAAATCCTGAATATTTACAGTCAAAATACAGTATCACTCTACAATTTTCTTATAAAACAGTAGGTAAGGAGTCGATGTAGATGACGATGTCGGAGAAAGAGAATTCAGAAAGTCCTTTTCTTCTGTGACCTTTACTTCGGAGTCATCGAAGAGCAGCCACTTGCCCTCGTACTCCTTGAGGCTCTGGAGCACATACAGAGCCTTGTTTTCCAGCCCGCTGGCTCCCACCCCGTTGGCCTCGCTGTGCTCTGTGCCATGCTCAGCATTCCCTGCGCTGCGCTCGGGGCTCCTGCTCTCCGTGACCACGCTGAGGAACTTCTCGGGGTTGGCTGGTTTGTTGGGGTACAGGTCACAGTCAGACTTGCTCTTCTGCCCCCCGAGCAGTCCCACAGCTTCCATGTTCTTCTTGCTAAGGACCTTCCCTGGCTGGGCAGCACCGTTGACCCTGAAGGAGACCTCACCGTCATCGTAGTCGTCGGTCACAGCTCTGGCCTCCTCCTCGTTGAGCGGCTCCGGTTTGAGCACGGCGTACGTGGGGTTGGCCATGAAGGTGCCCCTGTCCAGCTCCAGGCTGCTGAGATCTGTGATCTTGACAGAGGCTGTGTAGTGTCCACTGCTGATGGTGATGCCGCTGTGCATGACCACAGCAAATAATCCATAGGTGTCGTTGGTGGGCCTGGTGCTCCACTCCTCCAGGGACAGCTTGAGTGGCGTCAGCAGTGGAGTGTTGATCTTGGACAGGCCCCCGTAGCAGTCAAACCTTCACAAGGGACACACAAGTTAAACCCTTTCCCAATAAACACCACTTTAGGCCCATAGGCCCACCTGTTATTTTCCACATGTGATCAGGAGAAGCTTCTCCCTTCTCACTTTGGATCATCGACATCTGTTCCAGGCACCCCTGGTCAGTAAAGGCACTTTTATGACTGTATAATGGTAAATTTTACAGCCTAGGAACTGTAAATTTTAATAATTTAAGAGACTCCCTTTTTCTAAAGTATCAACTAAATTAATTTTTAAATAGTGGTGATAAAAATAACTAGGCTAATTGTTATCATTCCTGCTTCTATCCATGCACAAACACCTGCACTCCCCCAGCCACCACTCTGCTTAAAAAGCAAAACAAAAACCTCAACAGCCAAGGCTGAAATAAGGAGGGTTGGAGTTTTTTCCCCTCCTGAAAGAGTCATTTGCTGAATAAATACAAATATATTTTACTTTCAAGTAGCTTTAGTATCACATAGAAAATCTGAGTGGTTTTTCTCAGATCCCCTCAGTGATGAGTAAACTTAGCAACACTTGCTACCAGAGATTCCTCATTACCTGTCCTGTGGTATTCCATTTTTTTCAAGCAATTCTCTGGCTGATTTACTTGGAAAAGCATTTGGTATTCCAGAAATACTCAGCATTTTGTTCATAGTGCACAAATTTACCATGAGGAAAGTTTAAGTCCTTTCATTACAAGGATCTTCTACAGAGTTTGAAAAAAAAATATTACTGAATGATTCTGATCTTGATGAGTAATATATTGCATCAGCACAAATTAATTAACCTCTTTATTTAGTGATAGGTTATGATGTCCTAATAGCTTCCAGTGATGATTCAGTTCTTGCTCAACTTTCAGGGTGTTGTAGGGAAAAATCCAGGGGAATACAGGCAAGCCCTGTAAAACTAAGGTTACAAAAAGCTCACTGCTATTATCCTAAGAAAAACTATCTTGAATCCAAGGAAATTGTAGCTATGGCATAACTGCAGTAACAGACTCCTGTTTTCCTGTGTTTAGTTTTGATTCTGCTTCTCATCATTTCACTCGTGTTCACAGCCATAAACCCTGATAAACACATTTACACACCCCCACAGATCCTCAGTCACTCTCATTAACTGAAATCTCACTTTAGACCTAAGCTTACCATAAACATTTGACTCCACCAAAAGGAACACAAAGAGCATATAATCAGAAATAATAAAACTTAAATCTTCTGAAAATCCCTATTGTTAGTAGCCAGAAATATTCAGAAGACAGTCAAGAAACAGAGAAACTGCTTGCTGATACTCCAGATCAGAAATCCAGTTCCACTCCAGCACACTGTGACAATCATATTCACACAAAACAGTAAAAAGCAGGGTCTGCCTTTCTTCTGAATGACATCCATCATCAAAGATTTGGAGAGGAGGAAATAAGAGAGGAAATCTTTTCCTATTAGCTTTTTGTTCTTCTTAATGATAAGAATCTGAAGACAGAAAAATTGTATGCCAAGTACTCTGCCTGCTCTGACTGAGGCACTTCACACAGAGCAAACCTGATTTCTGCAGCTACATCTTTTGAGGCTGTAAATTAACTTTACCCACTGTACAGAATTTCACAAAACAAAAAGCTGATTTTCTCACCAACTGCTAAATTTCTATAATGGAAATGCTTAATTACGTATCACCAGTTACACATTTCTCCTTCAGAGCTTCACAGCCTGAGCACACATGGCCTATGATTTTTCCACACACAACACACACTTTCTTGCCAAAGAGAATTACTCATCCCCAGGCAAGTAGATTTTCACACTGGCTGCTTTATTTTAAAACAAACACTTTGCAAACCAGCATCTAGAAAACATGAATAAAAAGTCCCTATTAACTGCAAATATTTACATTACCCTTCGTTTCTCTTCATTTATTTACAACTCAGTCACAACTGAGCAGACAACATTTCCAAATTTTTATGGGGGCTAAGGGAAGTTGTATGAAGAATCTTAGTTTAAAAATTTAAGTAAGTTTGAAGCCAGTAAAACAGTTTGTTACTACTTTTAGCAATGACATGGTTTTGTCCAAGATAAAAAAATTCAAGTCAAAACCCAGGGGACTCTTCTAAGCAGTTTCAGCTTCATCACTGACTCCAGTTGTACACTGATTTTTCCACTCTGACTTCCTTAATCTCTGGTTGCCAGCCCTTGGCAGAAAATGTCTGGCATGACTGAGGACACAGGAGGAAAACCACAACAGACTGGATTCACTCTGACCTGGATATTGGTCTGAGTATTTTGGAGCTGAAGGCTGCCAAGGCAGAAGAAGAGGTGAGTGGCTCAGGAGATGGCTGGTTAACCTGAAAGTGCTTCCCCATGGAAACAAAAAGATAGGAAATAGAGGAGCAAATGGAAGATAATACTCAGGTTTCCTTTCAGGTTGTATTTTTTTCAATAGCCTATAATCATACCAGGATTCCATCCCACATCAAGGGCTACTCAACAATACAAGGGCATTTTTAAGTGTGCAACTTTAAGTCAATATATATTAAGTCTATATATATGAAGTCAGTATTTAAGTCAAATATGATGGACATCAATGAAAAGACAATTTTGTATGTTATGATCCTGGATTTGTACGAAAAGGCATTGCAGAGACAGAGTAAGCTTCCCTTCTACTTTGTCAGAAACCTGGATATTCCTAAAAAAATACTACAAACCGGCAGAGTGAGAAATGTACCTTTAACAATCTTAGCAAACTACCTGTAAAAACGTAACAATATCATCCTCAGCACTGGATATTTCACAAATCTTAAACTGACCACAGTTACCAGCACTTGCTTAGAGAGCACCCTCTGACAAATCATCTGACAACTCAGATGTGGTATTTTTATCTAAAATATTGGTGACACAACTATTATAAACTAAATTCCATGGCAGACATCATGCATGAGGCTTCCTGCTGGTGAGGTGGCTCTGAATGTCTAAAGCCAGGTGAGGGGGAAATGCAGCAGAGAGGGAACTTGGGGATAAAAGGCCAAACTAATTTGTGCCTAGAAAACTTACTGCCCATCCAAAGGCTCAGAGGCTGCAATAACTGGTGTACCAATTTCCTAAAAGATCTGGGGGAATATTTTAGTTCTAAGAAGTTTCTCCTGATGACGCTTTCTGTCATTTTTCAGTATTTAAATCTCAGTGGAGAAATGGAGTTTACTGCAAAATGCTGAGTATAAATTGTCATGACACTGATTTATGTACGGGCAGTTCTGTAGGGATGGGTTTTTCTTTGGTTTTTCCTCCCATCCCAATTCTTAAGTATGAAAAAAACCCAAAACAAAACCACTCACAACCTCTTTCAAAACATAAGGATTACAAAAATTATAACATCAAACACTGATTTCTCAGTAGTTGAACATCAGTGAGGCTGATATTACTGTATTTTTAAATTAATATATCAATTTTTTGGTGTGTTAGCTCTTTAAAATATTTATCTGCTGATTTTTCCCCCACAGATTTTAGTGCTCACATTCAGGTAGAGTACTAAAATTTGTATTGTAAAAATTGCAAAAAATTTGTACTAACAGTATTTTTTAAGGAATTGATCAATTTTGGGTAATGAGTGTTAGCTCTTTAAAATGTTTAACTCCTGATTATTATTATTCCCCACTCATATTCATTTTTTTAGTACTTACATTCAAGTAGAGACGGGCTGTGACCATAAAATTCATATTTGTTCTAATTACTTGTTCTGTTAAAGTACTTAAAGCGGCCTCTAAACTCACAGGGACAGGTGATATTTAAAGTAAACAAAGTTTTAAGAAAAATCAATAAATCAGGCCGTTTTTAAAGAGTACAGCTAAAAAATTTTTGTCAAGAAGTCTCCTAAAAGTCACTTTTCCTGCAGGTAGTTTCTGCCACTGCTCGTAAGAACAAAAAGCCTTTATGAAATCAGAGGCTGCATCCCAGCGATTTAAGTTCATTTCAATCTGGAAATCTGCTTTTGGCAAAGTTACAAAGCATTTTCAACTCCTGTGATAAGATTTCCCTTCCTCCAGGACACTGTTTCATAACACAGTCAATGCATACTCACTCCAAGCCACTGGCAGCAAAGCACTTCAAGTGAATTGTTATAACTTCGGGCATTTTATCGAATAAAAGGCTGCGCTCGGCTTCCGTGTAGTGATGGCAGTTCTCACAGAAATATTTGTCCTCTCCCACAATCCTTTCCACTGAGGCAAACTGTGAAATTGCCCATTTCAGCGTCTTCGTTTCTGTTTTTGGCTCTGGAGAAACTAGAAAAGAGAATCGTTACATTCACAGATACACCAATATTTACATTTCCAATGTGTCCCACCAGAACAACAACAAAACAAAACATGTCAAGACAGGCTCAAAAACGACAACACTGTAAAGAACACTCAGTATGTGTGAAATAGATGTATTTGGAGCATTTCAGGAAGGGATGAAAGGATCTCTTACTTCAAATCTAAGGTTTTCCCAAAGCTTGTTTCAGATAACACAGAATAATTCTGTTGCCACGGCTGGAAACTGGGTCCATGAATTTCACTTATTAGGGCAAACATCCAAAATAACTAGAAAGTTCCCTTTCACTTCTTACGTTTTGCCTCCCCTGCCACCCTCACACTGCTGACAGGATCACCTACACTGACAGCAGCATTTTACACATTAACATTTCCCCACACATTTTACTCTGAGTCCTTCACCAAAATGGGGAGTAAAGGCAGTAAAAGCTGCTCCAAATTAATTCCATGGGAACTAAAATTAAAAGTCTCCATTTGAAAATTTAGTATTATCATGCTTACTTTTTATAATACCTAAAAACTATGAATAGATCAATAAAATTTGTGAAAGAGACCAGAGAATTAACATTGACAAAGATAAAACAAATGCTAGTAAGGCAACAACAATCTAATACACTAAAAACAATTTTAGAGTAATTAACAAAAAAAGCTGGGTTCTCTTTTAATTTTTGAGGAAAAAGTGCAAATATTTCTTTTAAGATAAAAAAGCAGAAAAATTCCTTATCCAGGAAGAACGGGAAGACCTACATCAAAGAAAATACTTATTTATAAGCAGAAAAACATGTACCAAAGTGAAGGACTGTAAGCAGTGCATGCTATGTGTTAAGATTCAAAACAATTTTAATATTATCTGGATCTGTCAACAGTGTTTCCAAAGTCTAAAGTTAATCAGGACAGGAGATAAGAGCCTCTAATTTTAGTCAGCACAAAGAGGAGCCACGTTCCTTGATAACCACAGCACTGTCCTTCCCCATGGCTGGCTGAGGCAGAAACACCTCACACCCCTTTCTGAGACAATTACTTACTTTCAGAACTCTCTTCAGCTTTAGAAAGTTCATCTTCTTGCACTGGAACACTGATGTCCTGAAAATCTTCTCTCCTTTCAGTAAAGCACTCGCACTCCAAACACCTTGTCCTCAGCACTAACTGGCCCTGGAACAGTTTCTCCACCAGTTCAAAGACAGCCAGTTCTGTACCTATAGAAAGTACATGTCACATCACTGAGCAAGATGCACTTTATTCCAAAGACTACCTTTGGCTATTCGTGGAAAATGACCATGTTACAGCCATGGCCTTTTAGGGATCCCACACAGGAATTAAAACAAAACTACGTATTGTGCAGTTTTCAGTAGTAAGCAAATACGGAGCCTCTGTCTCTTGGCCCTCAAACTTTAATTTCTGTTTTAAGATTGGGTGCTTGTTTTATACTTTAAGTGTGGCATTCTGGAATATTTGTCACCAATGCACTGACTTCTTAGTATGGACTATCAGCCTCCTCAAGGAGCGTCACATGTGTGGGTTTGGCTGGTTTCTATTTATTCTCAGTGTTCTCCTCCAATACTTTCTAAATTTGTTGGCCAGTTTTGGTCAAATGTGCTGAAGAAATGCAGATTTCAAAGATTCTGCATTCCTTCAATTTTTTATAAAATTGGTGGGTGGGTCAGAAAATTCCAAATTGTTAAGTACTGAATTCATACTGAGCCCCTTCTCTCAACAGATACCTTGTTTCATTGACAAAAAATCCATACCTGCCAGCCAATTAAAATATGTAGTACATCCTGTGTCCTTCCTAGTTCTTGGGAACATTGGGAATATGGGATAAAACTAAGGAATAGGGAGGGAAGGAGAGAATATTGTTTGTAAACTTGGGCACAAAGCCATGGCCAATGGAGTTTGATTCTGTTTGCTCCTGACCAGCGTCTTCCTTTAAATCTTGAATCCATCTGCTATGTCTACGGATGACAAAAATTAGTGATAATACAAACCTGGCAATGTTCTGCCTTTTTTTTTTTATACATATATATGGTACAATGATTACAGAATGTTAGAGGAATACCTCGAGATCTAAGCTAAACAGGTCAAGTTATTAAAAAAAAAAAATTTACAAACATGTATAAAAATAAATTCTTGTTCCTAAAAATCTTCTTCAATTCCTGAAAATCTAATTTTGTGTTTAGAGCTCTGCAGGCTGTGCAGTCTGAAGACTGACTTCCCACGCATTGTACTTTCTTAATCATACTAATTTTAAGCCCATCACTTGTGCACCAACCTTCCTTTTTTGGTTCTTTTTCAGTTCCCTTTTCATGGTGGTTTTCCATGGGAGATGCTGGTTCATGATATTCTTCTTTACTGTCACCATTTTCGCACTTGGTAGATGACTCTTCGAGCTCACAGTCATATTCTTTTCCTGGGTCTTTGGATCCCAGGTTTGTAGTTAATTTTCCTAGACTATAAAATTTGGACAGAATGCTGGGCTGTTTGCATGAGGATTTTAACCAGTTTAACCTAAGCCGTGACTTTTTCTGCGTGGGCTTCGCGCTCTCGCTGTCCCCGGAGCACTTGGCGATGGCGTCGCTTTGGGTTTCCAGCTTCTCCCCCGTCGCTTTCCTCTTTGACCTGGTCTGCCTTTGATTTTCCTCTGCTGCAGTTTGCTCTTTTGACACTTTGGATTTTTTCTTGGCGTTGCCGCCCTCGGCGTCACTTTTCCTTTTCCCGTGTCCCTTGAGCAGCTTGTCCTCGGCCGCGTCTCCGTCATGGCTGCTCGGAGTGGGATCCTCCTCCTCGGCAGCGCTGCCGGTCCCGTTGCTCTCAGGGATTGGGTTGAGTTTTTCCTCCGGTTTAGCTGAAGGCTCCTCCATGGGCAGTTTGTTCAACTCTTCCTTCTTCAGCAGCTGACATGTTTCCTGGATGTTTCCCAGGATACACTGTAGGACTTCCTGGGCATCGTGCTGCAGGTACCCTTCATACATGGGGTTCAGCTCTCTAGGGAAAAGAAACAAGCAGAGCAATGAGGATTAGTTATTCTTGGCTAACTGGGTAACATGATTTGAGATTTAAATTAGGGATTTAGACGGAAGTCATGGAGGGTCCTGTCCAGGCCTAGAGATGAGTCCTCTCTGTCACAGAGTCATGGGAAAGTTCAGCCTTAGGCATTTAAACACACACTGAATTGCAACCCAGTGGTGCAGCTTCTCAGGCCAAAGAGAATCCTTCACCATCCCTGGAAGTGTTCAAGGCCAGGTTGGATGGGGCTTGGAACAACCTGTGATAGTGGAAGGTGTCCCTGCCCATGGCAGGGGTAGAACTGGATGATCTTTAAGGTCCCTCCCAACCTAAACCACTCCAAAGTTCTATGACACTTCTGTACCTAAGGCTAAGCACTGTTTTAAACCCTCTTCTGCATTTAAATGACACTTACAAAGTTATAATTTACTTCAGGTTTCTGACATCATGGAGGTAACAATAAGCACGAAAAATTTACTTCCTATAAGGCCACACCAAATTTGAGACCATCTACCTTCCACCAGCCTCTGAAACTGTGCAATGGCAACAACCTGGAAAAGTCAGGAGCAAACCCTGACAACATGTAGGGTGATTTGTACCTGAGGGTGTTCAGGAGCCTTCGGGGCTGAGTAGCAAGTTCATCTGTGTACTTTTCTGGGTTCAGGAGAAAACTGGCTTGAAGCTGCTCAACTGACAGAATCAAGGAGTGCAAGCTGCAGATGAGCTCGTAACTTGCCAGGGGATCTTCTTTACAACTTCCCTGCAATAACAATGTAAAAAGAACAAAAACACTTGCAGTTTTGTCTGTAACAAGTTAAACTTTTCTCTCCTGCCCTCCCTTGGTTTTCTAACAGATATTGAACAGGTTTTTTTGTGTGCCATGGGAAGCAGGTGGGTTTCAGACAATATATTTATTGTTCTTTTCAAAGTGGAAAACAAACCTAAAAGCCAAATTAGCCATTATTTTAAATCCTGAAACCATCCTTGCCTGAAACCATCCACTCAAAGTACTGTATCATAATTATCTTAATGCCAAATGCATGGTGAGATATCTTCTCAAATTTCTTGTTTAAGACTTGGGCTTACAAGTTTACAGATCCTCTGAACACTCATGTTTGAACACAAGTTCAAAACAACTCAAATATATCTTTACCTGAAGCAGCACTGTAGAAAACAATGCTGAAAAATTTGTTAAGAACAGAAGAAATCGGTTAGATTTTCACTAAACTTCCTGCATGCAGCCTTACTTGCAAAGTTATAAGTAAAGAACATGGGGAGATTTGTTACCTTTTCTGCCTTTTGCTCTCCTTCATCCTTCAAAGATTCTTTCTTCTTTGAAATGATGTTATATAAATGTTTTACTCCAGTTTTAAAACCAGGACAGAAATATAATACCTGAAAGCAACAGTTGAAAAGAGAATAACCTGAGTAAGAGGTTACTCTACATAGAAATCCACATTTATGATCCAGCCAGCCCTGCATCTCCCCAGGCTGTGCACAGCACACAAAGATCCAGGATTTTTCACAGCAGGGAGGAGCCCCAAGTATGGAAACTGAAGAACTACCCAATCAGGACAACCTACAGTGCACACATTTCCTGCAGCAGCATTTCCCCCCCACACTGTAATTAGATTCTCTTCATACTACACCCAGACATCCATGGAATATCGAACTACAAATCTCACCCACTTGTGCTTAACCAAAAAAATCCCCTTTTTGAGGTCCCCCTTGACCATGCCCTCACCTGCAGGACACTGTTCAGGTAACAGGTGTTCCCCAGGTTGTTCAAGCCCACAAAAGGCAACATGTTGTCTTTTTTCTCACAGCTGACAAGGGAGGGAGGCTGTGCTGCAGGAACAACCTGGTCACTGTGAAACAGAGAAAACAGGGAGTAAGAAACAGCTTTAGAAAAGGATTCCTTCACCTCCCATCTCAGAGCCACCTGACATAATTCATCACTAAGATACACAGCTCAAAATCACATCAAAGTGTGTCTGAGAGTATCTATATTCACTCTGGGCACTCAAACACAAACTCCTCAGCTATAACAGCAGCCAAAAAGAAACAATTTTACAAAAATCAGCCAAATCTGCTGTTAGTCCCAACACTTACTTTTCAAATAATATCAGGAGACCAGTTTAAAGAACAAAAAAAGTTCACTTTTAAATACTTTTGTACATTCTTTGTTCATTCCTAAGATAGAAAAATGTGTCTAGAACATGTTTTCTATCCCTGTGCCCTGCTCCAGAGTCATATAATTTCTGGATACAAAGCAAAAGAATAAAAATAGAAAAACAAAATTAAAAGAAACCAATGAACCTGACACATAATATACTGATTATCATTATTATTAATCACTGATATAAGTGATTAATGCACTGTACTGACACAACAGAACCAAATTTTAAAGACCCCAACTGACCACAATCAAGCAACTTTGCTTTTTCCCACTTAAATCCCCCCATTAGCAAAGAAATGGGTTGATGGATTTGCTCAGGGCTTGAAAAGCCCCAGTGAATGACAGACAGCACCACAACAAATTCATTCCTTGCAGCAGAAACAGCCTTTAAAATCCAACATCTTTTCATTAAGACTCATCTCGCAAAAAGTTACATTTTAATATTAATAATATAAATAGCTCAGCAGCAGAGTAACTACTTATATTAACTCGAAACAAAGCAACTTCTTGAAGTGATCATAAAGTTGGTGCCAACTAAGACATCCACGGTGTGGCAAAGTTGTTTCCTTAAGACAGTTGTAGAAACTGGTTATAGCGATTATTTAGTTTTAAAAGAGAGTCGCTTATTCAAGTGATCCCTAAAGTTTGTGCCAACTAAACATCCCACAGCGTCGCAAACTTATTTTATTCAAACAGTTATAAAAAAATCAGTTATGGAGATTAGTTTGTTCAGTTTGACTAAGTTGGGTCGGGGGTTAACTTAATTTAAACGCACGTTAATTCATTCTTAAGCGCACGTTAATTCAGTCTAAGCGCACGTTAATTTAATTTAGCGCGCGCTGCAGCACATATTTATATAAGAACACGAAACTGAGTCGAGGGGAGGACGGAGCAACACGGGACCGACACAACATCGCCACAAAACAAACTTCTCCCGCGCGGGACTCACATCTCGGCGCCTCTGAACTCCGCGCCCTTCTGCTCATTTTCCTGCGCCTCGGTAAAATCCAGCGCTCTCTTCGCCTCCTTCTTCTGGAAAAGCTTCAGCGACAGCCTGTTCTTCTTGCTGGGGCTGGCCCTGGCGGTGTCGGCGGGCAGGACGCCGGGCATGGCTGGTGCGGGGCGCGGCCGTGGCGCTCACACCTGGCGCGCACACACACACACACGCGCACACCAGGCGCCATTTACTCGCCGCGGGGCCCCCCCCCGCCGCCCTCCGCCCCGGGCTCGGGCCGCCCCCCCGCGCCCCCCGCATGTCCCCCCGCGGCCGGCGGGCCCCGGGCGGGCGGCGCGGCCGCTCCCCCCCCTCGCTCCCGTCCCTCCCCGTCCCTCCCTCACTCACTCACCGCTACATCGCGGCCCCGCTCCCGCTCGCCGTTGCCATGGAGACCGCGGGCCGCGCGCCCGCAAACTTGGCGCGTTTTTTTCCGCGCGCCCGCGAGGACCCCCCCCGCCCCCCCCCGGCGCCCCGCGCGCGCCCCGCCTCGCGCCGCGCCCCCTCCCTCGCACCAACCACCCCCCCCGCGCCGCCCGCCCCGCGAGAACGCCGGAGAGGGAGCGCGCCGCAGGGCGAGCACAGCAGCGAAAAGCCGCGCGGAGCGGCGGAGCGGTGTGCGCAGGGAGCTGGCAGTGACACTGAAGGCGCCTCGGTGGCAGCGCGCCGCCAAGAGGGGCGCGGCACGCCCGCCGTTGCATCAGGCAGCGCGACGGACAGCCCGCCGGGGCCCTGGCTGAGCGCGCGCGGGCGCTGGTAACGGCCCGGCCAAAGGGCGCTCGGGCTGTACCATTCCGAGGGGACAGCCCGGCCCCCCCTTCGCCGGCGCGCGGTGGATCGGTCCCACTGTGGTCGCGCCCCCCCAGCCGGCTCAGCCAATCAGAGGCGGCGGCTACGCCCGCCCTGAAGGGCCTTGGGCCGGTCCCGCGCCGGGCTCGGCCCCGACATGGCGTCAAAGGGCCTCTCGCTGCCGTCCCGCGCTTTTAGCGGTCGTAAATCAAGCGTTTCGCTTGTAGTCCCCGTCAGACCCCAGCTAAAAAGCTTTACCAGCGCATCTGTGGAGAGGCAATAAATAATAGTTATCACCGAAGCTGATAAGGCAGCAAAGGTGCTGTGATAGCAGCTGGGACAGATCACTACAGATCAAAAAAAGATGGAATGTGGGAAAATGCTATAGATTAGTCCATTCTGCTCTTTAAAACTGGCCCTTCCAGGACCAGTTTATACGTTGCTGACAGAAAACCTTTATGTATAAACTCTGTGAGTGACTCAGTCTGAGGACAGCCAGGAGTCAATATGTTTGTAGCTCCAGATCCATCACAGCTTCAAAACACTCTTTAGAAAGGCCTCTTTCTACCTAAGACTTTTTTCTTTTTTCTTTTTTTCTTTTTTTCTTTTTTTTTTTTTTTTAACCTGGCTAACTATATAATTTGTTTTCAAGAAAAAAATCTCGGACAGTCAAACTGATGCAAGGTGCTAAAACACATTTTGTTACCTCTGGAAGCGTATCAAAGTAAATCCCAGTCCCATGTTTAACCTAAAGACAACTGCATTTTCATTTCTTTTAAGAAAAACAATGAAATAGTTTAAATCTACTCTCAGTCTTGTATCCAAACAACTGTCTGTGGGACACACAATCATCCTGTTTATATGAAATGCCCCAATAGTTTGTTTTGGTTTCACTTGCTATGAATTACCAATGTCTTGTCTTTACATATTCAGTGGCTTCAGTATTTCAGAAATTCATCTGGCTCTGAAAATTGCTCTTTTATTTGCTCCATAAAAGGGCTTGGATTTTTCACATCTCTCTTTGGGACCCACAAGAATAATCCAAGTCCAACTATGATGCTCTGTGATTTCCCAAAAGGTTGGGAATCTTTTAAAGATTCATCTTTTATCTTGAAAATAAAGAACTCCATGTGCCAGTCACACTTTTTAAGCAGTGGTGTTAATTTTTTAATCCCCTGAAGCTAAATCACAGTTGTTTATTCCACCGGAAAACTGTTATAAAATGTTTCTAAGTTATTCACATAAGATATTTTATAGGATTAGTTTCATAACTGACTTTGAACCATGCCCAGACCTGGGTCTTGGGGAGAGTTACCGCAAATTTGAGCGCTCCAAAGCTGAAGTTCCCCAGGACAAACCCCTGCTGCCTCCCCCAAGTGTGGCACTGTGCTGCCTGCTGAGTACTAAAGCAAACTAAACCACCACAAAATCACACACTTCTTTGCAATCTTGCAATATTTTTGGATGTTTTTTACACTGCTGCGTGAATCCATTATTATCAATATGACATGTAGGTCATATTCATATGAATTATGGCAAGAATTATGTCTCTTCCAACAGTCATAGACATGCTCGCTGTACATGTTTTGCTTTCTCTTACAAACAGAATTTCACCAAATTATGAGCGAAATATCCACATATTCCCGCAAATCCATCACCAAAGAGCCAAGGTTCAGATTCCCAAGGTATACATTGACCTAAAGATCTGTTTCCTTGGCCTGTGGGATCTCCAGAGCTACTGCATTCTCACTCAGTGTCACTGGATTTCCTGACCAGAGCTCTGTGATATGAATTTTAGCTCCACTTAGCAAACATTGCCTGAAGTCACTGCAGTTAATAGACACTCAGGACTACAAAGGTTCTTTTGTATGAGACAACAAGAGCCTTATCCAGGTGGGTGGTGCCCAGAAGTCATGGAACTGCTTGGTTGATTAATAATGTTTCATTAAGTCTGTGTTACACTGCCGGTTTGAGTCATCAGCTGAGGAGTCACTTCACCAGGAGATGGAAGGTACTGGACAATGAAACTCGTGGTTGTAATGAGACAGAGTGAAATCTCTGAGTGTTTGGACCTTGAATCAATAACAGACTGGAATAAACTCCGAGGGCAGGAGTCAAGTTCCTCCAGGTGTCTTGCGCGTGATACAAAAGCACATTTGCGCAGATCACAAGTCCAGTGCCACGACCAAGGCTGTTCATCTCAATAAAAGTCTGCCCTATCCAGTGTGCGGTTTGCCATCTGCTTTAACAAACATGAGAAAAGACTATTTATATCCAAGGATTTCACAATCTGAGGGTCTAATTCGGTATGTCGAGTAATTCCTAATTCCATGTGTTAGCTAAGCTCCAGGTGTACTTGTGCCTAGGATCACCATCAGTGACATCAGAAGGCCAAACTTTGGGTGTAAAGTCAGGCTTGTGGACATTTCCAGGCTCGTGGTGTAACTTTCAGGGGCAGTGACTGAGTGAAGGAGGGAAGGGAAATGTTTGCAAAGTATTTTTGAGAGACTGGAAGTGCACACAGCATTTCCACAGGGTGGTGATTGTTCTTCGGTCTACGTGTTACATTTTGTTTGGCTAATGAAGTCAACTCAGTTTTCATAGGTATAATGATTATTGTAATCAACGAATGCATCTGCCACACAACCAGACATAAGGAAGCCCCAGATCGCGCAGCACCTCTCAGAAAATTCACTCAGCACATGTTTGGAACAACTTTACCTGCCCTTTTTCCACAGTGTGGTGTCACCTTCCAAATGCTCCCATTAAAGAGGCCTCTGTGCCATCCTGTGCTGAGCTGTTGTGCAGCCCAGCAGAGCTACATGTCGCATCTGCTTACTGAATTATTAAAATTCAAACTTCCTGGTTTACTTTTTCTGCTGGTAATTTCATCTGATTATGTATAACCCTTACTCTTATGTAAATAATTTCTCTCCCTTAACATACTCACAAATTTATTCCTAATTTCCTGTCATTGTTATTTTGACCAAACCATACATCTGTCATTTTTTATCTCCATTAAGTTAGTTTTCTCTGCCTTCAAAAGACAAAGCCAATGCCATTGTAAGAGACGTTCTGACTGATTTTTAAGTTTCCCCTCTGTCACCTGTATGGTAAACTGGGGTAAAATCTTAGCTGAAAGTCTATCAACTAATTGTTTTTTAAAATTTGAAGTACAGTCCCATATCTACCTGTGTAGACAGCTACATTTATACATCAACTGTAATTCCAGTCCAGGTCATTGTTGTATCCAAAATTTTATGGCACACAAAGCTCTCCAGGCAGTGTCACCACTTGGCATGCCCAGGACAGCCTGGTTTGCATTATAAAATAATCCTAAAGTCATGATTTATTTTTAAACAACAAACACAGGGGAAGCAGAAGCTCCCCTTGTTGGGAAGAAGCTTCACCCACCAGCCTGACATGGTGCTGTGCTGCCTAAGAGACACCCACGCAGCTCCATCTCAAACCAGCCATCCAACAACTCCTTCCCACCTAGGAAAAGCCCTCAGGTCTGTGAAATCTCCTCTTCACCAACCTCTCACCCTCTCAAATTTTTATGCTCCCTCTTAAAATATGGCTCCCTGTCACTATTTAATGCATGGAAATTTTTTCCAGCAGGAAAATGTTCTGTATAAATGTAAGGAAATGGGGATTATTTTTTTGCCGTATCTCTCCAAAAGCAGAATAACACCTAATTAAATATTTATGGCAGCTTAACATGCTCCATAAAGGAGCTGTTGTCTAGAAGCCTCTGAAGTTCCAGCTCTGTACAGTCAAGGAGTGTTTCAGGCACAGGCCAAAGAGGGAGCAGGTGCAGGAGGCAGTGATTCCTTACATACAGACCCAAGGCATTCCAATGTGCAAGATTAAATTATGTCTAATACTATAGACTTCACAGCCATGTGTTATAAAAATAGCTGCGCTGGGAAACCAGAAATCTCCACAGACATAGCCAAAAATAACCATATAAAATGCCTGGAAAGAGCAGATTCCCCAGAGGTGGGATTTCTGGAGTCCTGGAGGCAGTCTCCAGTACAGAGCATGATTCTCTGCAGGGAAAAACCTCTCCAACCTTTAGCTGTGGCTGAATCACATAAATTATAGCAGCTTCCAGAGCCTGCAGCCACATCAGTGATAGGCCTATAAATCTGTCAGGGTTCTTGTATTGTCAGAATTATTCTGTGAATTTTGGTGCAAATTGTGTGCAGACAATGTGCTCTTTCAGCAGGCTCAGATCACACGGGGACCTCAGGGTGGGAAGTTCTGCAGCCTACGCTGGCCAAAACCCATCTCATTCTTCAAGGATACAATTCTGTGTCAAATTCCCCACACAGAAAAGGTAAGAAACCGTTCACAAAAATAAAAATGCAGACTATAAAACGTCAAGACAGGACTGGCTTCAGTCAGAGGGAATAGAAATGCATATTTAGGGATGTTACTCTTTAGTGATCCACAGTTCATGCAGACTCTCTGTGCTTTCACAGCCAGAAACAGGGACAAATTGTTCGTCTTGCTTTACTCCACTGGAAAGGAAATCTGACTCTTCCCACAGCAAGCAGCCTGGGAACGTCACAAACCCTGAACTATTCCTGCTTGACGAGCTACATCTGCTTTCAGAGGATCTCAAATCATTTCATAACTCGTTATTTAACTTCGATGCTGCTGTGTTGGGGCACGTGGAAACAATTTGGCCACTGCAAAACTCCAGTCCCTGTGAGAGGGGCACCTCTCCAGCGCTGTGCCTGGTTCCAGCAATAAAACAGGATGAGTTTGGGCAATTTGATGTCAGAGGGGGTGAGGGAGCAGCAGAGCTAGTCCTATATCTGGGCTGAGATCCTAATTTGGGCTTCTGAGCAACTTGTTCCCACCTGAGGAGTTACAGCAGCTTCAGTCTCTGCCAAGTAAAACCTGGCCCAAAGGCTTGACCTGTGTGACCAGCTGTTTTCTGGCATCCATAAAAATACAGATTTTAGGAAAGGCAGGAAAGAATAAATCAGAAATTGTTATAGTTCTGTAAACTCCAGAGAAAGCCTGCAATGAGCTCCTTTTAGTTTCAGCTTCAGAAGGCAAATGTCAGCTTGGAGGCCTGAGCCACAAACCATGAGCTTGTTGATGCACAAAGCATAACAGTTCCTCCATGTGGGAGAGTTTACAAGCTTTGAGATCAAGGTGTGTAGCTCCTGATACCACAGCCTTAGGTTTCATTTATCTCCCTCTTAATTTAGGAGACAACACAGTTGGATGTAACCTATGAACTTCCTAGAGCTACACATGCACCTGCAATATCTAGAAAATAGCAATAATTTCACCCATAAAGTAGAGATAAAGCAGATTAGTTCATAACAGAATAAATATGTGGTTCTGTACACTGAAAATCTTAAAGGCAAGAGGGGTCTGTGGCCAAGTCTGAAACAGAACATTTCTCCTGAAATATCTTTTGAAAGCAAAGTCTGGTACTGCAGAAAAACACGATGTTCTGTATGTGGTCCTGTTGCATCCCTAGGGGTGTTTTCCCCACCTTTTGCCTTTCTTTCACAGCTCAGAGCTGCTGCTCTGTTTGATGTAACACATGGATCCAGAGCTCCGCCGGTAGCAGAGACAGCGCAGTTTGCCTTTATGGGCTGGAATTCAGATGAGAAGCCAGGTGCTACATTGCAAACCGTAACTAAAATAAAAATACAAGTAGCATCTCTCCCTATCTCTGTTCTTAGGTCAGAATAACATTGTACGGAGCTGCAACTCACTCCTGGAAGCAGAGATAGGAGGAACCCAACTGCACATGCTTGCACCATCTGCTGGCAGCATCTCCATTGACAGACATTCCTAGAATGGATTTTATAATTCCTCTCAAACCTGAAGGGATACGTCCACACCTAGGGATGTGAGACCACTGTTATAAAGATTTAAGATTCAGGTGAGGACTCATTTTTCTCCATAGCAGAGCCATTTCTGCCAGGGTTTTAAGGAATTATGTAGCAAAGCCTCTGTGACCCCAGTGTAGCCACATCAAGATGGGAATTGCAGAGCCTTTTATGTCCTGGTGGGGCAGGACAGACCACCCTCTGCCAGCTGCTCTTGCAGTCAGCATGAGCCAGAGCACCCCAAAAAGAGGTCCAGCCTCTCCAGCCCATATCCTGCTGCCTGTAGATGGCTGTGCCCAAGTGTCCCATTCCCATTGCTCTCCAGGCAAAGCCTTTGGAGTGGATGGGTCTGTGCTGGCCCCATAGCATCACTGTGCCAGGCCTTCTCCCCACCACAGAGACATTCCCTCCTGAATTTCTTAACTTCCTGCTGGAATCTCAGCTGAAGAATGGGATCCAATGATGCCTGTCAGGTTCCTTGGCCATCCCAGAGACTTAATATACGTTAAAATTATACACGGTGCTTTGTTACTGTCAAAGATCTCATAATGTGAGTGAAATAAGAATCACTACAGTGAAAGCGAAATTTGATGAAAGCATTTATGATGTTAAGGTGTGTAAATCAGTTCTTCCTTCTTCTTCATCCCGTGGTACAAAAAGGGGCTGTAGGTTGATCAGATGGTCCAGGAAAACCAATGTCTCCTCATGCAAGCTGCAGTCAGGCTGCTGAGTTCACGGCTCTAAGAAGACACAACAATAAATGACCTTGCTTGGCTTTTGAAGAGGATTGGCAGTGTTACAGCAAGTAACATCTTTATCCATGGGTGCCCTGCAAGACCAAGGGGTCATATTCGACCCTTCAGCCTGGAGAATAAAACTGAAGGAGTTTGGGGAAATGGTCTTCTCCAGGTGCAGCTCATCAGGATGATTGTAGAGAATTTGGCCCCTGAGTCATCAGACACTAAACCACCATTGAAGCACAGAAACTCCCAGTATGGTGAGTCAGTGGGAATCAGATCACCCCTTGGACCAGAGGAACAAATTCCGTATGACTAAAAATCCAGGAAACCAAAGCTAAGGCAGAGAACAGCTGAGCCCCTCTCTGTTCCATGTGTATGGCTTCTCTCTTCTGTGAAGAGCTTCATCACAGTAAGCCCAGGGTCATGAACACACACCTGTCCACAAGTAGATTTATGGAAAAATGATATCTACTTTACAAGGAATAATTGAACAAAGCATTTCCCTTTAAGTCTATAAATGGATGTCTGAATTCCAACTGTGGCTGCACCAGTGCTGACTGCACTATAAGCAACAGCATTTCTTGTTCAGCACAGAATCCCAGACTGGTTTGGATGGGAAGGGACCTTAAAGCTCACCTCATTCCACCCCCTGCCATGGGCAGTGAGACCTTCCACTAGACCAGGTTGCTCCAAGCTCCATCCTTGAACACTTCCAGGGATGGCTCAGCCACAAGGTCTCTGGGCAACCCAAATGCTTACCAAGACACAATAATTTATTTTTGAGAACACAACTATAGCAAATTGATTTGCCAGGCAAGCTTATCTGGTTTGATGTGAACATCACAAGTGTGATCCATGAGCCATAAGCAAATGAAGCCTTTCCCATACCTCTTTGAGGATCACAGGATGTGCACAGCCCAGGGTGGCACGGGGCTGGTGGCTTTTGAATGAGCACCAGGTTCGTTCCTGGAGGCTGTATCTTCTCCTGGACACACAGGTCACATCTACCCTCCACACTTTTCCCTGACTGCACCCATCTGGCTGGAGTGTGTAGGGAAGCGTTGGGTTCGGTGTGTGAAAGGGGGTGCACGGTCAAGTTTTATGATAGTCATGGCATGATCCATAAAACCCTCCCAAACTGAGCTGCTTTGTTAGTTGATATTTGTATTCCTGCAGCACCCAGACACTTGCAGAAGTGTTTTGCCCCACTCCTGCTGTCAGACAAGAAGTGGAAGCCCATAGGCATGGCAGCCCCTGTGGGTTGATAGGGCAGGATTTTGGCATTCAGACCATACAAGGCAGCCCCTGTGAGCACACAAGAGGGGCAGCAGTTTGCAGAGAATCTACAAAAATGGATGTTGGCACTAACATCCTATAGAAGAATAAAGATTTTGTACTGCCTTTCCAAAAAGGGCTTGATCACATCAGCCCCTGCCCTAAACACAACACTAAATCTGTTTTCCTCCCAGCACAGGGCAGGAGCCTCACCCTGCTCCTGTCTCTCTGCTCTTGGGAGCTGCAGGGAGAAACCCCGCAGCAGAGCAGTCAAGGGCCTCCTCCAGGAGGATCTAATCCCACCACTATAGGGAAACCTGCTTCCCCAGGGAGCCTCTTCACCATTAAAAACCACAGTCCACCCTCTGAGGCATTATAACCATCCAGGAAGGTCTAGTCCCTCTCTTAAAAAATGCATATAAAATCTAAATCAGGTGGTGAAAGGCTGTAGGGAGCCACATTCTTCTTGTTGTTTTTTCCTCTCTTATAGTGACCTTTGCAAACGAGCCCATGGGTGGGATCTAGCCAGCATTCCGGGCGGCAGGACTGACCTCTTGCCATGGAATTTCACCCAGTAATTTCTGCGGCAGAAAGAAATCCTCGAAGCGGGTCATCTGGCTGCAGAAGTAAATTTAAGTGCCTGTGGCTTGACAAATAAACAATCTGAAAGTGCTTAATGACTCACAATCTCGCCTAAGAATAGCTGAACTTTGCAAGATGGAAATATATTGTGGAGAACATGCTGCCCGAGTGTGGGGCTGCAGGACACGGTGGGAGACAGGGAGGGAGAGGCTGTGGCTGCATTCCTGCCGTCCTCTCCCGGCTCCTGGCTCCTGGCAAGCTGCATCTCAGAGGCTTCTTCAACATTCATGTGCAGCAACCACCTTGGAGCTCTATCCAAATTCACCTAATCTGCTTTTAAACAAATTATCAGGTTTCATTTATGCAGATGGCAACATTTTCCTCGTTTATCCTGTTTTGTTTGAAAGCGCCGTTATTCTCCTGGATTAAACAGGGATCACGTAAGTTCTCCACATCTACACATTACAATTCTGAGCACCTACAGCTCATAGAAGAGACTCTTTGTCTTCCAGTTATCAAGCAAGTAGAACTTCAGTGACTGAAAAGGGGAACTGATTTTGATTCTGTTTGCTCAAAAATGGGGTTTCGGGTAGTTGGTGCTTTTCTGAAGTACCCTCACAGCCGCGTGAGCTGTGAGCTGGCACCGCTTCACTTCTTACCCCCCACGCACAATTTTTAACACTTTAATCTAACCCCAGAGAAAACAGAACAAAACCAACTTTAGCTGAATGTCTGTGACCACAAGAGCTTCCTGTGGGTGCCTGTAGTTTTTGCTGCAAAAGCCTTGTTGTTGTCATAAGGACTCAGGGATTGTCATGGCTTTGGGATGAGCCCAAAGGATGGGTGATGGTTCAGTTGCACGGTCCTAAGAGAAGCAGGAGATGTGCTGTGTCTCCAAAGCCACGCAAAGTAGGTTTGTTGTTCAGAAACAAGAGAAGAAAATAATATAGGCATCATCCCCCACCTCCACCAGCCAGCAAGGCCAGAAAAAAACCCTTTCTGATACCATGGTCCCTCTGTCTTGGGCACTGCCAGAATCCGAGAGCAACAGCAGCAGGGGTTTTCCTCATCCAGTGAAGCCCAAGGGCTTCCCTGAGACTTGATTCTTTGATCCAGTGTTAAATTCATCAGGAATTGTGTTCCTGTCAGTCAGCACCTGAGCCCTTCACATGGGAGTGAAGGAAGACCGAGCTGGGCACTGGAGGCCCAGTCACTTCTGAGGTGGATAACAAGGTATTTTATTCCTCCCTGTTTACCAGGAGCCTGGGCACTGCCAGGAGGGCTCTGGAATAGCCTGGTGGCTGGGCAGCAGCCAGATCCCAACCCTCAGATACCCCACAGTGATGTTCCCAGTCACAGTTGAAAGGTCTTTGGACTCCTCTCGAAGGAAGCGGGGAATCCCAGTGGGCCGCATCTGTCCCTGTAGGATACTGAGCTCCTGGCCCAGATGGAGACCAATGCTGCTCTCCCACACTCCAGAACAGATGGAGCAGGGCTGGAATTTCCCTCTGTGTCTCAAAGACAAGGAAAATCAGAAGCTTTACCTTTAGAAGATATTATTAGGAGTCACTAAAGTGCTGATTTCTGCCTGTTGCCAGAACTGTCACAACAGTGACTTGATGCAGCTGGATAAGACGAGCACATGGAGTTGGGCACATGAGGAGGCTCAAAACCTAAAACTCAGATTGCATTTTCTTTACGTTTACCATGCGATTGCATTACGGTCCAAGGGCCCGATGTGAACCGGGCTGAAGGGCCGAGCCAGAGAACAGCTGGTGCAAATATAGTTTAAGTTTTGCATCCCGAGCACAACTCCGCAGATTTCCCTTCCCACCGCCCTCGATCCGCATCTATACAAACAGGATGAGGTACAAAAGTATAAATAAAGCGCTAAACTGAATACCGCGGGCATGAGGGAAGGGAAAATACACCCAAAAGGAGTGGATTTCTGGCCTTCCAGGGCAGCCCATGTCCCGCTGTCCCGCCCGCAGCCCATCCCCGCTGCCTCGGGCCGCCCCCGGCCCCGCTGCCCGGGGGAGGGCACCGGGTCCCGCTCCGCCCCCGGGTCCCGCCCCGGGCCCCTCCCGGAGGAGGCAGCGGGATCGCAGGCTTGAGACAGCCGCGCTCGGCAGGTCCAGGTACGGCCGCGCCGGGCGGGGACACGGGGCAGGACCGCGGGGGCAGCGGGACCCGGCACCCGGGAGGGGGGAACTGGATACTGCCGCCCCCACTGCCCCCGGTACTGCACCGGAGGGGCTGGAGGGATGATCCGGCGGTATTTGGGGGAGGGTTAGGAGAGAATTTGGGGTTTGTGCCTGGGCATGGTCGGCGGGGTTTCGGGAGTGCGCTGGAGGATGCTCTGGGGTGCGCCGGGGGTGCGCTGGAAGGTGCTTTGGAGGTGCCTCAAAGGTGCTCAGGACGATATTCAGGGGGATGCTTTAAAAGTGCTCAGGGATTCTCCAGAGTATGCTCCAAGCTGCTCAGGGAATACGTGGGAGCGCTTTGAAGGGGATGCTCATTGGTGTGCTTCTGGGGATGCTGCCTAGGGTGTTCGAGGGGTGCTCCAAGGGTGCTCTGGCGGTGCTCAGGGTGCTTGGCCCCTCGGGTGGCTGCCTAGGGGCAGCATCAGCCCAGGATCACTCGGGACAGGAGCGTTTCCAGCGCACCCCTGGGTGCGGGATGGAATCACGGAGCGTGGGCAGCGGGGAGAGGGCAAGAAGGCTCCGAGCCCTGGTGGGACCCCCAGATGTCACCGTGTGAGGGCTGGGAAGGGCCCCCAGGCCCCGGGAAATGCAGCGGAAATCCCCAGGATCCCAGAGCAGCCAGAGTTGTATTTAGCCTCAAAGCCCAACCATAAAACCCTCCCCAGCCATAAAGACGTGGTTCAGCCAAGCCCCAGCCCAGCCTCCCCGGCTGAGCGTGGTCACCCACGCCTGCCTCCAGCCTCTCACGGTTTCCTTGCCGGCGTTCCAGCCGTCCGGACACAGGAACTCTTGGCACCGTAACCCGTTTCTGCCTCTGGTGAGGGCTGTGCTCCGGTTCCCCGAGCCGCGTGTCCCTCGGGGCTCGGCCGCAGGGCTGGCCTGGATTCAGAGCGGGGCCAGGCTGAGCTCGGGGGTTCTGCATCCTCGGGGGGCCAAGCGAGGGGCTGCTCCAGCGGCGGGTTTGGCAGCGAGCGCAGGGACAGGCAGTGCCTCTCCCTCGCAGGCAGCATCGCCTTTCCGCGGCAGTGGAGGCTGCCAGGGCATTTCTAAACAGCCCAACTCTGCCGGGGACAGGCGTGTCCCGGGCAACTTGTGCTGATTTCCCGCAGGCCTGAGGGAAAGATGTGCCAGGCTCGGGCTGAGCTCAGGGAGAAATCAGAGTGAGTGAGAACAGGGAGCTGCCGCTCCAGAATAGACCATTGCTGAGATCTGTTTAGAGGAGGCTACACAGAAAGTGGGTTGGATAATCTCAACTACTAGTCCAAGTTCGGAATGGAGGAAGTGATCTGGATGCTATGGGTGTGATGTTCACCTTCCAGAGGTGGAAGTGGGGCTGTACTGTGCCGGGATATCTCATTTTCCTGGCAGCTCCGGGATGCAACACCGCCAGGAAGGATTTCACAAACCAGAAATTAAATATTTTAGCTGTGTTGCCCAAATGAAGATGGTGAACACCCGAAAACATTGCATATGCAAAGTAAGGGTAGTGACCCCAGTGATGGGCAGATAAGGGGAACACTGTAGAAAACATCAGCATTTTCCTTCGGACCTGTTTCACAGTCTTAGTGTTTTGTGTTTGATTTGGGATGGGATAAATGGGAAACTCTGGTCTCTTAAATGATTCCTGAAGTGGTAAATGAGGCAGGGGTAGCCCGTAACCACGGGTTTATCACTGACTATTTGTTGCTTTGATTGTAATATTTAAAAAATAAATATATCTGCTGAAATGACAGCCAGCTCAATGAACAGCAACCTGGCCAGGGAATCTGTGGTTGAGGAGGGATCAGTGAATAGATTCATTAAAATAATCCTGGAACTGGAAGATGAGATGTCAGGGAGCCTGTTGCTGCTGTGGGCTCTGTCAGCTTCCTGGTGCAGTTTCCAAATGACTTGTGAATAGGAAAGCCAGGGTCACATTCAGGTCCTTTCCAGAAAGTCCTGTTATGGGGAAGGTTTTACCTCCCAGGAGCAGGAATAATGAAAGGCTGGGACTGTCCCATTCCCACATATTTATTTGCCACCAAACAGCAGTGCAACATTGCTTCCTGTCACACAGCCTCTGTGTCCTGTGGCATGGGCACCCTTCGGGAGGGAGAGGTTTGGTCTCAAACATCCCTTGCATCAAGAGCAGTGTTGAGATCCTGGGACATGGCTGGTTGGATGAATACAGACTCTTTCACAAGTTCAGTGCCAATTCATGTCCCTCCCCCAGTGGTCCTACAGCTGCCAAATATTTTGAAAGTCGCATTTTTGTCCCCAAGTGTTGCACATCAAATCTTAGGTCTTTTCAAGGAAGTTTTGGGAGCAGCACCAGGGCTGAACATGGCCCCATTGGTTAGAGAAGAAAAGTCAATATGGGAAATTATTGTATTTTCCATTCGGTGCCCCATATGACAGGGGTTATGTGACTCTGCCTCGCTGAAGAGCAGCAGGATGCAGATTTTGGTCAATAGAGGCCTGACCCAACTCAAGGGGCGTGAAGGAATCCATGGCTTGGGGCAGAAATCCTTGACCAGGCTCATTGGCACACTGACAATGTCAGGGGAGAGTGCTGGGGAGGAACCAGCTGCAGGGAGCTCCTTCTTCACCCTATTTATTTTAGACCTCAGTGGAATTCATGTTTCTGGTGCTGTGCCCCGGGAAGCCTCGAGTCCTGCCCATCCCAGGGTTTAAACAGCACATGAGAAAAAAGGTATTGGCATTATTATGATAATATACTGCCAAAATGGGCAATTTGGTGGAGTTAGAAATGTGAAATATGGTGGAAAAGCCACCCAGAGATCCCCGTCTTCCAAATGGGAATATCTTTAATTTATCATTGCAGTCAGTTCCTCTATTGATCAGGATTGAATGTGAGTCTTGGTGCAAGGGAGAAAGCTGAAAATGCACCAGTAAATCTGAGCTTGGTCAAAAACCTGGAGAAAATTCCCCATTTCCTAAACCCTCTCATGACCTGAGTGAGTGATAGGAATTGTGTCTGCAGGGCTCCCAGCTCCTGGCATCCACGTGGAAATCACCAGGAGAGGAGGAAGTTGGCATGTCCATCCCCTCTGCAGTCCCAATCAATGTAGAGAGTGGTTTCAGGTGGGCTGAAAAAGAAATATTCCTGTTTGAAGAGGGTTTTAAACCTGTCAGGAGTGTGATCAATCTGAGTCTTCTTGTCTCCAGCCAGAAATCGATGTAAAATGACTCTATGTCTCCGTGGGGGACTGCAGGGGTTGCCCACTGCAGGGAAGAGGAGAAAAACTGGCATGCAGAGAAAAGGGATTTCCTAAAAGCAACCAAAAGTGCCATTTTCAGCAGAGGAGGAGCTGAGTTTATGGTTGGACTTTGCTGAGGTCAGACAGAATAGACACCAGGTCACCAATCTGCTTTCACAACCACAAATGCACTTTTTGGCAATTTCTCAGGCTGGTGGGTTTAGAAAACCCTGTTTGGGTGTCAGGGTGAGTTTTCCTAGTTCCATAAACTCCAGTGTTTCATCTTCAGTAAGCACTGAGGGGATTGGATATGGCACAGCACCTTCCTTCTCTGTCCATCTCATGTCTTGGCAAGCAGTGAAGAGGAAGAGCCTTTCCCAGGAAGCAGAAGCATTTTGGTTTGTTGGTTCCCCCACATCCAGCTTCTGAAAACGCCCAAAGGATCCTGTTTTTCCTTAGGAAATGGAGAATGTTTCCAGCCCAGCTTGGGCCAAAGCTCTGGCTCTTGAGCAGGATGAGTGCAGGAACCCCAGGGATACACTAAGCCCTGGCCAAGCCGATCATAGAATGCTAGAATGGGTTGGGTTGGAAGGGACCTTAAAGATCATCTCATTCCAGCCCCTCTGCCATGGGCAGGGACACCTTCCACTAGATCGGGTCTCTCAAAACCCCAACCCCATAAAGTTGGTACCAGCTTCTTTGACCAAATAGGACTTAGTATAATGGCAGCAAAGATTGACTTGTCTCAATGTCAAGGAGATGGAAATCAGCTGCTTGGAAGAGATCAGAAGCCAGAGGAGGGCTTCATTATTTTCCCTTAAAACTTGTGGCATTGAACAAAAAAATAAACATTAGCAACAAGGCACCTCAGATTTTTGTTTGCCTTCTGACTATGGAGCACTTTTCATTCAGGGCTTTAGGTGGTTTTTGTGATCACCTGGCTCTGGGAAAGGAGACTTTAGGGAAAACACCACAGTTTTCAAGGCATGGGATAAAATCATGAGAATCCACCAAAGCTTTTATATGACTGTGGCTGGAAAGAGCTGAAGGTCACTCAGAAGAGAGGTTATCAGAGGAGGGGGTGAATGTGATCATTTTCCTCTCCTGCTAAGCCATAAAGAGGGAGAGAGTTTGGATATCTGATACCTCCAGGTCTCTTCCTGACCCGTCTCTAATGGAAATGCTGGCAGGAAGCTCACAACATTTATTATACATTAATAAGCAGCTTTATTAAAATCAGTGTCCACACGACTTTATTACAGGCATTGGAAAAGATGCCTGAAATGGCTGTTTAAGCACCGCCGGCCGCTGAGGGTTGCACACTCAAGGGTTGCTGAAAGTGATCACCTTCTTTATTAAGTGGTGCTGGGTTAATTATTCAGATTTCTTGTGAACCCTCTCCTTTCAAACACCAGGGAGGCCCCACATGCCTCCAAGATGTTTTCCATGCACGCAGCCCCCGGCTCCAGCCCCATCCGCCTCCTCCACTGCTTCATGTACACAGTTTTGCGGAAAGGATGGGAGGCCAGCCTGGACCTTTCCATCATCAGCCACGAGCTGATGGGTTGCAGAGGGAGCTCTCCCTTCTTCAGCACTCACAAATTGCTTCCAGCTCCCAGCTCTCCTCTGAGTACACCTTGGGCAGGCAGCAGCCAAGGGAGCTTCTGCCTGGAGCGCGGTAAGATGTGGGGCTGAAGCCACCCCCTGGTACAGGCTGGAGGCTCATCCCATATAGCAGCTGGTTTTGCATCTCCAAATCTAGTCCTGCTCCACCTCGGCACGTGCTGTGGATGATACCAGTACAGAGGGAAGCCTACCCAGCAAGTGCAGCATGGCTGCAGGAATGGATCCAGGGATGGATCCATCTCGGAAACTTACCTTTCTGGGTTTATAGCAGCAGCTCAGGCATCATCTGGTCTCCCCACTTTAATTTTGGGTCTGCTGAGCTGCCTTCTGCCCCCCAGAAGTGTGCCCACATCCTGAGCTGTCATTCCAGGGAATGCCGTGGGTCATGGGACCACTGGCAACAATGATTGCACCTAGGAAGCTGGCTGATGGGCTCCCGGGATGCAGATCTCTTCCAGCAGAAACCCTGTTTGCTCTCACTTTGGAAAACCTCATGACAACTCCTTGCAGAGCAAACCAGGACTTTAAACCACTTTTATTTAGTTAGTTATTTATTTAATCCCACAAAGTTTTCAAGCTTCTTTTTTAGTCCTGGAGGGAAAGTCCTTCCCATGGCTGTGCCAGCCGGCAGCGGATCACAGCCCACGGCCGCACAGCGGAGATCCCACCCGTGTGGATGTCCCCAGCAGACTGGAAATGGGTTATTTTTCTTCCTTTGCAGTGAAAACAGAATTGAAAAATCAGTACAACAAATATTCCCTGAGAGGCCATATTTATTCCTGGTATGTTCATTTGCAATAATAGCTCAGCTGGTTGTTGTGCAATCCAGCAGACCGCCTGGATGGAGCAGGTTTGGGTGTAACCCTTTGGGTACCGAGGGCTAACTCCCTCTGTGGGTTGTCCAGAGGAGATCCTGCCACTCTGCTCAGCTCTAATGAGGCACATCTGGAGTGCTGTGTCCAGCTTTGGGCTCCTCAGGACAAGAAGGACATGGAGATCCAGTGGAGGGCTGTGAAGACGATGAGGGGACTGGAACATCTCTTAGGAAAAAAGGCTGAAGGAGCTGGGCCTGTTCATCCTCGAGAAAAGATTACTGGATATAAGTATCTGCAGAGAGGTGCAAGAGGATAGACCAAGCTCTGCTTGGGGGTGCCCAGCAATGGGACAAGAGGCAACAGGTAGAGAAACTGATGCCCAGGAAGTTCCACCTGGATATGAGGACGAACTTCTTTACTGTGCAGTGACCATGCACTTAAAGAGATTGCTCAGAGAGGGTGTGGAGTCTCCTTCACTGGAGATTTTCCAGAGTCGTCTGGATGCAATCCTGAGTAACATGCTTGAGCAGGGAGGTGGTACTGGATGACCTCAGTTGTCCCTTCCAACCTTAATCACTCTGTGATGGGTCCGTGTGGTGCAAAGGAGCAGGGGGCCAAACCTGCCATCCCACAGCAATTCTGTGTGAGGAGGGGAAGGCAGCAGCCCCTTTGCCCAGTGGCCCTGACAGCATCCAGGGATGGATGGGATGGCTGCTGAGCCACTTCAGGGCCGTCTGGTTTCTCTCCATGGGAGCAGCCTGCAAAGCAAAATCTCTTCCGACAGCTGCTGTGCCTAATGTAAAACAGCAGCAGTTCTAGGCCATGACCTCAGTTCTCACGCTGAGGGGATGATTTCAGCAGTGCCCAGGTGAAGCCCTTCCCCATTTCCCACCCTGCACCAGCTCCCTTGGGCAAAGCTATCAGAAGCAGTTTGTAAATCCATCAAGCACCAACCCATAATTAATTAATTTGCATGTTTTAACTCATTCTCTTCATTGCTCCTGATTAAAAGCTTATTTAAGGGGTCACAGACTTCTTCAGGCCCATGAGGAATTAAAGCTGGGAACAACTGTAGGCCGTATGTGTGTAATTGCAATAAGGAAATGCTCCAAATTAAAGCTTCCTGCTAGTTCTTTACAGTGGGAAAATGAAACAGTTCTTTCAGAATTACTTTAAAATCAGTGTCATATAGAAATACGTATATTTTTTCCATCGAGATGCTTTGTCTGGAGAACAGAATATGCTCAGAAGATGCACAAGCATAACTAAACTAGAAGAATTCAGCAGAAAATAAGCCAGCATGCTCTTAAGTTGGTTTTGAATCTCAAGCTCAGTAATTGCCTGTGACAGCAGAAAGCCATCGACACCGAGTCACAGCCTTGCGCGGTGTGGGATGGAGCTGCGTGGGAAAGGCGGCATTTGGGAAAGGCAGTGTTTGGGAAAGGCGGCATTTAACCAGCTGCAGAAATTATTTTTCATTCCTCGGGTAGGAAGTTAACCCATCTGTGTCTCGGGGGGAGCTGGCAAGGACAAACACTGCTGGTTCTCTGCACGTCCAGATACTCTGCTTCCTGCAAAGGCAAAACTTTTCTGCTTTCCCTCAAAGTTAATCTGTTAAAGTCCCGTTTGATGGTTGCAGGGAGCTGGAGCACTGCCAGCAGCTCTGCTCTCACACAGTGACAAGATGCGGTTTTTCTCCCTAACATGAGCATTTTAGTTTTGCTGCTCATTAAGCAATGGGAAAGGTGCTGGCACTGCTCTGTGATGCGAGTCCCTGATGAGAGCCCCCAGGTCCCAGGGGATGCCTCCACTTCCCAGGATTTCCTTTCCCAGCTCTGGAAGACATTTGCAGCCTGGGCAGGGACTGAACCCCTCTGCTTTTGCAAACGTGAGGTTGTTGCAAGTTCAGTGCAGAGACTGAGGGATTTGTCCCTCTTGCCAGCCTGCAATCCAGGATGCTCCAGGGGAATGGCCATGCAGAAGCTTGGAATTGGATTGGGTTTGGTATTCTGCCCAGCACTGAGCTGCATGCCATGAGTACCCTGCCCAAAATCACAGAATCATAGAATGGTTTGGGTTGGAAGAGACCTTAAAGACCATCTCATTCCACTGCCCTGCCATGGGCAGGGACACTTTCCACTAAACAAAGTTTCTCCAAGTGTCATCCAACATGGCCTTGAACACTTCCAAGAATGGGACAACCACAGCTCTGCCAGCTGCCCCCCTCCTCCTCTGTCGGCAGTTTGGAATTTGGATTGATAACCCCACTGCAAAGGATTGGAGTGTTCTATGCAGAGTGTCCCACTGGCCCCCAGTGGGCATCCCCCGCCCGTGCTGCCGTCGCACATGGCCGCATTCCCGCTGCTCCCGCCATCTCCCCATCCCATTCAGCATTCCCGCTGCTCCTGCCGCCTCCCCATCCCGTTCAGCATCCCCTGGGGCCGCGGGTGGGTGGGCGTGACACGAGGGGCCGGAGCTGCGAGGAGAAGGGTGAAGGGCTGAGGGGCTGTGTCTGCTCCGCGCGTGGGAACGGGTCTCCAGCGGGATAAATTACGGACATTGAGACCTTCTGCAGCTTTCCTAAAGCTGCCGCCTTTGAATTGCGTTTCCTTGGGAGAGGCGCTCATGGAATTGCTAATGCTCCAGCCCGGAGGGTGCAGCATGCGGAGGGCGAACGCCGGCTGCAGCCGCAGCATCAGGTATAGCAACAAACCCGGCGTTAATTATTGACTGTCTCTTCAATAATCAATCCTGATAAGGGAGGCAGCCCCCTGACAGCCCAGGCAGCGCGTTTGTGTTTCTTGGAAAAGATAACTATTCTGTGGAAAGTAACTCATTTTATGCACCGGGGTTGAACTGTCCTCGGAAAGGTCATACGAGAGCCACGGGCTGCTTTATTGGAAAATCAATCCCTCTTTTGTGCTTCTTGGTTTAAACTTGTATTTGCTTTCCGAGCAAGGTCACTGCTCAGCTGACCAACTTTTTAACTGCTGGAAAAGGCTGGGGTTAAACCACGGCACGTGTGCTGCTCCAAACCTTTTGTTGCTGGTTCTGGGCATGGAAAAAGATGCTTTTGAGGGAGGCAAGAGCTTCTGTTCCCCGGTGGGCTTGTAGGTGCCAGCATGAGAAGGTAACATGACAAAATGCTTTTCTAACCACAGTTTTTGCTTTCACTGAGAAGTGCTGAAGCCATTGCTGCAGTGCAGGAGGACAGGCAGAGCTCAAATAATGTGTAACAGCTAACAAGGCTGTGCTGGTGAATTATCTTTTTATTTATAGGCTCAGGGTTAACTGTTTCCAATTTAAAATTGCTGGTAAGATGCTCTGAGAGAATGAAATTTGTGTATCTTTGTCTGTGTGGTTGAGTTAATTTGTTATTTAAATGTTTTGGGGTGTTATGGTGCTCTCCTTTCTGATGGCTGGGGTGGATGGGGGAGCTGCTGGGTGCTCACAATCCCTGGCAAGTGGGACAGAGTGAAAGAGGGGTTAAATGTGACTGGAAAGAGCCAGTGTTTGAGCCCAGACTAGTTAAAAAGACAGTACATTGTCCCTGCAAACGGGCTGCTCCAGGGAATAAAACCACTTTGCTCTGTGCTGTTTTCACATGTTTGGCTTCTCTGCTTCCATTTCTGTATATATTTATTCCTGCCTTGAGAAAAGAAGTGTAATTCCAATCTGGATTAATCCTCCCCACAGCCTCTCTGTGTAGTAAAGGTAAAAATCAGCAATGCTGTGCACACAGTGGTGTTGCTTGCCTGGAGAGGAAAATAAATGTTCTGCAATTTTATTTAATAGAGGAAAACTCAGCAAATACAGAATCCAACAGAGGGTCAGCGTAACTGGTTTTAGAAGGAGTGAGATCCACCTAAAAGTCCTGCCCTGCCCTAAATTGTGGGCTGGACTCTGGATGCAGGGGTCTGCTTCTTCTGGCGTACTACTTCATCTTTGAATGAATCTTCTCATTTTTATTAGGGACCAGCATGGGAGAGAAGCCGTGGGGTAAAAGGAGCCACATTTTTTGGCTCTAAGCCATCTGCTCTGTGCCTAAGCTGCCCCGGGGGGAGGTCAGGAAAACATCAGCAAGCTGGTTGGGTACATTCAGCATCCTTTTATGAGGTGATTTTGAAGTAGATTGGTCAAAAGAGAAAAGTTGTAGTATCAATTTGGGCTGCAGAGTTGGGACCTGGCCAGCTCATAAATGATCCAAATAGCTGAAATTATCTAGATATTAAAAACCATCCTCTTCACTGGCTTTTCCTCCACTCCTAAATAAATTACCTAGAAGAGTGGAGTGTAGCTGGTCAGACTGTAGCTGGGATCTGTAACTGGCTGCAATTGGAAAATTAAAGGAAAAAAAAACATTTTAAAAAGGGGTTAGTGTTTGGTTTGGCTCGTGCTGTTATTGGCAGGAGGAGGCAGAAGGAATTGCCCTTTATAGAGGAGTGTGGTTAATTGGAGAGCATGCTAGGAGCTGCTGGACAAGGTGTCACAGAAGCTCACATGGTGTGGGGTGGGCATCAACTGTGCCATCTGTCCGTGTGAGTATTGAGGTACCAACCCTGCAGAAGCTCTTGAGAGTTTTGATGTTCTCCTTGGATTGGGACCTTCCTGACTTTTTATACCTCAACAGTAAACATGTCAACTTGATTGACAGGTAATTGTTTCTTTAAAAGGTTTTGCTCTTTCAAAATATCTGTCATAGAATCCTGGAATGATTTGGGTTGGAAGGGACCTTAAACCTCATCTTGTTCCACCCCCCTGCCATGGGCAGGGACACCTTCCACTAGACCAGGTTGTTTAAAGCTTTGTCCAAGCTGGCCTTGAACACTTCCAGGTCTGGGGCAATGTCCTGTGGTAATAATACAGCAGGATTTTACTTAATTTTTCAGTTGGTCTTTGTTTGGTAAAGGTCAGATGGAACCCCTTCATGGGGAGCTCTGGAACTGTGGTCAAGTAGTAAAGCCCTCGCTGAGGCAAAACACTACATGCAGAAAATGAGTTCAGACTCTGATGTTTGGTCCATGAGATGAATGTGAGCTGGGGCTGGCTCTGCACGGTCTTTGCACTGCTTGGTCCTACCCTGAGAATCTTGCATAGCTCAGGGAGGCACTGGAGAAGCAGGGATGGACTTCCAAGTGGCTGCAGGACCATCTCTGGCCATGAATCAAATTAAGTACTTTAAGGAAAATCCTAAACAAAAACCCTACTGTTCAAGAAACTCCCCCTTCATCCGTTGTAGCAGAAATTAAAACCAGACCTTCTCACTTTAAACACTGTTTTTGTTCTCACACAAGCCAGGAAACCTCCTGCAGTGATGTCCAGCTGCCTCAACCTCCTTCACCCTTCCCTGCCTCTTCCCTGTGTGTTTCTAAAGGTCCTGGAGAAGAGAAGCTTCACCCAGGGCTTTTCTTGGTTGTTTCCAGCCTTAATCTCTCATGTTCCAGGAGTATCTTACCCATGTCCAGGTGATGGGAAGGAGCTGGAGGGCAACACAGTCCAGGAAGGATGTTGGTGTTGGCTGTGGTAGATCTCCACCTGAAGCCCTTCCCTGAGCTGAAAGCAATTTGTCTGTGGCTCAGTGCAATTTGGTGCAATTTGGTGAAGGTTCTTTATAACAGTGGGGACATGCTCTGAATGGCTTTCATTTGAACAAGATTCAAAATAAATTTTGGATCTTTGATTGTTAAGGATTTAAAAAAAAGAAAAGGTGACAGACCAATCATTTCTGTGTGTAGTTTATATTGCTGTTCTCAGAGATGCTATTAATATGTTGGATATCTCCAGCTTGCAGGAGTCAAGGAAGAGTCCCTGTGCCATCAGTCTCAAGTCACCCTAAATGTCTGTCTGTCCTCATTTGCAGTCAAATCATCTGTAATGCAGGAGATGTTTTGTAAGAACCAGCTACCTGGGATGTGTCTGTGAAGCACAAGTTGTTGCCACTGGAAAAGGAGCTATTGATTTAAGCAGCTTCAAAGACACCACTGGGCTGCAGAATATGGGAAAGAGGAGGGGGTGGCCTGTGAAGAGCTGTAAGGCGAGATTAAGTTCACATGGTTGAGCATTGTTTTATTAAATTAAAAGTATCCATTTCTCTTTTTTTTCAAGGGTGAAGTGACTCATCAGCCTTAGCTGTCAGAAGATGCTGAAGTGACAGCCCACTTAGACCCTACCATGGAGAAGACAGAAGGTACGGAGGCTACAGGATGTTTACTTGCTCATTTGTTCCTTGAAAAAAACCCCTGTGTATTAATTTCCTTACCAGAAATACTGTAAATAACCTGCTCTTTATAGATGTGGGGCCAGGAGATGAAAAATTCATTGTTCATGTATTATGCAAACTTCCTAAACCACAGCAAAGTGTGGTCCCAGCTCTAAATCAGCACGTATTTGTCCTCTGTGGTGTGTTGGCAGGACAGATCCCTGCTCCCACCATCCAGTCTTTGCTCCTGGGCCCTGTTACCCCATGAGATGTCTTCCCTCAGTCCTTCCTCTGACTTCCACGTGCTACTTCCCATCTGAACGGTGTCTGCATCTCAGTGATGCTCTGTGATGAGCAGCACCAAAAACCATGCCAAATTGTCCTGGTCCTCACTAGCTGCTGCACCAGGATGGAGCCTCAGGGAGCAGCCATGGAACCTGGTTTCTCCTGGTCGAGCTGCTGCTCCTCATCCTCACTGAGCACAGCATGTTTGCTCAGAGGTGCAAAGCAGCCCAAAGACTGTGATTTCAGGGACTTGCTGCATAAAGAAAACGATCAATGATGCAGCAGTTTAACTATTTAGACTCTCGGTGGAAACTGAGGGGCTGTGAGATTAATGTATTAAGGTGTGTTAAAGCAGGAGCCTGGGGACTGTGGGGCTGAAGTGGTGCCGTTTGCCTGCGCTGCTGGATGGGCAAACCCACTGTCACACATTTTGTGCCTCAATTAAGAGCTGTGCTCGGTGCCGTGAGCTGGTCACCTTGGGATGCACGTGTTCCGCATGGATGCTGCTGTCTGAGTCCAGCCTCTGCCCGCTGACCTATCCATCATTTTCAAGGAATAATTTGTGACCTGGTGTTTGCAGATGAAGCGATGCAATGCATTGATTTTCCTGTTTGGCGTGCATGGCACTGTGTATGCCACTGAAAAGTTAAAACCAAACCAAAAGCCTTGAAAAATGTCTTTGTCACATATTGGTCCCACCTTCTGTTATTGAGCTGCATTTATTATCCATCAGGCAGCTCTTTATACACAGGCACATAGCTCTGCCTGCAAAACCTGCTCTTTGCTTAATTGCCAATTAGAGCCATGATTTCAGCAAATTTTCAGCTTCCTTGGTGCAACAATTATCTGATTCACCCCTGGAAAACCAGATTGGAGCTTGGTGCGCGTTGCTGTGTGTGTGTGCAGCTTCACCATGAACTTCAGCCCCTGCCTGCCCAAAACTGAGATGAAAAGAGCAAAAACATCTCCTCCCTACTCTAAACAGCTTTTTTGTTTTCAAAATTCAATCATCTCTTTTTTTCTGGGTTGTTCCAGCAGATGGCCAGCCACCCAAAGCCAGCGGGGAGAGGGAGCAGCCCCGCAGCCTCCCCTACTCCCTGGAGACGCCATACGGCTTTCACTTGGATCTGGACTTCCTGAAGTACGTGGATGACATCGAGAAAGGGAACACCATCAGAAGGGTCCATATCCACCGCAGAGCCAAGCAGCCCAAATTCAGTACCTTGCCCCGAAACTTCAGCCTGCCCGAGAACGGCTCCCGCGGGTGCACCACTGCTCCCAGCAAGAGCTGGACGGCGACCTGCTCCTTCCCACAGAGAAAGGCATCTCTGGGGGAGGAGACCCCTCGTGCCCTCCTGCCCAGCGAGGCAGCCCCGCCGGCAGCCGATGAGCCAAGTTACCGGAGGAAAGCCCTCCTGGCAGAGACGCGGCGGCAGGCGGAGCTGGGCTGGCAAGAGGGCGAGCTCCGGGAGCGGCCGCAGCTGCTGAGAGCCTCCAGCATGCCCGATGCACTGCCGCCCAGCCAGACCCCCCTGGGCGATGGCAGGGGACTCTCGCCCCTCCGGCCCCCTCCCCAGCACTGCCACGACCAGAGCGGCTCCGAAAGCACCTTTCGCTCCAGCTCCGACAGCACCACGTTAAACCTCCCCCGGGCGGTGAGCTTGGAGCAAGACATCTCCTTTCAGCATCTCAGTGGGGTTATCCCAGGGCTGGTACCCCTGCAGCCCCCGTGGCAGAACCAGCATGCCTCGGCACCACAGCTGCAGGTGGTGATGGAGAGTGGAGGCGAGGAGGGAGATGCTGCCGACGCCAGTGGTTGCTCTGACGTGGCCGGGGGTGAACCAGCATCACCGGCTGCCCTCCAGCTCATGGAGGAGAACACGAACCCTGGGGAAAGGGGGCTCAGTGTGAGTGAAATGGCTCTGAATGTGCTGAAGGAAGGTGAGGAGGGCAATGTCCAGGCTGGAGAGGACAAGGAGAGTGGTGTTCCGCAGGCTCCTGACGCTGGAGAGCCTGGTGGGGTCGCGGCACTGAAGCAGCAGATTGCTGATCTGGAGGAGCAGCTGGGCAAGAAGAAAGAGGAGCTCAAGCAGGTCAAGGCAGTGCTGGAGCAGCAGGATCATGAGATCAAGGAGAAGGAGAAAAGCATTAAGCTACTGGCCAGCTCCAAAGCTCAGCTGGAAGAGCAGCTGTGCCAGGAAAAGTCCAAAGAGGCCGAGTTGCAGTTGCGGCAGAGCAACAGGGCTTTGCAGTGCCTTGATGCTGCAGTGAACACTGATCTCTCACAGGTGCCAGGGGTCAGGGAAGCCCATGATAAAGGCATCAATGTAAATATCCCACTCTCCACCAAATCCATAGGCTGCAGCACTCACAGAGCAGACAACGTGAACGCACAGGTGATGGAGATGGGCGCTCAGAGAGAGCAGGGACTGGCAGACACTTGTACTGGCGTCAGTGGAGAGGGACCTGGACATTTTGGTGAAGGCAGCATCGAGGCTGGACTTCATGCTCCGTGCTTCACCCAGTTGCAGATTGACGAGCACCTCGGCGATGACAATCAGAACCACCGGAATAACCGCGACACCCAGAGCCTTGCTGCGGGAAGCAATCGAGGAGGCAAGGCGGGCTTTGGAGAGGAGAAACCTCGAGAAGGGCTGGAAGAGGAAGGTCCCCCTAACCATGAGGATCTCCCGGCTGTTGACCCCATTGGTCAATATGTGAAAAAAATCCAGGAGCTCCTGCAGGAGCAGTGGCTGTGTCTGGAGCATGGGTACCCCGAGCTGGCAAGCGCTATCAAGCAGCCAGCCTCCAAGCTCAGCTCCATTCAGAACCAATTAGTTAATTCTCTAAACTCCTTGCTCTCTGCCTACTCTACACAAGGGCCCACGGATAAGGAGAATTCGAACACACACTATCAACAGTTGGGTAAATAATATTGACATCAACCTGTCTGGGCCAAATCTCTTCCCGTTTATTCCAGTATTGAGCAGGGGGGATGTGATGGAACAGTTGTCTGTCAGATCAGAAATAGTCTCTCTTGACCATGATGAGAAAGGCAAATCTCTGCACATCACAAGCTATGGATCTGAAATTTAAAAAAGCAAACAAAATTATGTAGGAGCTGATAAAGCTGTGGTTCAGTTATAGGCAGGATCAGCTTCCAAAAGCAGCTGTCCTGGTGGCTGTTGCATCAAATAAACAGGTTTTTTTTATTTGGATTGAACATCCCAGTTTGCAAGAATATGGGACTGGTGCTCATTTGGGGTAAATCAGCTTGGAGTTCTCCAGAACCCAAACCAGTCAAATGAACTGATGGGAAAAGACCTGTCCCCACTCACATCTAAACCAATTTTAGCTCATATCAAGATGAGAACCCAATGCCTGTTCACAGTTGAAGTGAGGGGGCTTGCAAATAGTTAAGTGACCTATTGCTTGTAAACAACACATAGAGACTGTTCAAAGTCCTGTGGAAAGACTCATCCATGTAGTATTATAGGAGATTTATATAGGAAATTTCCCATACATTAGTACTGGGAAAAAAAATAGAGCCAAAACATTATTACAAGTGTAAAATCTACTATTCGTAGGACACATATATATAATTCCCAATCACTTCCTTTATATTCCCAGTCACTTGGAGATGTCTGAGACCTGTATTTAAAGGTGGCAGGGCAGGGTCAGGTTGTGGCCAGCTGCATCCATAGTTTTGCAAGACATAAAAAGACTCTCAAAAGATGAAGTAAGATGTTTACAGTTATGATTTGTAGTTTGTTGCTAGAGGTTGGGAATAATTAACCCTAATTATGGCACATCTGCTTAATTAATCTATTATTTTGTATTTTGGTAGAAAACTCTCCAACCACAAGTCTTAAATCCATCATGAAAAAGAAAGGTTATGGTTTCCATGCAGGAGGCAATGGGACCAAAAAGAATCTTCAGTTTGTTGGGGTAAATGGTGGGTAAGCATCCGTTCAGAAGATAAAACTGCCTTTTAACATGTAATGTCTTCTGTATCGCTGGAGAAGTCATTCTTTTCCCCCCTCTTTTCCGCTCCAAACCTCTTGATTAAAAGGCTAGTTGAAATGGAGACTCTTTTCTCCCTTCTTTAACCCAGCACTGATAATCTGTGCATAACCTCATAGAAAAGTTGGTGGCGTTTTCAGGGCAGCGAGGGACACGCTGGGGACTGACACTCTTTGCATACCCATCTCTTGGGGCTTCATCCAAAACCTACCTGGGGAAGATGGGAAGATTCCATGGGAAGATTCCATGAGAAGATTCCCACTGACCTTGGTGGGTTTTGGAGGAGGTCAGCATTGCCTGGGTGGGCACACTGCCACTAACCTGCCTCCACGCTCCAGCCACAGCCAACACAAGTTGGTTCAGGGCCTGGAAAAGACTATTTTGGTAAATAAGGAATTACCTTGGGATGAAGGAAGACCTGTACTTCAGGTTGTGCTCCAGCACCTCGTTCCATGTGTATCCAATATCCAACAACTCCTGTGAGTTAACTAGAAACAGCATGTGCTGTAGGTGTATCTTCTACCGAGGAGTACATGTGCTGCATGAAGAGGGCAGGACATGTTCCTCTGTCCCTGAGCTGTGCAAACAACTGCGTGTGCAAATTTGGGTGCTGATTTCTGCTCACATACACTCCTCTGACTTCCAAGTTGCTGGGTTCATCAGGTGTTACTCACTCTAATTGTGCAGAGCTTCTTCTACCAAACAGGTAAAACTTGCAGGGAGTGGAGGAATCTTGATTACGTCGAGAAAACTTTTGGGGTCACTCAGAGTGAAGTGTTCTGTCTTGTGGAAGATGTTGTTAATACTTTTAAGACAATCAGAGGAGAGATGTCTCTAGCAGGGCTGCTCGAATGATGGACTCAGGCCTGTGCTGGAGCTGCAAACCTGTTTTTTGTCTAGTGGTCTTCAAGGTTGCTGACACACCACCGGTCCCACTTTGCCACAATGTGCTGGCAGCTCCCAGCAGGGAAGTGGCACACAGTGCTTGCCTGGCCATACTGGGGCTTGTGCCATGGACATCCCTCCAAACCTGCCAAGTAGTCCCTGAAGTAACCCTGCCTGCTGCTCATTAACTGCTTCTATCACGCTCCTGCTAGCTTAAGCAGCCAAAACCAGACTAACCCCGAGTTTGGCTGCAGCTCAGACCTTTTAACTTGCTTATTGTCACTCCGGGCTTCACCCAAGGCCCATTGGACTCAATGAGTCTTGGTCAGGCCCTGTGGCTGCAGATGGGGAAGGAGTGAGTAACATGTGGTGTCCTCAAATAGCTACGAAACGACCTCAAGTGAAGACACGAGTTGTGAAGACAGCCCATCAGACGGCGACGCGGAGAGTGAGACGGAGAGGAGAGATGATGATGTGGAGCCCACGCAGGTGGATGCTGGAGGTGAAAGCCAGGGGGCTTCCTCGGGGACCCCCTCCCAGGAGAAGTGTGAGGATGAGGAGCAGCAGGAGCCATTGGCAGAAGAAGCACATTGCTCTCAGCAGGAGGCTGACAGGTAACCAGAACCAGGTGGTGATTGTGCTGTCTGTTGTGCTCCCGCAGCCACAGGACCCGCAGCACTGCAGGGCTGGGGTTGGGGCTTCATCTGCTCTGTGGAACGGCAGCACTGACCTTGTAGACAAGGAAAAGGTTTTAAAGAGCGAAATATTTTCTGAGTTAACACAGAATCTAATGGGGATTGATTCAGGCCTTGTGCTTGACTTTGGAAAAGACTGACTCATATTTGGTGAGAGTTAGCTCATTTCTCCCTTCTCGTGTAAAGTTTCATGGTAAAGTTCTTTGCAGATTCACAAATAAGATTTTTTTTTCCACTTTAAGAATTCTTGAAGCTGACCACATGAATCTATGACTTTGGACTTAAATTCTTATTTAAGTACCTAACTTTGTACCTAAAATTTGGGACAACTTGTGTCCATAAAGTTAAGCACTTAAGTGTTGAACATATTCTGACATAAACTGCATATTCTCCTACATGCTTCCATACCTCCTGCAAGTCCTGTCCTGTGATGGATTTACCATTTTCCCTCTAGATGCAAACCCTCTGAAGATTTCCTTGCCAACTGCCAGCTCCTCAGCGAACACCTCTCAGAAATCTGCACCACAAGTGACAAGTACCTGGTACAGATATTTTCCAGTCCCATTTCATCCTGATGGTAGTCTGTGCCTTACCATGCCACGGACAGCTTTGTGAGGAGAGGGGGATGAGGTGACATCTGAGTAAGTTTTAGAATAACCAAAAAGAATGGAAAGGGAGGGGAAAAAAGAGGATGAAGGCTTTGTCTACTTACTCACCCAGGTTACCACAGGAAATTCCTTTCCCCCTCAAGTTATAGCAGTAATCACCAAACCATAAGCTAAATACTGGCTGGGCAATGCTGGAGCATTTGGGGTGAGGAGCTGGGGCAACCACTGCTGTGCAGGGACTCCGACAGTAATGGGGACACCTTGGTGTTTTCAGCGGCATGTCCTTGGTGCCATCTGCCAGGAGTGGTTCCAGGTGTCCAGCCACAAGTCTTCCAGCCCGGAGGTGGTCGCAGCGTATCTCAGGGCACTGAGGGCCATCCAGCCCCAGCTCCTGAAGATGATGGTGAATGTGACTGACAGGAATGGTAACACGGCTCTTCACTACAGCGTTTCCCACTCCAACTTCCCCGTTGCAAAGCTCCTGTTAGACACAGGTAGGAACAGTGGCTCTGCTCAGCCATGGCTTTGGCTGGGTATGGAAGTGGGACCAATGGGTCATGGCCCCACAGGTGATGAACGTAGTGTGCAGAGCCAGGCAGTGGGGGTTCATGAACAGTCCCAGGCATGGCAAACAGAGAATGAGGTCCAGGGTCCTCTCAAGGAGCTCAGTCAGGAGCAAAAGGAGATGGGACAGAGGTGGGCCCGGGGACCAACTACAGCTTCCGTTCAAGGGACCTATCTAGCATTAAGCATGCAGTCAAGGTCCATCCAGGAGACAAATATGGGCCAAGGTCCATCCAAGAGACAAGTGTAGGGCCAAGGTCAATCCAAAATACACACATGGGGCCAAAGTCCATCCATGGTTGACCTGAAGACCAGTATCCTCCCCCATAGCCCATACTAGGGCTTATGGCCGTGGGACATAAGTGCCTGCACACATCTTGAGGGTTTTTCAGTCTGACTTTGGGGATGGCTCAGGGTCCCTGTACCCAAGGGGGTGTCCCCCATGGCCCAGTCCAAGTGGGATGCGGGGGGCTCCCCCATTGTAGCAGCCAATGCCACATCATGCCTTGAGGCAGGAAGATCAGACCCCTGAGAGTGTAACAACCACCCTGAGCAGTGTGGAAAATCTCCATGTTAAACTATTGAACTTTCAGCTTGTGTTGCAATGAAAGAACAAAAATCTCAGCTGAGCTTGTACAGGGCAAAAATGTGCGCGTGCTCTGAGAGAATAAAGGCACTTTGGTCTTTTCTCATGGGCCAGACAATCCGTTAAATGTTTGGGAAATGGCAGATTATCATACACATCTATAACCCAATTGTTGCTGCAGCAGCACAGGGAGGGAAGAGTTTGTCCCCTTCTGCTGCTGAGTGATTGAGGCAGCTGGGTCCCTGAGGGAAGGCTGGACCTGAGCCCTCACCCCCAAACATGGCTCATTCCTTGTGGTGGAGCTGGAAATGGGCTCTTTGAAGTGAAAAATGAGTGAAATGGAGCCAGGATGATTTCCACACCCATTGGGTGACGGTCGTATTTCTGCTGCTCCCTTACCACAGAAGCCAAAGCAAACAGCCCATAGCTCCACAACCAGCATGTGCTCGAGGCATTAATTATCCCCCTTTTATTTTTATTTGTTGTGGTCTTCAAAGTTAATTGAGTTGACCTCAGCAGTTGTAATTAACTGTAGCACCAGGGGCCATTTAACACTGCGCTCACAAGCCTGGATATTTAACACAGATAAATCTCAATCCTGTATAATTATGGAATAACTTCTGTTTCTGGGAATATGAGATGCCACATGCTTTATAACTCACTCTCTGCTTCCCATTCCCTCTTGTTGAATCCATCCCCTCCAGGAGTGTGCCGCCTGGACCTGCAGAACCGCGCTGGCTACACGGCGGTGATGCTCACCCCGCTGGCGGCCGCTGAGACCCGCCAGGACATGGAGGTGGTGATGAGGCTGCTGAGGGAGGGGGATGTCAACCTCCAGTCTGCCCAGGTGTGTTGCTGTAGGCTGTTTGAAAATGGAGCGTGGCCCTGTGTGGGATGGTGACACGGCTGTGGGTGGATATTTATTTGGCAGACATCCTGTAGAGCTTGTAGCCTCCTATTCACAGCCATTGCTTGTGTGATACCAGTTCAAGCAGTGGCATCATCATGCCCCCATGGAGATCTTGGGCTGAGGGGTATAATCTGGGTCCCTTACATGGCAGCACCAGGCTGAGACTCCGCAACAGACATTGGGTTGGAGTTGCTGCTTCCCAAAAGTTCCAAAAGCAACCTCAGCTGAATTGCAGTGTGGCCACCCACCAGCTCCCTGGGAAGGGACATGAGAGCTGGGTAAAATGAAGAGACTAAAGAAAGGCTGAAAATTTTGCAAAACAATTTTTCTGAGATAAAAATCAGAAGTGACACCAGGGAGGAGCAGTGAGGGGTGGACCCCACAGTATGGGAGCCCCAAGTTTGCTGGAGAGCAGGTGCTTCATGAGAGAGTCACACATTTTCATCTTTGGGATGACAGGGCCTTCATCCAGCTCTTCTTACAAACTGCCTTAAAAGTTATTCTAGACCTATGTTAAATGGCTGAGGAGGGTTTGGAGGACCCATGTTTGGGGGCAGCTGGGAGCTGAGCTGTTTGGCCATGCTGCAAGGACCCTCTGCATGGCCGTGGTGCAAGTGAATGGGTATCTCTTGCAATATGTGCTGAAGATCCCCAGTGTGATTTAAAAATAACATGCAATAGGCAATATTTGTATGAATTATTATTACATATGTACTATGCATTAATAATACGCAATATTGTGATATATGGTTATGGGACATGGGTTAGTGGTGGGCTTGGCAGTGGTGGGTTAACAGTTGGACTTGATGATCTTAGAGGGCTTTGCCAAGCTAAATGATTCTATGATTCCATCTATGCAATAATATTCATTGTTATTATTATCTCTAACAGTCCAAGTGAACAGGACTGTGGGAGGTGGTGGGCAGGGGGTGTTCAGCCTCTCCCTGTGACCTTGCAGGGAGGACAGACTGCCCTGATGCTGGGGGTCAGTCACGAGCGGGACGACATGGTGCGAGCCCTCCTGTCCTGCCAGGCTGATGTCAACCTGCAGGATGAGGAAGGGACAACAGCCCTGATGGTGGCCTGTCGACAGGGCAACATGGACATTGTCAAGCTCCTCTTGGCCCAGCCTGGCTGCCAGGTCATGCTGATGGACAAGGTAAGGCTCTGGTCCCACCCACAGTCTCACTGCACCAGGGAGGGAAAGCTCACGTAGGATCGATCAGACTGCAATTCCTGAGTGGTGGTTTTTAAGTGAGGAAGTACAATTTCAGTCCATTTTCTAATCAGGGGATCACTTTTAGGAGAGCACCCCTGGTTTCAGTGCTTGCTGTGCCACAGATGGAGTGGATGCAATAGCATCCTACATCCCTGCTGTAGCCTGGGCAGGAGCACCAGGGGGAAGAGCCTAACCTGGTGTAAACCTAAAAAACCAGACGAAACCCTGGACATGTGGAATCAGCAGACCTTCAGCTCCAAGAAATTAGCAGGAATTAACTCTTCCCTGAGAATCGACTCCTCTCCATGGGGACAGGGTTGGGCTGAGAGCAGCACGGCCGGATAGTGGAAATTCCTCCTGCTGGGCCACATGGCTGTTTAGAGTTATGGAACTATTTTCTAATTAAACTACAGTTTTGTCTAAGACAGGCGGGAGGGCAGCAGGGTGAGGCAAAGGCACAGCAGGGGTGTGTTTGGTGTGGTTGAGGTTGAGGCCCAGAGGGAGGTTTGCAGGACGGTGACTCATTGTAAACCAGGGAGGAACTGGAGGGAAGGAGGTTTTGGGGATGGAGCTGGGAGGGTGGGGGGCAGAGGCAGGGATTTGGTGATGTCTGACCTCCTCCCTCCCTGCAGGGTGGTAACTCGGCCCTGTCTCTGGCCCAGGGCGCTGCCCATGGGGACATTGTGGCACTGCTGAGAGCCCACATCGAGCACAGCCCGTCCCTGTCAGCATGACCCAGCAGGGAGAAGGAACCAGGACGGGGAGCTGGGAACAAACAGCTCCTCCTTGAACAGCCCTGCTGTGGCAGGGCCAATCCAGCGGGTTTACAGGGGAGGAACCCTGCCTGTATTATCTGCGGACGTTCCCTGTGTCTAATTCTCCTCATTCATCCCACTCACACCCCCTATTCTGCACCCAGTGCCACAAACAACTTCAGACTCTTCTGTCTGCTCCTCCTGGTATAGGTTTGGCAGGTGAGCCACTGAAATGAAGGAGAAAAGCACATTAGAAAAGCAATACTTAGTCTTTTGTAACCTTAGATTATGGGTGTCCTTTTAATCGACTACTTAACTGTATCTCATTTAACTTGTAAGTTTGTGTCCTAATATTTATTATCAGCTCTTCTGTAAGTAGTGGCAGGCAGTGATTACTCAGTATATGTAACAACAAACACAAGCTGGATGGATTATGGAAAGCATAAAATCCTATTTATGTTTGCTTATGTGGGTTTGATGGAAGAATTAAAAATTAATGCTCTAGGAAAATATTTGAGTATGCCAGACCCAAACACACAGACATTGTTTTGCCTGGATTTGGAATTACCATATGGCTCTTATTTTTTCCTAATTAAGTTTGAGCTAACAGGGAAGCACAGCCCATTGACATGCTCTGTGCATCACAGTGGGGCGGATCAGGGTATCCCAAGCACAAGGAGATCACAACAGATTCCCATCCCAGAATTTGTTAATATTGTCCAAGAGTTCTGTGGACTGACAGATACCTTTTGGACAAGCTGCTTCTCTCTGATTTCCCTTGTGCTCGACTTTAATATGCCCAAACTCCTCCCGTGTAAAGCCGTGCTATGATTTAGCTGATGGAATTGGACGGCACCAGGGTCTCCCCCACCACACAGGGTCCAGCATCACCTCAAATCATGCATAGGGCAGGAGTTTTCTTCATGCATAGGGCAGAAGTTTTCTTCTCTCTGATGATGACAGAGAGGGAGGGAGGGCTCAGGTCCCACTTTTCCACACATCTTTGTTGTGTTGCATCAGGAGCCAGTGGATGCTCTCTGTTGGCTTTGGTGGAGCTGGATGCCACCATCAGCGGAGCAAACCCAAGTCTCCCTTCCACCACCAAAAGCAACTCTCCCTATTTAGCTAATGACTCTTTTTTGTTACTCAGCAGAAGTGAATCCTGACCCACTTTGGTTGTTGTAAGTCAGTTGACATCATGACAAAGTGTCCCTTGAGCTGCCTTGAGCCCCCGTCCTTCCTGCCTTGCAGTGAGGGGAGGACAGCCCCAGCCCTGTTTTCCATGGAAATCTGCTGTCTGCTGTTTTCTTTCCTTTCTTCACATTTTCAGTCCAAAGCATTCACTATCTCAAACGTCTATCTGCCTTTTATATCTGTATCCCAAAATGCAGTTACCTCCTTTATGTATAAATAAACCGAGTTAAACCTTTCCTTGTGTTTGCTCCTGTACCTGTCCCGTGGCTGGGGGCTGTCTGGGGTGATTTCACACACCTGCACGTCACTAAACCAGTGATTTTTGAGGTGTTTCTTCAGATCAGTGATTCCACAATGGGAGGTCCCTGCACAGACATGGCAGGATGAGATTTTTTCTGCAGGAATTCCCTCAATCTGTGTTCCAGCGCCAGCATGAGCATCGCTGCCAGGCCTCAGCTGCAAACAAAAAGAGCTGTAATACCATTTTGTGACAGTTTTCACTGAGTTTTCTCCCTGAGAGCTCTGTGCTTGTAGAGAGGAATTTCACTCTGAGTCTTACTGTTTCCCACAGGGAGGTGAACTTTCCGGCTTCAACATAATAAATGTGGGAAATTTTCTGCTAAGGATGAGAGTGGTTTTGGGAAGTGCCTGCCTCCTCCTGGGATCCCTCAATTTGAGGACAGGGGATGTTATTTTGGGGACATGCCTGCCCTCGCCAATCCCTCTTTCCCTCCTGTTCCCATCCCTGCAGCCAGTCTAGTTAACTACATTCCCAGAGTGTTTATTTTCAATCCTTTGCCTCATATTTCCTCTTCGCCCCTCAAACCATCTCCCTAGGGAGGAGCAGCTCCCATGGAGTGATCCCCTGGAGCAGCTCCTCAGCTCATGTGGACCCTGAGGGATCTTGGATGGTTTGATGATGCCCCTGGCATCTCCCAGTGCCCAGCATCCTGCTGCCAAAGTACCAGATTGCACAAAACCAATAGAAAATCATCTGTGGGATCTCAGTGTCACAAAGAGCCAGAGCCAGCCTTAATTTATATATTCCAATATCATGGTAGAGATCAAACTAAATATAGGCAAGGAGAAACACATCCCCAGTGTGAGCACTGTGCAAAACAAATAGAGACAATTAAGTCACAGCAAGGAAAGAAATTAATCTTATGATCTTTATGGGCTCAGCATCCAGGAGCCGATTAGCTATGATGGGAAAGAATGATGAGAAACTTGGCTAAACATGATTTTTCCACTCTCCTTATGACCATTTCTAGTGTATCCCTTTCTTTTGCTGCAAGGAGAGGAGAAGGGACTCTGAGGGTTGCATCTGAAGCGCCTCTGTGGTCATGGAGAATGATGTGGCTTTGTGTAGCCCTCAGCATCAACAGGCTGGGAGAGGTGTTCAGCCTGGAGAAGGATCTGGGGAGACCTTAGAGCCCCTTCCAGTGCCTAACTGGGCTCCAAGAGAGCTGGAGAGGGACTTTTGACAAGGGCCTGGAGTGCCAGGACAAGGGGGAATGGCTTCCCACTGACAGAGGGCAAGGCCAGAGTCATGTGAGCCCTTCAGCCCGGGCAGCTGCCTCTGCATGTGGTTTGGTGTCCACGCCACAGACAACACACAAAAGAAAGAGCTGGAGGCTTCCCCTCCCCTTCCCAAAAACCAGATGATCCCAAATTGTTCCTCCCACTGCTTATGAGCTGCCAAGTAAAGCCTCCTGGGGACCGCGAGGTTGGAAGGCAATATCCAGAAGTTTGAGGGATAACACATGGAGATGCTGGCAATTTATGCTCCTGCCCCAGAGCAGGACAGCCCTGTGATCACCTCCATGCCATCCTGACATCAGCTGCAAGATATGTGAGGGAAGAAACCACCCGGTCAGTGTTGAAATGTGCGATCTCTGCGACGGGCAGGGTGGACAAAGGGCTCCCTTGTGTTCAGTGCTGCGGCTGTGGGGTGGTGAAACCACCACAGCCTGCCTCTGGATGGGGCCAAAAACGGGGAAAACGGGCTTTGAATTTGCTGCAAAGGGGTCCTCAGCATCAGCGTGAGACCACACAGTGCAGAAAACGGGGTGAAATAATTGCTGTAATTTGTTAATGTTGTTCAGGCTAGATTAAATGCCGCAGTTGGGTTTTGTTAAAGGTCAACTCAGTTTTGGTGCTGTAGATATCACCTGTCCTCAGCCCATGGCACACAGGAGGACCCTGATCCCTCTGGCAGAGCAGAAGTGGGGCCAGGAACCCTGCAAGGACTCAGGCATGGGGAGAGCAGGGCAAGAAATCTCCACTGGATTGGAACGGGGCCACATTCACAGCACAAGGAGGGAACAGAGCACCTCGAGCCTCGTGTGTGCAGAGCCCCATGTGAGTGATGAACATGACCTCCATGCTTAATTCAATCCATGAGGCCATTCCAAGGCAAGAGATGTGCCTTGGCTTTGCTCCTTTGGCATCTGTGGGCAGCTTATGCCCATTGCTTCCCCCGTGGGGTGACGACTGGGTGTTGGGACCATGCTGGGGGAGAGGCAAAATTGATGACCAGCAGCTTCCTCGGGTCCGAGTCAAAGCACAGGGTATGAAACACATACCTTCTGCTTTCTCTTTCCTCCCCAGTGTTGCCAGGTAGATGGCAGGGAATCATAGAATCCTGGAATGGTTTGGATTGAAAGGGACCTTAAAGCACATCTTGTTCCAATCCCCTGCCATGGGCAGGGACACTATCCCCTCGACCAGGTTGGTTCAAGCCCCATCCAAAGAAAAACATCTCCTCTTGAGATGATTATCACCCAGAACCTGCCCCATCAGCAGCTTGGACACTGTCAGTTCAGCGGCTCTCAGCAGAATTTAATATCCTTAGAAGAGATAAATGTCTCAGCAGCAAAGGCTGATTTATTTGCTGTAGGGGAATGAGCTGCCACAGGGGCAGAGTGTCGGGCACAGTGACTGCTCCTTTGTTTTGGGGTCTGGGGGCCAAGCTGGCCCCCAGCACCCTGATCTGTCCCCAGGACTTGGTGTGGAAGGGCCAAGTGGCCCTACTTTTGTCAGGATGGAAGGCAGTTATCAGCAGGAGGGAGATGGGACAGGATTTCATTTCCTAGAAACCTCTCCTTGTGACACCCAGGTGTCTCCTTTATGCAGCACCCACCTATTCACAGGGAAAAAGGCAGTTCAGAGTTTGGGAGTTTGTGTCTCCTGGTCTGGGCTGAGAGGATGGAGCATCCTTGGTGCATCCCTTGGGGCAGCCCCTCTGGCCAGACCACCAGCCCTGTGCTGAAGGCTGCAGAATTACAATATTTTGTCAATTGCTCCATCTAGTGCCATTTCAGCAGAAAAAGCATCAGGAGTACAACACTCAGAGCCACTGCAGCTGCCACGCTGGGGCCTGGGAAGCTTTCCCTGGCTTGTGTATGGAGTGATTCCATGAAGATGTGCCAGGTCCAAGCCCTGGTCTAGCTCTTTCCTTGCAGACCCAGAGCCAAGAGTCTTTGCTTGCTTTATCCTATTTCTCTCATCCTTCTCAAAATGGGACTATAAACCCTTACATGGAAACATCTGTCCTGGAGAACATAACATTCTTTATGAGCATTTTCAATTATTAAGAAATCCCTTAGATTGGATGGGGCTTGGAGCAACCTGGTCTAGTGGAAGGTGTCCCTGCCCATGGCAAGGGATTAGAATGAGATGAGCTTTAAGGTACCTTCCAACTCAAACCATTCTGGGATTCCGTGAGTCTAAATGAAGATGGAATAAAGAGTTTATGCTGCCACTGCATATTTTTCTTTTTTTGTGCAGGAATTGGGAATAAACTCTGCTTCAACCCCACCAGACTTGGAAAAGTAGCAGAGCCCTCAGAGCCCGCTTGGAAAAGTCTAAAACCAAAGTCAAGGTGATCCTTGTTCCTTTTCCATTTGGGATGCTGCAGAACACAGATCTTTCTGATTTGTTGCCATCCTAAAAGGTCCAGCTATCACAGGAATGTGCACATTAGGGAACAAAATGTCCATTGCTCCTAAGAGGGACAACAAGGACTGTGACAGTGTTTAACTAGGACATAAATACAGCTGAATTATGGACACTGACGTGTGAAGCCGTGGAGAAAGATGATAATGGAATTATGTATCAATGGTCAGCACACCTGTAAAACCTGATGTTTTATACATGTGTGACATTAAATTAATTCACTGCAGTTCTTTCAGGCAAAGGGACACTAACTGCTCCATCTCAGCATAATCACATTACCTCAACAGGCTCTACGTATGTCACGCTTCGAGGGTGGTAATCGCCATGTGATTAATTACAGGGAATTTAGAGGCATTACAGCAATTCCTTATGGAGCAGCATAATGTGAGGGAGTCTCCCCAAGTTGACCTGCTGTCCCCATCAGCCCACCCACCACCACGATGGTCCACGTCACTGCCCCGAGCACCGACTTGGGCTGCACTCAACAGGTGCTTCCAAAGCTCAGTGCTTGGCTGAAGGGATCATACCTGGAGAGATGACATCCCCTGGCAAGCTCACATGGTGGGGAGGACACAAAAACTCACAGCAGCTCAATCCCAGCCTTTGGAAGAAGTCTAAACATCAGCATAACTTGGATATGAGTTGACCAAGAAGTGCGAGCAGCCCTAAGATGGCTCCTGGTGATGTCAACGATGTCCTTGATGGTGTCATTGTGAACTGCAGCTTCTCCAGATGAGGAAGCTGATGCAGGAACTGTGAACAGCACCTGGGCCTTCTGAAAGTAAAGGCTCTGACAGCTGAGTCTGCAAACCAAAGCAGAAGAACCCTTAGGATGAGAGGAGACAGCCTCAAGTTGTGCCAGAGGAGGTTCAGATTGGATATCAGGGAAATTTTCTTCACAAAAAGGGTTGTCAAGGCTGCCCAGGGCAGTGGTGGAGTCCCTGTCCCTGGAGGGATTCAAAAGCCTTGTAGATGTGACACCCGGGGACATGGGTTAGTGGTGGACTTGGCAATACTGGGGGAACAGCTGGATTTAGAAGGCTCTTCCAGCCTAAATGACTCTGTGATTCGACGTATCAATTAAAATGGTGTTTGAATGGCACCTTTGAGGGGCTGCAAGATGCCTGTGGTACAGATGCTCCTCCTGTGAGCATTCTTTGTGTCGATTTTGATTTCTCCTGGCACAATTATGATCACGCAGCACCTTCATCTCCCAGTTTTGCTGCCTCCACCAGACCCTCAGTCTCCCACCTGAGCTGTTCTTGGTGTCCCCGTGATTAAAAACTAACCTAGATGGGTGGCTGTAGATTCCTGACGGAGGACAGGTGTGCAGGGATAGCTCCACGTGATCATCTCAGTCGGGAACAATCCTTCTACCTGGCACCACTGTCTCTCATTGCTCTGACAGTGACCACTGCTCCTGCTCCCTGAGAAAAGCAATCACAGCCCTACTTGGAACAGCAAAGAAAGACATCTCATGCAATAGCTCTTAACAATGATTAAATTAAAAAAAATAAATAATGTAAGTGCGCAACTACTTACGTAACTGAGCTTTATTTAGAATCTTTGAAGTCATAAAACGTCTCATTTTACTGATATACATAAACATACAATCAGGAAGTTTAATTGCTGTTTTCCCTTGCGCAGAAATAAAGTTTTAAACAAACCAGAACACCTCACCCCAGGCAAGCGTAATGCAAATTTAATTATCTGACTTGGTCCTGTACATGGCGCACACGCTTCTCCGCATGGTCACTGGTTTATCAATTAGTTGCAAGATAACTTTTGGCAGTAATATATTCAACACACAAAGTGCAAATTACAAGAAGCAGAAAATGTTCTCTCTTCTTCTGAGCAACGAGAAGTGCAAAATAGCCCATAAATTCTATTATTTATGTATATGAACTGTATGTGCATCATGGGCTAATAAATAGCCATCTAAAACTTCATTGATTAAATGTGGCAACATCCTAAAGTCGGAATGCAACAGCTATAAAAACACAGGACGGAGGAATCATTCCCTTTGGTTGATATATTCCATACGTTTTCTGAGGATATCTATTCACACCTCACCTTTAACTCCTGCATACCCTGGATACTTCTGCAACCAAAGGCAGTTTGTTAAAAATTCCCCCAATTTGCTACATCTGAAGATATTTCTGTGCATCTACAATCAAGATTCCACTAACACTTCACTTGGCAAATCATATAGGACAGTGGGAATCCATAGAAAACAAGAAGTCTCTTCCAGGCACTATTAAGGGAATACCCACCAATGGTTCCAGCAGGCTAAATGCACTTTGTGATTACCTAAAGTTATGGAAAACTTTCCAATGAAATAAGGAAAATCCTTTTCCATGACAGCTAATTGCAGCATCCCTGTCTCAGTGTAGTTCACCTCGCTTCAGGACCTGTCCTGGGATGTAAAATTGGGAAAAAACCACTAAAACACACAGAACAACTGTACCTTTAACACACCCCTGCATCACTCAGTTATTATAGTGCAGATTTTGAATCTTCTATCCATTTAATTCCTGGAATTTTTCACACAAAATGAGCAGCCAATTCTGACCCCACCTCCCCTATCATTTCTCCCAGCTACATCATAATTATAAATTATACCAAATAGTCCAAATCAGACTGGGCTGCTTCCTCCAAAACCCTCCTGCTCCTCTGGATGGGGAGATTAACCCATAATGCCTTGCACTGCCATGAATGTGCCTGCCAAATTCATTTGCTCAATCACTAAGGCCACGGTCATATAATCACTGCAGGAATAGCTGTGACACAAAATGAAGTTGCTAATTTTTGGATGAGCATTCCTGCATCCCACCTCCATACTGAGACTGGTCCAGAGCAGGATCAGCCTTGGGAAGGCTTCTGGGCTTCGGCACACTGAACCTGGCTTAGCTTAAACCCAAAATATAGCTGGGGGCTTTGACTGCGCTGTCCAGCTCGCTGGAGGGGGCTGAGGAACATCATCCTAAACTGCCGCAGCCGGCTTTGGGAGATCATCTCATCACTGCCTGGTGGTGCTTGGGATTATCCAAAACCGAACTCCAGCAGCCCCAAGAGCAAAGCATCCTCTGTGATCCGTGAAAGCCTCTTCCTGCTCTATCTGATCCTGGGGAAACCCTTGGAAATGTCAGTTTGCTGGTTTGGATGAACTTCACGGAGCCTTAAAGACAACGTGCGGAGGCACTGCTCACCACCATTCCTGGAATTACGAGATCACATTCCCAAAGCAAACTTTTTGTCTTCATTGAAGTTTCAGGATGAACAATTATGCTGCGACTTGGCACGACAACAACTGCCTTTGTATGCGACATGCCTGGCATATATCAGCACATTTCTTCTTAAAAAATATAATTAGAATAGAATGAGCTGCGCTGTTGTTGTTCATGCTGCCTAAATATCTGAAAAGGCTCAAACATTTTAAAAGCCTAAAAAAATAAATTTCCCTCTCCCCTCGTTTATTTTTCATGCTAAAGGCTGCAAATTGACACATCACAGTAATTACCTCTGACTAACTTCCACAGACCTACCCAAAGAGATAAACATGAGAAGTTCACATTTGACTATCAGACTTACTGTGCCGAGCACAAATAATTTCCCAGAGGAGAATTTGATATTTCATCATTTGGAACAGTGGTAATTTAATTACATTGCTAATGTTTTCTGGCATACTTGAAAGAACAATTAGCATAAGTAAATCATGAGTGAGATGACAAGTCACTCGGCATTTATTTCTGCTCATCAGATGAGATCAGTTGATGATCTAAATTCTCTTTTGTGTGTGAACTGATTCCAGGTTCAGCAGTTGCAAACCAGGGTTCAGACTAGTGGGGATAAACTGATGCATTAAATAAAGTAAAACGGATATTGTTCTTTGAAGTTTCTTAATTAAACTTGTCCAGAGAAACCTCAAAAGCCACCAGAAGTCGGGGAGGGCGGGGAGAAAGGCTGATAAATGTGCAAGGCTAAATGAAGCTGGAGATTCACACTACCCTGCCTGGCAACAGGGGGAACACTGACTCATTTTTGCCAGGGTTTGCTTTACATCAGGGCTGAGCAGGGTTATTATAGCTCTACTGATGCTCTAAAATAATTGTATTTATCTCCATGAGCGCAGTGACACTCATGACAACACCGTTAATGTCACAGTTCCTTTCTGGCGCTTCAGAATGGCCACAGCCTGTTCATGGGTGACGCCTTCCAGAGCCTCCCCGTTCACCGCCACGATCTGGTCTCCGCGTTTCAATCTGCCATCGTCCGCAGCTGCTCCCTGCAACGGCAAATTCAGGCGTCAGTGGCAGCACACGGAGCCCTCCCGCCCCTTGGAATGCTGGCTGGAATGAGGAGGGATGGAGCACTGGGAATCCCACCATGGCTGGGTGAAATGACAGTGCTGAGGGTTCCCTGTAAGGGCTTCAACTCATGGCTCACCCTGAGACCCAACCCTGGGGCAGAAAAGAATTGGCTCCCCCCTGGAAAAAGGCAGTGCTCTAGATTTTATAGTTATGGAGAGGCTTCTTAAAGCAGCATTTAAATGTACTCCACACTGAGGGCTGAGGAACAGGTTAAAAAGTGGGGAGGAGGAGGGACACAAAGCTCGTGCAGCAGAACAACTTGGCCACTACCCTCAACCCAGACAGAACTGGGCTCCGCTGAAGAAATGGCCTCAAGGTGTGCCAGGTTTGGACTGGATGGTCTTAGAGGGCTTTTCCAGTGTAAACAATTCTATGATGCTCCTGAGAAGCTTCCACTGAGCTTTACAAACGGCTGTTCTCCTTCAGAGGCCTGAGTGCAGCTCTTTAATCTAAATCCCAAGCTCTGCCTGCCCAGAGGTTGGCTCACAGTGTCTGCTTCTGCTCCAAGGCCCCACTGCAGTAAATTTAGCTTCCATTTAGGGTTTCTCAGCCATACTCAGATCTAGAAACTTGTAACCCTAAGGATCAGTTAAAAGACACAATATCTTAATAACTGAAAATTGTAAAAAGACAAGATACTTGTGGTTTGAGCCCCAGAATAGCAGAAGACTTCTACTCCCCTTTCAGACAAAGTTTTCTCAATTATATCATCTACCCTGCCACAAGTGCTGACACAAATGAGTCACTGGACAAGTGACTCTGGGTGAAAGATACCTAATTCCCACTGTCTTCCCATTTCCACAATTCCCTTCACGTGGCCATACCAGATGTATCTTGCTGGCCCACACTGAGCTCATCTCTAGCAAAGGGATGGGTGGGAAAAGGGGCACTTCTCCCTCCTCTACTCTGGGGCTGGGCTGGGCTGTACTACGGGTCTTCCGCAGCCTTGGGGGCCAGAGCCTCCGAAGTACATGGCAGGGACCCCCAATCCTCCCCAGACACTCAGGGTTGGGGTCAGAGATGGGTTTAATCCTGGTTTTTCAGCTGAAACTCATCCGCCAAGATACAGCATCTCTGCAACTGCCTCCCTCCTGCACAAAGGTAAAAATAATACCTCCATACATCTTGGAAGGCTTTTTGAGATTTACAGATAGAAAACTGCCTTATAAATATTTTAATGTACAAAACCAAGTTTCCCAAGTACACAGAGCAATTTTGCTGAGATAAAGTATCTTGTTTCAGCCATCAGGAATATGAAATATAAACTGAGAAGCCAGTTGTGAGTTCTGGGTCTGCTAACTCACATCAATGTACTCAGACAGTACATTTTGCTTTCTACTACATAATATATTACCCAAGCCAAATCTTAGGTTTGTTTTTAAAGATGATACAGAGAAAACAAAAATAAAAGATACCTTGGCAAATATAGTCTTGACATAAATGGGCAGGTCTCCATGGGGACTTCCATACCCCCCTACAATACTAAATCCCAGTCCATCAGAGCCTTTCTCCAAAGTAATAATCTTAGGCTGATGTGCTCTGAAAACACAATAAATATCACTTAGAACAGCAATGTCTGTCTCTGGGGACTTTAAGTAGAAGGAACACTTACAGAGACATTCATCTATCATGAACTTTTTCACACAGTCACAAATCATGACCCCTGCACTGAAACACTCCTGCACAGCTCAGAGTTGAAACACTGCTCCGCGTGCCTCAGCTCCTCACTTGGAAAATGCTTATTTTTAATAAGAGCTCACCAAGAGCACTTATCTCTGAGGCAGAAGTGAGACTCCCCTGATCTACAGTGGCTGCCTGTAATAAAGAGATTGCTTTCTTTTCTGTCATCTTTTCTCTGCCTAAGTGGAAACTGCAAGAGGAAAGAGTCTAACAGGATGCAGCCAAGATCACTCCTGTTTATAGTGTCAGCTCTACCCAGGCTCTTTGGGCTGTTTCCTAACAGCCAATATTTGACCTACATCCCCTGTCCTTGTGAACTTTTCAGGGACTTTCATGGCCTACGTTGAGCAAAGGAAGGCTTTTTTTTGGGAATTTAGACCATTCATATGAATAGATCCATCTCAAATTTGAAATTAGTAAGTTCTACATGTGTAGAAAAAATTATTGTCGACTAAAGGTGGTCAGGCATTGGAACAGGTTGCCCAGGACAGTGGTGGAGTCCCCATTCCTGGAGGGATTTAAAAGCCCTGTGGATGTGGCACTTGGGGACATGGGTCAGTGGTGGCCTTAGCTGTGCTGGGGAATAGTTGGACTCAATGATCTCAAAGGGCTTTTCCAACCTAAGTGATTCTAATTCTGTGAAAGCTGTTTGGCATCTTCCACTCATCTAAGGGTGCGGCCTAATCTGACTATTATCTAGGCATTTGTTAGCACTAAATACATACAGCTACCTAATTCTGCTTCACATTTGCACATCCAAATTTCCTTACTGTTTTGATATGAAAAAAGAATACAAATCCTTTTGTGAAGCAAGCAATTCTCCTTTGAGAGCAGCAATAAAAACAGTATCTCACACTGTAAGACTAGAGAATGCAGCATAAATAGCTTAACTTTTATACTTAAATCCCCTGAGGTAGGGCAGCAACTCGCATCTCAGCTTCTTAAAATAAATAGAATGAATCAAAGAATGAAAATGCAGAACATAATGAAGCTGATGAACTGAAATGAAGGTCAAATGAATTTCAAAATGATAACTACAAGCTGCCCTAAAAAGCACATGATGGAGAACGATGCATGGGAGGGCTGGATCTCTAACTTCCATCATCACACACAAGTGCTACAAGTAGAAATTGTTTTAATCAGATTTTTTTGAGTTGTAAAGCTAAAAAGATTCAAAAGACAAAGAAATTTCTGGGACATGTTTTGAAAGGCTTTTTTAACACATCTTTTCTCAGTGTGCCAATAACAAATTATTTCAAATTGCCATGATCTTAACTCCTTCCAGACAAGGAAGCCAACAGACAAGGGCAGAACTACTATGTCAGCAAACATTGGAAAAGAAAGGAGATACTTTTTTCCTTGACATTTTGTGCTTATTTACTCAAGCGTATTCTGTCAGCGGGTGAAGACAGACACGAGCCCATGTGGAGAAGGTCACAGTTTTCATTTTAAAAGTGATGGAAAATTAGAGAGAGAAGCAATGGGAGAGACCTCCTGCACCATTCCAGGCTGTTCCCTTGCATGAAATCCACTTCAGTTCTGCAGGGGAGTATGGACTTACTCAGGATCTTCGGAAGGATGCTCCGAGGATGAGTTCAGGGTGCACCCTGCAGACATGCTCTCCAGCTGGGTGGCAATGGCACTGATGTTGGTGTCAGCCACGACCTGAGCAGCAGGATCAAGAAAATACAATGTAAATTCACTTAGCACCAAAACCATGTTGGCTAATTATGCAGAAAATAGCTGATACATTCTGAAAATCAACTGTTGACTTTTTTGCAAGCAAATTTTAAATACAAGTCCTACTCTCTTAAATCTACTAATTCCATACTTTATAGCAGCCACCTTTCTGAGGGTTAATGTAAACTTTGCTGTGAAGCTTCCTCTTGCCTTCATATGACCATCACTTGGGTGCTGAGCAGAGGCAACAGCCCTTTCGGACAATCCAGAGAAAGAGGTTACTTTGTCAAGGAAACAGAGTCAACACAAAGGGTCCAGGATTGGGCTTGAAAGTAAAGGTCTCCCACAGAGACCACCATAACCTTTAACAAAATACTGAGATCCAAGGGCTACTGGATAAAGGCCCTGAAATACCTCAGATGGTTTGTTCACTGAGTAGGGAACAAATTCATCCTTGGTTTCAACTTTTCTGCAATTTTTAGCATGAACTTAACAAACTAGATCGTTAAACTTCCCAGTTCTGGTTCCTCTATTATTCTGAAACCATGATGAATGATGCTTTGAGGGCTGGAGCATCTTTCTATGGAGACAGGCTGGGAGAGGTGGGGGTGTCCAGACTGGAGAAGAGAAGCACCCAGGGAGACCTTAGAGCTCCTTCCAGTGCCTAAAGGGGCTCCAACAGAGTTGGAGAGGGACTTTGGACACGGAAGTGGAGTAACAGGACAAGGTGAAGTGGCTTCCCACAGGGCAGGATTAGATGGGATATTGGGAAGAAATTCTTCCCGATGAGGGTAGTGAGGCACTGGCACTTACCTTCCATTGATGCTAATTTTTTAGTCTTTGCTTTTTTTCTGGAAAAATTTTAAAGAGACCACCACGAAGTGGTTTGGATTTGAAGTATTTACAGTTGAAAGGACATCAATTTCCCAACAACTACATGCTGTGGTTATCTCCTAACTCCATCTCCCTCTGAAGAGATATTCTTCTCTGCTTGACACTTACTGTTTCAGCTCAGAGACAGTGAAAAACAGCCAGGAAATATATTTCCAATATTTCTTCTAGCTAGCTATGGCCTTATTTTATCAAAATGAAAAGGTACTTTTTCCGCTAGTTGCTGTGAACATGGCTTAAGGAAAATGTACCTTTTCAAAGTAAAAAAATCTATTCTATAAATCCCCTGTTTTAAACGAATGCTCACAATTCTTCCATAACAATATTTCCCTCCTGTGAATGAACTGGAGCCAAGAGGGTGATAGAGCCAAGAGGTTCTCATGTGAATTTTGCATCCCAGGACCCAGATTCCAGGATACCCTAAATGAAGCGGTCCAGTAGATGGGAGCTGCACCTAGCTCAGCCACCAAAGACACCATTAAGGTTTCTTCCTGTGGCATTAGGGTAAGGAATGCCAGCCAGGACTTGTCGTGTTTTGTTGTTCAATAAAACGTGGGCAAAATAAATCTATATTCAAAAATCTTCAGCTGGCAGTAAGAACGTATCAGAGTTCAACAACCTTGTAAAAAAGCTTCCCCTTATCTCATTACTACACCTGCAGAAAAGAAATTAAATTAAACCAAAGCATCAAAACAGCCGAAAGGGATGATTGTTCCCCTGAGACCTTAATCTCCCATTTGCAAACAGCATTTGCAAACTCTTTTACCATCCTTCCCATGACGTTCCCATAATAAGCCTTTCCACACCACTGAACGCAATTATCTGACCTTTCAAAGCAGTTTGCCATGAAGTGGTCTAACCTGATAATAAACAGAATTACTTAATGACACATCAGTCATGATTATCACAATGATAGGATTATTCCATTTAGATTGTTTTAATAAAAAAGAGCAATTTGGTGATTGAGAAGTTCCTGTGGTTAGTGTGTGAGGCAACTGCATCACCACACTATAGCAGGGCCTCAACACTACTCCCAGTATTAAAATACAACATCCCACCTTCATAGAACAGATTTTTAATGAAGGAAAATAGACTCGACTCTATCAGAATAAACCTGTATCATCTGTAAAGACTGTTGGGCTCGTTTTAAGCCAGAGAGCAAAAATGCGGAAGAAAAACAGTCAACTGAAAAACCAAGACATTTCTAGAAGAACCTCTTTGTTTATGTGTGTGCTCCATCAGGAATATTTTTAAATCCTTGATGAGGTGCAGTATGCTGCATTACAGCTTTCAAGATGAGCAATTTTGGGTTCTGCAGCAAGCTTTCATTTTCTATTCAGGGAATACTGTTGACATGGAAAGTGAAATTACTCAACGTTAGTAACAATATGATAACTATAATTTAACAGAGAATCCTCAGCTGGGGCATATCTGTGTGTTTCCTTTGACTTCAATGGAACTACACAAATACACCATCTGCTCTGGAACTGGCTCATCACTTACTGGGTCAGCAGTTCATGGACAGACAAAACAAAGAATAAGCAAGTCTAAAACTGAGTTTATTATCATTTAATTTCCCTTCCACCCCTTTCCTTCTTTTTTTTTTTTTTCTATTTGTGTTGTAATGCAAGCAAGAAGCTTGCAAAAATCCCTTAGGATGTGTTCCAATCCAAAATGCTGTGATGATAAAGAGAATTAGAGTAGATTTTAGCAGTCTTCAGCTTGTTTTCCAATTGTTACAATAAAATGAGGAGAATTTTGAATTCTATCTGGCAAGTATTTTTCCCATTTCCTTGTGTAAACATAAAAATAAACTGTGCATGAATATCCTGGCAGACAGCAATTAGAACCACTGTGGCAGAAGAAACATAGCAGTGACAGCACTGTTTTCTCTCTTGAGTGTTTTTATTCATTACCTGTAGAATATTCAATTCTAGGCAGCACTGCCTTAATGATGATGCTATAATTTTTCTCGAATTTCTTTCAAGAACATGGAAACCATCACTGTGGGCAGTTGGGTTCCAGTCTAGTTACATCATGCACACACACACACAGAGAATTTCTTGTTCCTAGTTAACTTCAAATTAAAAAAACCCCACAACTTGGGAGCTTGTTGATTTATCATGTGTAGCAACAAGTTATTTTGTTCTCTTTGTTACGCTTTATATAATCATGCTCACAGCCTGCATGAATGGCAATAAAGAATTTTTGAATGGAAATGATTTCTTGCTTTCATTCTGTGTAATTCCCATCAGCAATCACCCTGCAATTCTGTGATGCCTTGTGCCAGTGATGCTCAGGGGTTTTTTTATTCCTCAATGCCATTTATCTACCCTGATGCAGCTGCATGTTCAATTTATCACCATACCTGCAGGATAATGCTCCCATAAGCATTCTTTAGTAGATTAACAGCATCTGCATGAGACAGCCCATCCAAAGGTTGCCCATTAATACTGACAATCCGATCTCCAACCTAAAAGTACAACAGTAATGGAAAATTACTACCATTAGGGAAAATTAAAATTAAGAATGCTTAAAATTCCTCGTGAACTTGGCACTGCACAGTCACACTTCTCTTTTGCAGGATCCCTTTTGTGAGGATTCTGCACTGCTAGTGATCATTTCCCATTCTTCAGAGCAAGAACAATAAGGATTTTTTAAAACTAACAATACGATCAGAGAAACAAAGATGAATTGTATTTTACTCTTTCCATTTGCAAGCAGAGAGAGGGAGATTTTCACTGCTGTCCTCCCATCCAGAAAAGATTCATTTGTGTTTGAATATGCAGACAAGTTCATATTCTTCCAGACTGTGTAAGTACTTGCTGAATGTTGTATAGAAAAGTAGGAACTTCTGATGTTAATCTAATTAACCTGGATGATTTCTTCTTCTTCGACATAAAAATGATCTTGACCCTGGCACTTAGTGCTATTGTTTAATTCTACTGGAGACACAGCACGAATGTAGCAGCATGTCCTAATGAATCTCATGGGCCAAAATAGTTGGATCTGCACAATAAGTTCTTTTCAATACTTTTGATTCCTTGAAACTAACTCAAAAACTGGAAGTCTTCACCACAGTCATCCCTGGAAACCCACATATGCTGTGGGTCTGACACAAGTGCCTTATTTTGGTGTTTCTTTCTAAGGGCCTTAAGATCAAAAAAATAATTTCTGCTCTGATTTCTACTTTGTTTGAGCTCTAAATGATGCCCAGTCTGGAGTTCCCAAAATCCTTGCGAGTTTCCAGAGAGCCTGTTGCTGCCCTTCCTGGGTCTGGATGGACATATACATTCCAAGATCACTGCAAATGCACTTAAGTTCTTTCTCTTAACATCACTTTTCCAATATAGGCAACAATTGCCATTATCCCAAGACACAGTTTAATTAAAATGGCAAGAGAAGGGCAGATTTGGTTTTGTGGTTATTTTTGTTTTGATTTTATATAAAAAGCATATACATATATGCTATGAGACATTATCAAAGTGATAGCATATACAGCTGTGCTTGAGGCTCTGTGGGACACATGGCAGATAAAACAGGAAATATTGAGGACCCCCCTACTCACTCTGAGTCTTTGGGTCCGTGCGGCCACACCGCTGGCTTGAATCATAGCGATGAAAATGGGAATATCTCCCAGTGGACTTCCCTTCCCTCCTGCTATGCTGATACCGAGTGCATCATTTGGACCCTGAAACAAAGCAAACCAGAACATTTTAAATTGGGGCAACTCATAGGGGTCAGTGTTCAGGGTATGGTAATAACTGAGTCATCTGATTTGTGGAACAGGAAGAAAACAGGTTTGACAGACACACATATCCTCACACATGCAGGTCCCAAAACACAGGCACACATCCAACATCTGCCTGCAGACACAAATAATGCAATTTGACTTGTGAGAAATGCTACAAAAATGAACAACTTCAGTGAAAGGTGTCAGCTTTATGAATTGATAGAAAATAACTCACTGACCCTTGTTATCTCCACAGTCCTTGGGCCCATATCGGCTCCTACTAATAAAGAAACAAACAATTAGCTTCTGTAATTAAGAGATAATATAATTAAGAGATAACACTGTCAGGTGACAACAGTCCCTTGCTGCCCAGGCAGAGTTATCACCAAGCAGGAGTGGAGCCTTCCTGTGCCAAACCAGGCAGTGCTGCTCATGTGAGGAGGAGGAGGAGGAGGAAGGATGAATACGGGTATAATCCCTCCGGCTGATGGATGTCACTGTGACACCCATTGTAGCCCAGCCACAATCTGTGGAACAGCAGCACTCTGCCAGCCTGCAGAAGGGCCCCATTGTGCCTTCACTCAATTAAAGATTGGCTTATTATTCCTAAATCACAGTGTTCCTGCACAAAGGGCACATGGCTGCTCTGAGACTGGTGTGGTTCCATTGATTTTCTCTTCCAGTTCTGTGCTGTAGTGGTAAATAATAGACAGGCAGGAAGTCTGGCTGGTGTATATCCAGTCATAGGGCTTTCAAAAGTACTTAAAATATTAGAAAAGGGGAAGGAAAATGAGAAAGGAAAAGGGGAAGGAAAAGGCAAAAGGAGAAAGAAAAAGGGAGAAGGGAAAGGGGAAAGCGGAGAGGAAAAGAAAAAGGGAGGAAAAGGGGGAAGGAAAAGGGAGAAGGAAAAGGGGAAGAGAATAAGGAAAAGGGAGAAGGGAAGGGAAAAGGAAATGAGGAAAGAAGATGGAGAGGGGAAAGGGGAGAAGGGAAATGGAAAAGAGGAGGGAGAAGGGGAAAGGGGGGAGGGGAAAGAAAGGAAAAAACCTTCAGGGGCATCGTTTAAACCAGGACTAAACAACTCGCCAAGCTGATCAGGTCCTGGGCTCTGCTACACCAACCCCTACTTGGATCAACTTTATTAAACTATTTCAAGCACCTTTCAGAAGGCAAGCATAATTAGTCTCTTCCAAAATTCAACGATTTTTTACTATCCCATATATCAGCATTCCTCATGGCCATGCAGGTGCTGCTGCTGTGGGTGCAGAAGGCAGGACTGCCAAGGTTTGTGGCAGTGGGAAGCCCAGCCCTGGGAGCCCCAAATCAGGGCATGAGGACATGCCCTCTCAGTGCTGCAGGGCCTTTTCAAACAGCACAAGGAAGGCTGCCCAAAAGCCACCAGCCTCTTCCAGTGCATGCAAAGTGCCAGAAGAAATGTCTCATGGTCAGACACGAGCAAAGATTCACAACTCCTGCAGCAGGCTCTCCACAAGCTACCACCGGTCGTAGATTTAACACTTGTTAAATCTGCAAACTGGACATTGTGACTTTCTCATTACAAAACACCCCTTCATACACTCAAGAACAACAAAGGTATAAATGAAGTGGTGGCAGCTTTATTCCCTGAGAAAACTGTTTCTAATGCGAGAACCGTGCCTGTGCTAAGCCTCTGACAAGGGCGTTGGGGAATAGCAGGGTACAGGAATTCTGCTCTTAAAATAGAGGAGCTATTACTCCTCTAGTAGACATCAAAATAATGTCATCTGCTGGAAAGTGTTTGGGTCTTAAAACATCAGTGGGATGTCTTCTGGGAGGCTGAGCAGGAAAACCAGGTTCAAGTATTCAGTTTTGCTTTTAAAGCAGCCCAAATATAAAGCAAATAACACACAGCTATTCTGACAGCTGCCCAGATTATACCTGAGTTTCTCTGAGACACATCTGCTGAAGATCTCTTTGTGCTGACGAAATTCTGTAAGGTGGAGAGGACTGGAGCAAGAGCAGGGTGGAAGTGGCTGTGGACACTCTGTTGGCTCGCCTTAAGTTAAAAATAAATAAAAACCTCTGAGTCAAACCCAAATGTTAACTTTAAACCAGATCTTGCAACATACAGGCACAGCTGTGCTCTGTGCCAACCAGACTGGAAATACCACATTGGTCACGCAAGTGCGAACCCCTTTGGTAGGGGAAACCTACCAAAATCTCCCCATAGTGGTTGAGTCACCATCTCTGGGGTGATTTAAAGGATGTGCAGATGTGGTGCTTGGGGACATGTGGTGGCCTTGGCTGTGCTGGGGGAATGGTTGGACTCAGTGATCTTAAGGGTCTTTTTCAACCTACAGGATTCTATGGTGCATCACTCCCTTACATGCACACCTAATGCCTTTGTTGCTCAGGTCAGCTCTAGAGAGCTTGTTCCCCTCCTTTCACTTATTCTTAGTGTGTCTCTGAACCTGAGAAGAAGGGGAGATGATGAGCATCTTCCATGTGATTCACCTGCATGCATGAGGCATCTAGGAGAACACCAAACAGCTCCTCTCTCACACAAGGTGGGGATAAGACCAACACCCACTTTGTAACATGGCAGAAATGTACAGGCTTTGTTATTTAGCTGAATATACTGTAATTGTCCCTGCTCCTTTCATTTGCCCAAGAAGAAGAACATGCCCATTTCCAGAAGAACATGCCAGGTTACAAAGGGAGAACCTCCAAAGAGAGCTGCTTTCTCATGTTACCCTTTCTTGGCCATCTACTTCCAGCCCTCCTTTTCCCTCTCTCCTTATCTGGCTTTATCTTTAGACTCTGCCCCTTGAGGAAACATAATTATCAATTTAGGAAGTGCGTCTGAACTACAGGTTTCACTGAAGGTCAGACCTTTCCAGCCGTGCTGCCTTGTACAAAACAAAAGATCTGGTCTGTCCTTCTCCACCCGCAGCACAGTTTTCTTCCCCTAAACGCATTAGTCGGTGAATCAAAAGCTCTGGCAGCACTTCTCTCCACTGACCAGTGTGCAGCTGTCAGTGACAAACACCAGGCAGAGCACAATTTCCACCTCGGGTTGCCAATTCATGGCCCAGTTAATATCATTCGCAACGCGCGTGAAAGAAATCACTGTCCTGCACCACAAGGCTTCTATTTCTCCTGTTAAAGGTATGCAATGGACCAAGAAAAAAGCCAAGTGAGGACAAAAGTTCTGGATGCTCTTGGCCAGCAGCTTCCAAAACAGTGCTCGCAGTTGTGCAAATCATTCAAGCTGATTTGCTGCATCATCTGCCAAGATTTTTATAACTCTTGGAAGGGTTTTGCTGAGAAACATCTATGCAGTTTTGAAAATCACCAAGTCACTTTGGAGCAGTGAGATGAAGGCTCTCAAAAGACTCTGCATCAAGAAGATTAAGTTTTCTTGCTTCAAAAGAAATACAGGAATTACCAGGTTCCTGGAAAAGCTTCTTATGCTACAAAAAAGGGGGATGATGTCATTTGATCTGATTTTTTTTACCTAAACCCTTGTTAAGATATTATGGCATTCTGCTTCATTTTCACCTGAGCTTTAATAGGTGGATAATTTTCAGCTGTCACTTTTTGATTACTTTGCTCTTACTTAGGCTTCATGCTGATACAATGGCCAAAAAAGAGTCATACTCAACTGCTGTCTTTACTTAATGCAATCAGTGTAATTTGCCTCTGTTCTTTCATTTCTCTTTGCCTGCTGCATGCAGTGCAGATGTTTCTCCAATACTATTTAGTCATAATTTTTAAAGCTCAGCTTAGCCCAGCTGTTACCACATGGCTTTAGCCCCTCCTGGTACCTCAACCCCCAGACAGCAGCCTAGATCAGTGTTGGCCTTTAGGAAGTGAAGAAATCACGGCCATACAATGATGATTTTGGCACCTTTTTGGGTTGTTCATGAACAAGCCTTTTACTGACCTCCTTAAAAGCACTCCTGCTTTAACTTATATCCCCCCTAAGCCTCCTATGGCTCCTCCTTGTTTCCGAAAACAAGCCCTTCTTTTAGAAGTTGTGGATCTCCTCAATGTGCTGCTCCCCTCAGGGCAGAGAGGAGCCAAAATCCTCTACAGCAATCACTCTGCTGTGATCCACAGCATGCCTCTCTGAGACATTTGTAACTTAAATATAATGGCAAAACAGTCGGTCTTTGGAAGGAAAATCCATTAAAAAGTTTTTTAAGTCCTTCTGACTTGTTTCTCTCCCTTGCAACACTCCAGCTTTAATACCAGCATATCGGTGTCTGAGAGGACTCGGGGGCACAGACAGAGGGGAAAAGCCCTGCTCTGATTGAAAAATGAATTGTTGTCCTCGCTTCAGGTAAAAAGCAAGTGAAGCAGGAAATTGCTCTGTGTTTTCTTTGAGAGGAAAGCAGCTCTCATGTGGTTCTGCCCTAAGATAGGCAAAGATACAGTTAGGTTTCATTAACTCATTTTGATTGACAAAACAGCTGCAGAAAATACATTCAAGAAGCTTTTGCAGGTCTAAAAAAAATTTCTGGGCATCATCATTTGAGAAAGATATTACAGATTTTTGGTGTGTCTTGGGAAGACACTCCTTAAACCATTAACCAGCTCTTCAACTTAATCAGCATTTCAGCAGCAGTTCAGTACAGAAAATTACATCGGTAAAATATTTTGTTCTCCGTCCTCAGCAGTGTCTGAGGAAGGACTGAGCCTCACATGCACCATCCCTGTGCTCTGCCCTTCACAGCTCCACTTTATACATAGGAATTTGTCACTAACCTGACTGTTTTGGGATGTTTTCCGTGATGACAGCCATGATCCAGCTCGCAATCTCCCAAGCTCAAGATGCACCAGGCCTTGGGCACACTTGGAAAAAAAACCCCACACAATGTACAATTTAAGTAGACATATAATATTTCATGCACTCCTGGAGAGGAATATGTTTATATTCAGCACCACAAATCCGTGAAGAAAACCACAAGGAATGCTCAAAACATGAACATTTGTATTTAGAGAATACAGAAAGTGGATTTAGGTTTGTCCTGAAGGTTTATCCTGGTTGCTGAATGTAGTATGGATCTTCCTACTGGCAAACTGCAGATGGCCCATTACTAAGTAAAAATAAACAAAAAGCCCCAAACTCTTTACAGACTTTGAAAACCCCTTCAGAGGAAAAATGCTGCAGAAAAGGGTAAATTTAACCCATATGGATCCAACTTAACAATGTACCCTCATATCACCGATTTCCAATTCTTAAATAGGTAAACTTCTGGCCAAGTACCAACCCTGAATGGAAAAAGCAAGGAAATAATTAGCTTTTCCCTTCAAGAATGAAAGAAATCATGTGTAGGAACACTGGTGGTAATGGCAGGGGGGAAGCCCTTATCTCCAGATGCAGTTTGGAATAGAGATGGATCTACAGCATTGCTCCCACAAGGCTGTTGGGGCTGGGAGATGTACAAGGATCTAACATCAGGCACTCATGGCCATCCCATCCCCTGCCCCCTCCCCAAGACCAAGCGGTCATGTGCTTTTTAACGTAAAAAGGCAACTTCTCCCAGACCTTTAGTGTAAAATCACTCCTGGAAGATGGAAAGCTGAGCAGGAATGGATTTAAGCTGTCATTGTATAGCTGCAGCCAAGCCAAAGACATTTATTTCAGTTCTGGTTTGCATTGCCTCTCTGGTTTCCAAATATTTTCCTAACACATGAAATACACAGTTGCATTTTCAAATAAATGCCTAAAGACTGTGTCTTTGTTTTCCTGCTTCATATCATCCAATTCCTAGAAATACACAGAGAAGTGATTTTAAATGAACCTCCCAGTTATTTCAGACGAAATTCCTGTCTCAGTAATCACTTGGAGTCGTCCTGTGTATGGTAAATAGCACTTCAGGATAATTACCTTGCACAGTGTCAGTAACTGCAATTCAATACTTAAAATGTATTCTGTACTCACCTTAAGTATAGTGGCAACAGTCTCTTGTGAGGCATTTCTCATATCCTCCCCATTTACAGACAAAATCTGATCTCCTTGAATTAATCTTCCATCTAGGTCTGCAGCTCCTCCTTTAACAATGTCAGAGATAAACACTCCACTTCCATTTCTAACAATGCAAGAAGCATATGGCTAATTACACAATCCAATATTCTTTGGGAGACCAATTTAGATTACTTGCATTTAAGAGACATTAAAAGAAACCTGTGAGCAGAGGAGGAACTAGTTTTACACCCCCTTCAGCCATGTAAAAAATCGATGCATTTTAATACCATGGTATGTTGTGCCATATTTAATGCTGCCTTTCCCCTTGAACTGTTCTGACTGAAGGATACATAAAGATTCATGAAAAACACCATTTATATGAATAAAAAGCCAAGGTATAAGATGGAGTTAAAGTATCTAATGGACATAGTTTAGTGGTGGACCTGGCAGTGCTAGGTTATAGGTTGGACTCAATGACCTTAGAGGGCTTTTCCCACCTAAATGATTCTGTGATTCCATGGTATGAGCTGGTGCCAGCTGCAATGCCAAGGTTTGGCATTTGGTATCCTACACTCTGAAGGACACAACACTTCAAACCCTGAATTATAGCAGGGTATCATTTAACTGACTTCAGAAATTGGGCTATCCCTAAGGAGGAAATCCCCACTCCGAAGCATTTAGCGATAGCACAGAAGCAAAGGTGGGAGGGATGGAGACTGCGATTACCATCTGCAGGGTAATTTACATAAGCTAAATTAATTACCCAATCTGCAATCTGCTCACAACACCTGGGTTAAACATCCCCACTCTTGTAAAAAACTGCTGTGGAAACTTTACTGACCACAGGCAGTTGGGATAATGACATCATGATCTGTAATTGCAAAAGTCAATTATTTTTGGCAATACAGGAGAGCAACCATATGACTCTTACACACCGACACTGAACAAGTATCATGCCATAAATCTCTTTCAGCAAAGAAAGATTAAAACTATCAGTGCTCTGGTTCAAGTGATCTAATAGCAATGGTTTAGAGAGAGATCAGTAAAGTCATATTTTATTAAGCTGCTACCACCTCCCACCATATCCCTCTCTACAACTACCTGAACGGAGGGTAAGCCAGGTGGGGGTTGGCCTCTTCTCCCTGGCAACAAGTGACAGGACAAGGGGAAACAGCCTCAGGTTGTGCCAGGGGAGGTTTGGGTTGGACATCAGGAGGAATTTCTTCACGGAAAGGATGGTCAGGCCTTGGAAGGGGCTGTCCAGGGAGGTAGTGAAGTCATTGTCCCTGGAGGTGTCCAAGGAATGACTGGACATGGTACTCAGTGGGTGACAAGGTGGGGATTGGGCACAGGTTGATGATCTCAGAGGTTTTTCCAGCCTAAATGATTCTGTGGTTCTGTGTCTCAGGATCTGTTTTGTATTCACAGAACTGCTTTCTGCAGTGTTACGCAGTCACCTTGATACTGCTCAGGATCTGGGTCTAACTCAGCCTCGTATCTTCCACTGATGTCGGTCCCTTTGAACCTGAGTAGGAGCTAAATCTAACTCACAAATCCATCTGCAAAAGTGCATCCTGGTATTTAGAAACAGGAAGCTTTCTCCCCCCCATTTTGAAACTAGAGAATCCATGGTTAGGGCCTCCAACCCTGAAACATGGCCATGCTGATGCCACCAGAAGAGTGAGCTCCCAGCTCTGCACGTGGCCACACTCGCTCTGAGCAGGACACCCGCTGGGAGCTCTCCTGGGCTGCTGCAGCCTTCCCTGCTCAAGTCTATTGTTCTGACAGAGAGGCAGAACCACAGTCTCATTGCATCCTTGAAGATATTTAGATACAAAATTCCGTTCCTTATGGAGTTTTCCTTTTATTTCATATTCCATTTGGAATGGCTACAGTCATTCAAAAAGCAAAATATTTTTCATTTGAAGCGCTGCTGGATCAGAGCTGCTCTTACCGTTTCCCAGCTATGCTGAGCCCCAGCCCTCGGCCCGTTTTCTTTTGTATATCTACATAGAAAATCTCTAAGTTTTCTTCATCTTTGTAATGTGCTTCATTTCTATAAACAACCAGCTGCACCTTCTGGGGTGTCTGTCGGAGCGCAGTGATCGCTTCCTCATGGCTGGCATTCCGCAGATCGATCCCGTTCACCTGAAATAATCAGTGTTTGCTTTCCAAATGACATGTATAAATGATCTTTTCATCACACCCTACCCTTGTGTGACAGCACAAATTTGTCAAATTGACACCCCTTGGCGCTCTAATTTAGTGCTCCCATTTCCAGAGGGCTGAGATCCTGGATCTCCTACAGAGTGAGTTTGGTGCTTTGTGCAACTGCCTGGAGTACATCACAACAATCAAAACATTCTGGCTTGGAAGTTTTGCTGGTGTTCTTCCCTTCTTTTTAACCTCAAACCTTTGGAATCTCAAACAATGCTACTTTCTACACCTAGACAAAGTAGGATGTACTCCTTTGAGCTCCCTGTGTCTCTTACCACTCAGATTCCTTCTCCCCCAGCTGCACAACAGTGTCGAGACGAAAACAGAAGGAATCAAAAACACCAGTAATAAATGGCCCTGGAGAAGCCCAGGCAGGACGTATTAAACGGTGATTTTCCTTTTTATCCAATAGATGGCACACCAGACCGCTCTTGGAGCACCCAGTTACACTTCCCTTACCATGACCTGAGAAGGTTTCAGCATTTTAGTAATGTCAGACAGAACAAGAAGTTCTACTTCAATACATGCTCAAGTATTAAAAAAAACTATTGCAACTTAATCTCCTGATTTTGCCAAGCCTAATCCACAGGAACCTTTTAAGGTGTTTGCCAATATTCTGTCAACAAAATAATCTTTTATTTCCTAATACCAAAATATATCAATACTTAAACATTTTCTCTTTAGGAAGTAGCATGAACTGTAACAGGAGAACCATACAATATTAATCCACTTCCATAAGTTTTAAGGTAATGAAAATATCTCTCAGTATTTCTAGATATGCAAAGTTACAATTGTACTTAATTTTACATTAAGATAATTAGGCCTAGTCTATAGTAATTACATTGTTTGTACTGATTCTGCACATACTTATTTATTTATATACTGCATTGATACTCTTTTCTTGACATAGGCATCTACATGTGCTTTATCCCACTAATCTGAAACCAATTCAGAGTCATCTTTTTGATTCATTAATACAGCTTTTAAAAGCTGAAGCAATAACAATATTATGGCCCACAAACATTAGCACTTTCCTGTTTGGCCAGAGAAGAATTAATTAAGCTGCCCCATTTTTACCCCCTAATTATCCTGCTCTGTTAATACATCATTATTTATAAAACGAAAACAACATTCAGCCTTAACGCTAACAAAAATATTTTCAGTGCAAGAGCTGTAAAGACAAGTCCCCAAGTACCCCTCGCTATTTTTCTAACCCTACACACCGAAGCCTTAATGGCCATGCTGGGAATTTGTCCTGAGCTGACAGCAGAGCTTTGAGCAGCTGCACTGAACCCCTGCCTGACGCAAGTTTCATTTGCAGACCAACACTTCTCTCTTAACCCTTTCCCTCCACCTTTTCTATGCTTGGCTGAGGGAAAAACACCACATGTATTCATTTGTGTGTTTCCAGTTGGATGAAGCATGGCCTGGGGGAGCTGGTAGCTTCTGCAGGGATATAGGAGGGATGCTCACAGGGATGCTGGCAAGGATGCTCACAGGAATGGTACATCCCCCCTCTCCTCCCCACCAATATTTGGGTTGCAGGTAGTGCAGAGATACTTGAGCGGCGGCCTCTGAATGAAAGATTAAAGAGATGAATAATACTAAGCTATTGGACATGACAGCTGAACTATGTAATTCAAGAACTACCTTGCTCAATTAAATTTAATGTATTCTCAATTTGTACCTTCAGTTTATATGAATATATAAGGAAACATGAATTTTTCAGCATGTTCTTAGTGATGGAAAGGAAGCCTCAAGTATGGATCCTTCTCAATGACCTGTCCTTCCCCTACAAGAAATCCCTGTTGCATGGAATACAAGTATACACAACGAAGAACATACACAGAGAAAGTCATTTACCTCCAGAATCTGATCACCAGCCCAAAGTCTGCCATCTCGGGCTGCTGCCCCCTCTTCATAAACTTCATGGATCACTATGGCATCCTGTGGAAAGAGGGTGGTGTGAATCCTCCTTCCCAAACACTCCATAACCTCTTAGTCACAACCCACCCCACACTCCCCACCTCTGTGAAAGTACAGCACTCCATGACAGGAAAAGCAAGACTATAACAAAGATTAAAAAAAAAAAAATTAATATTTTGGGATAAGAAAATTACTCCTGTAATCCAAACACAGGGAGCCAGTAAAAAGGTACAAAGGATTTTGTTCACCACTTCAGGGTAGTCTTGTCTAGAGCTTCTTCCATCATTTTTACATGCTGGCATCAGCAGCATGTGAACTCAGTGTGAACTGTTGTATTAATATCGTCTACTTTTAATGATATTATTTAAAACCAGATTCTTTGGAGCTATGAATATTTTTAGGGACTTGGCATAGATCTCAGCTTTAAGCAAGAGCTGAATGCCTTGTGGTAAATAGTGCTGGTTAAATCTGTAAGAAATGAAATCCAGAAGAAAGGAACAATGGCAAATGTTAGTTTATTACTGAGGCTGGAAAATGTAGGCAGTGGCAGATGTAGCTTCAGGGAAGGTTTCAGTGATTTAATCTTATTGCCAGCAATAGATGTCCCCAAAGAAAAAGCATTACAAAGAACATACTGTTCTCTTGCTGGTGCTTTCCCTTTGCATTGTTCTGGCTTGTTTCTTTTTTTTTTTCCTTCTGAAAAAAAATAGGTGAACATCCTGCTACAGTTCTTCAGATTCAGCAAGCAGGATGGGACCCTTCACTGTGCAAAACCTGCTCTTCTTCTCAGTAACACAGCCTCAGAGCTGAACCAGTTTTGCTACCAGCTCTGGCTGCGGATAAACACCCAGTGGTTTTTAATTAGACATGTAGGTATTGGATAGCTTGTTCTCAGACAAATATACCCTCTAAAAATGCTACGGCTGTGAAGTCCCCCCCCAAACCTGATGTACAAGAAGTCGAAGAGGAGCTTTTCCAGCACTTCCAACAAAAGGTTGGAGTATGCGAGCCCTGCTGTGCATTGCCTTCCTGGAGCAGGGGGAGGAAATCACTGCTGGGGCAGAACAAAGTCCCTCCATGTTGGGAAAACACTGTTAGACAGTACATCTCTCATCACCAATTTAACCCCCCTCCCTGTGTTGCCTTTCTCAGCACACATGGTGCACATTGAACAGAAGAAAACTCAAATGCCCTTCAGCTAATGCTCAGATCAAGACAATATCGAGTGCATGATACCCTTTCATTCCCACTACCTTCTTTAATGATGTGGACTCTTCTGCTGCTGCTGGAGCACAGCACCACTGTCACAGGTTCCCGCTTTTATTCATGTACACTAGCCCCTGAAAAAAGCCTGGAGGACTGTAATCACAAATGGATTACAGCTGATACAAGCCTCCCAGATGGGGGAACAGAGATTTCAATCTACATAAATGAAGGCAGAATATCATGAGCTATGTACCAAGGTAATTAAGAAAAATCAGAAGAGAGGTTTGATTAAAAAAAAAAAAGTATATCTACATATACACACACATTGCTGGCAACTGTAGGGTTTTCTTGCAATAACTGAAGTAACAAACAGTAATGGAGTGGAGCAACACGTGCACATCCATCTCTCAGCAGTGTTGCCAAAATCCTCTACTACATGTCTTAGATCTTCTCAGTTGTGGGGTTTGGGTTGTTTTGAGTTTTTGTTTGGTTGGTTTGGGGGTTGTTTTTCTTTTTTTTGAGGGTTACCTTTGTTTTAAAAATGATAGTGTAACTGTAAGCCAACACAAGAGACTTTTGCCTGGGTGAAAGCCAGGAGGTGACAGTGATGTGTATTTTTTCACCTGAGGCTGATCACGGGTAACTCTGAGGAAAAGCTGAGTCTGTGGTTTAGAATTTCCACTGCACATTTAACTTTTAGTTTTTGAAACACTTTATCAAGGCATGATAATTGAGAGCAGCCCCCAGGAGAAGGATATGGAGTGTTGGTGGATGAGACACTCAACATGCCCCATCTCTGTTCGCTGGCATCCAGAACCCCCCCACATCCTAGGCTGATCCCACAGCGTGGGCAACAGAGGAGGGGGGGATTCTACCCCTCTGCCCCACTCAGGTAAGACCACACCTGCAGAGCTGCCTTCCGCCCTGGGGAACAACAGCAGAAGGACATGGAGCTGCTGGAGTGAGTCCAGAGGAGATCATGGAGATGCTTCGAGGGCTGGAGCCCCTCTGCTCTGGAGCTAGGCTGGGAGAGCTGAGGGTGTTCATCCTGGAGAAGAGAAGGCTCCAGGGAGACCTTAGAGCCCCTTCCAGTGCCTAAAGGGGCTCCAAGAGAGCTGGAGAAGGACTTTGGACCAGGGCATGAAGTGATAGGACAAGTGGAAATGGCTTCCCACTGACAGAGGGCAGACTTAGATTAAATATTGTGAAAAAATTCTTACCTGTGAGAGTGGAGAGGCCCTGGTACAGGTTGCCCAGAAAAGCTGTGGCTGCTCCGCAGCTTGGAAGTGTCCAAGGACAGGTTGGAGGGGACAACCTGGTCTAGTGGAAGGTGTCCCTGTCCATGGCACGGGGTTGGAACAAGATGAACTTTAAGGTAATTTCCAGCCCAAACCATTCTATGTTTCCACAGAGACATTTAGAAGTGGCCAGTGAGGTAACACAAAATATTGGCCAGCTTGTTAAGGCAGCATCATTCAAATGGGACACATCAGAGCAGTGGGTAACCATGAGATTCATCAGAAAATTGGCAATATGACCACGTAACAGCAGACTGGGTATGTACACAAGATGATCAAATTAAACACTTTCAGACTGTATTTAATCTCATATTTCCTAACCTCTGAGCAAGGAGCTTTCAATCACATTTCTTTAGGTTTGTTTTCCATCTGTGGTCGCTTAAAAACCGGTCAACAACCTGGAGTTACCAGCTTTTCCCAGCACTGCATTATTAAATGTAAAACTGCACATACCAAAGGCTCAGATTCAGGAACCACCAAATGTTATCAGTTTGAATAATCTGCATCATCTATTTGAAAAGGCAACAATTCAGTGTCACCCTGCAGTTCCTGCATGTGTTAGAAGCCAGACCTAGAACTAAAAATACATATGGCATGCAAAGGTACATTCCTGTTCTGTCTGTGCCTACCCAGGAGAAGGAAACATCTTGCTGACCTGCCAAAACACTGTTTTTCTTAAGCAGGTTTATTTTAAAGTAGTGCAGTTGAACAGGGCTTATCGAATCGATTAAAAATAGAGCAAAGCAATGTATCCATGATGCCCTGTATAGATTTTTAAACCGTCCATAAGCACAAATATCTGTCTTACTTTTCCTTAGTTGATAAACTATGGCAAACAGACCTCCTTCCTCTGATACCTCTGGGATCAGCTCAAATTGCATTTAATGCAGAAGTGATTTTTTTTTCCACTGGATCTAGTGAGATCTCAATAAGACTCCATTAGTTTTGATGATCCATGACAAATCACTAAAACCAAACTGCTGATGTTATTGAACGTTTTTAATCACATCAATATTTTAAAGAAGTTTATGCAGTAATGAGATGCAATGTCATACTCCAGCCATCTAACCAAGCCCTAATTGGTAATGACTTTATTGACAGGCATTGACTGAAGCTGTAACATCCCTTTCAGTGCCTGACGAAAAATATAGGATCTATCATGACTAAAACAATACACAATGTTTACTTAAAGGATAGGTTTTGGTTCCTGGACATCTGCAGCTCCTGTTCACTGGCTTTAAATTCAGAGAGTGCTCGATATCTCTAGAAGTCAAGGCCTAAATAGTTCAAAATCAATCAATCCAGAGGGAGGAAGGGAAAGTGGTGTCAATGTTCAGCTAGAGACTGTGAATTTATAGTGGTTCTGGACAGATTTTCACTCCTATCCCTTCCCATCTCCTTTCACTACCAGTTTCATATAGATTATAGCTTGGCAGAGTCATGAAAACTGTTTGTGCAGAAGGGGGAAACAAAAAAACTCTCGTATCAAGAACAGAGTTGTTTAAAAAGAGATATCCAGCTGCTGAAAGCACATAGTTCATAAAGTTTACAAATCCATTCAACAAACTGGAGCTTTAATCTTTGTATATTTTGACTAAGAACAGTCTGGGACCATTATACAAATGGGGAATTAATGCAGAGCTGAGCAGTTCTTGCATGGGATGGAAGGATGGGGAACATGAGCCAGGGCATGTAAACAGCTTTTCTTTATGCTAAACAAAGTCCACACTCACAGGTGCAAACTGAGACTGTCCAACCATGAAAAGACAGAGTTGAAGGGAATTTGTCTGCTACTGCTGAGGTTGCCATCCTGGGCTGAAAAACGTTTATACTGAAGGGCCTGCAGTCCAAGAAAATAAAAGCTGAATGCACTGATACGGCACTGCATGGCTGGAAAAAAAATACCTGCAAGACAGAATAGTTTCCAAACATGGCAAAAACATCCCTGGTTTGGATACAGTGCTCACCAAATCTGTTAAGAAGGAGAAATGCCCACCAAACCTGCCACACAGTATATTAGAGGGTATTTTTTAGGGCTCAGATTTGAGCTGTGGGACAACTACACCCCTCACCAACACAATATCACTGTGTCTGCACAGTTATCTTGAGCAAAGGGAAGGACCAGCAGTGACGGTGCTGAGAAACAAGGTTTGGGCCATGGAAGTAAAGGCAGGGAAGTGGGAGGGTTCATGGAGCCTCCTGGTCAACACCTTGAAGAACAAAGTTGGTGCAGAGTGACTAACTATGGAACAGTGAGGGCAAGACAACCTTAGAGAAATTAGCACCCAGTCTGGGAATCCATCCACAGATTGTACAGTGTGCACAGCATGATCTACACTGCATTGCCTTTGATCCAAGGAGGGGAAGAGCCCTGAACTCTCGGGGAATCAGATCTCAACTCCTCCCCCAAGCTGTGGATATTTTTTCTGCTTGATTTATACCGACTTCAGAGACCTGTCAGGGAAGAATATCACACTCACCCATCAGCAAAGAGCACAAAAAGACACGTTAACACTGAGAATTAAATTCAGTAAGACTGACAGCTTAATCTTTGTATCTTAAATGTCAAGAACTGGTACAGCAGAGATCCCAGGCAATGACCACACAGCACTGCCCTGATTGAGCCTCTGGGAGAAAGGTGGTAAAGTCAGCATCCTATTCAGGAAAATCACTGACTGAGTGATCCTTAAAAGCCTGCAGGAGCATAAACCATGGTGAGAAAGTCTCACAAGCTGGCTAGCTTTTTGGCTTGAACTGCTCACACGTTTTCTGCAAGTTTATAGCTTCTGAGCCAGTCTCTCTAGCGTTGATTTTCTCCTGTGCAGCTGTTTTTCAGCAGGACAACCAGCAGCTTACAACTAAAAAGTCACTGAAAATCAGCCCCCAGGCTGTTATTGGGAATGCTGGGAATAGAAGGTAAGGGAGTAAATGGACACAAGACATGAAGGAAGCCCAAACATTAAGTACCAAGGATATTTTGATGAAGGTCTATCATATAATAAAGGTGGATCAATATGTAAGAGGGGTGATGTCAAAAGAATTGGACAGAGGAAGCCCCACTAACCCAGTGTTGGCTAGATTTGACATGGAAAAAAGTCCAGATTTTGGTAAAGAGGTTTCTTGCACAGCACTGAACAGTCCTGCACTACCGAAGCTCATTCACAACAAGCTATTGCTTTAACTGAGCTCAACTTTGCTTTGTTTATCTTTGTTGTGCTATTTCAGTCCATAATCCAGTCATTATCCAGCCTCAGCACCCTCACAGGGAACAATTTCTTTTTCTAATCTAAACTTCATCTTAAGGCCGTTTTTCAGAACCCTCATGGTTGGGCAGTGCTAGAAAGCAGGCACGGCAAACTGTTGAAATTACATGAATTTTATGTGCCTGTATCTCAGTTTGGTCTGTAGTTAGGAGAATGAATCTTACCACTGACCATAATTATGTATTTGGTGTAAGGAATGAAGCTTTCTGCATGGATTAGAGCACTTTCCTGAGGAGAACAAAAAGTGAACTGCATATAAAACAACACTCGGGAAAAGACGTTTTCTGATTTAGTTGATAAGTTGTGTTTTCCTAAGCTAACATTACACATTTCCAACTAATTTTCTACATAGCTACAAATGTTATACTAAATTATCATTATAAAAGATAATAACACTGCAAGGGGTTTTGCTGACTTCAGGATTACAGATTTATCTCTTTCCCAGGGCAAGTACAACAACATCAGTTATTTCCTTTTCAACTTCTGTAATACTTTGTCCGGAGCAGTAAAATTGCCATTTCATTTTTACAGGCTGGTTCGCAGATAAAGTAGAAATCAACTGGTTGCACAGTGAGTTTTGCTGGAGAATTAGCCCCATGCAAGAATCTCTCAGTAGTTAAAACAAATCCAGCTGCTGGTTACTTGTAGGCAGAGGAAATGACAACAGTTATGTTATGATCTATGATCTTCCATTTGCAGATCTAAATGGAATCTAAAAGATAATGATTCAGCAACGAAAGCTGAAGGTCAAGCCCAAGCAAATCACTTGACTTCTTAAAGGGGTTTATCTAATGCATCGTGCTGCATAATCCCTCCTTCTAGCACTCCAGTATTTTGCCATTCCTAGTGTTCACAAACCATTAACAGCACCCAAAATCCTAAGCCAAACACTACTGCAGTAAAACAGGCTGTAGAATGTAAAAATGTATTACCGTGTTAATGTAAAAATGCTTTACATTGCACGAGACCCAGAAACTGCTCCACTCAAGGTTAAAACAAAAGGTCTGTTTCCCATTTAAGAACAAGCCCTTGCAAGAGATGATGTTCACTTGCCAACTTCCATAAAAAAGATTAATCCACAATATCAATATGAATATAATTTTTCATACTAAAATACAGATTTATTTTAAGGAAGCGGATAGTATTTGTATTACATTTTATAGGCCCCTATAGTTACATCTGGTCCCTATTTATTTAAATTTTATTCAGCTTGCATAATATTTTTGCTTACAGTTATATTCTCTAAGATCAGAAAAGCTAAAACCTGAAAATTCAATGGCACTATTCATTAACATTCCTTCGCTCTGCAGTCATAGACATTTGCAAGCTCTCCTTTGATTCTGAAATAATAAAACTAAGGTAATAAGATGTTTAGTGTAAAAATATATGACTTAAGTCAAAATGATAGAAAGAGCAATGTTCCTGTGAATCACATGCCAAAGCAAACCAAAGTTTTTCAAAAAGTATACATGCTCATTTTAGAGGGAATAATAAAACACAGAACGACATATTAAAACCTTAGCTCTCTCACTCTCATTATTTTATTAAATTTAAAAAAAAGGAAAGTTTGTAGTGTACAGTGCATAGCACAGGTTATAAAGAATGCATGAGATCCTGAGTGTGTATGACACAGGAAGCCAAAAACCAGCGGTTTCAACCAGCAGCAGCCAGGATCCTCCTGAAGTCCATTCTGACAGGTCCTACTGCTTTTGTATATTGTCAGCTTAAATTTGAGGGTTGATTTACATTCCTGGAAGACACCAGCTTCTTCAAGCAAGGGACTGCTACACCAGCAAGCCATCCCGTCAGCTAAACCCTTGCCAAAGACCCATCAAAGACATGATTTGCAAAACTTACTGCCCTAATTCCCTTTTGTGATAACTCATGTACAAAGCAGTTTGGGTTTTTCATGCTCTTGTAAGCTAACGTCCTTCTGGAATGATGACGAATCCACCAACTTCATTTTAACATTATCCAAGCAGGAGTCAAAGCAATTCCTCACAATTTCAAGCTAACTGCATTTACCACTCTGTCAGTAAATTGCCTTCTGCTTTATAAATGTTGGTTTAGAAGAGATTGCATTTTTTTTCCTCTCCCAACCGCAAACTTTTCCTCTACAATACCCAAGCCACAATTAAAAACTCAAGACTTCTATTCCCATTTTTCATTCTATTGTTCCATTCACTGTGTGGTAGATTTAACAGCAACAGTATCTATAGCCAATATATTGCTGAAACCCTCTCGAGGCCAATATCTTCCTTTTCATTTGGAGTTACAAGGTAAGCATATTTCACTCAAACAGTTTCAGTCTCAGCTGCATTTGATGACTGTCTACAGAATCGCTCAGACATCAGCTGTCTATACCTGATGAAGGTATTTTTGCCTGAATCTAAATAAAACTGAGATGGGAGGGAGGGATAAAAACTTAACCAAGGGAGAATCTGCTTGTTTAGTAACACAGAAGTCACATTTAGGCAGGTCCCCACTGCTGACTGACTGCAGCATAGCACAAAACAGAGCTCTTAGGCTTGGCTTTGGTATAGGAACAACCTGATCTTGGCAGCGTGGAGCCCTCACAAGGTAATTAGCCCTCACAGCTCCGGGGGCAAACATCGTGTCACGAACAGCTGCAATTTCAAGTCACAGTTTTCTTGATTATTCCCTTGCCCTTCCTTAACAGATGGGGTTTATTCAAGGTATGACTCACCTGGACTGACAGAATGAATCTAAATATTCTTCTGTCAAGCTGCATCCCCACCATCACACAGCTCCACTGCAAGCCAGAAAACCTTCTGGGTTAACCCACATGATTAGAACAGCTTTTTCCTCCCCAACTCCAGTGTTACCAGCTCTCACACCAACTCATGTTAGCTGAGCACAAGTATATTCTGTTACTTTCTGGAGCACTCTCAAGTGTTCCAGTTCCCTGCCTTTATGGACCACTTTCTTTTACTGGTGGAGTACCTTCAAGTCTGTTAAGTGCCTTAAAAATGCTTTCTATTAAAGTCAGCTGAAAGCAAAAGTACAAAAAGAAAATTTACCAAATTCAAAGTAGACAACCCAGTATAAAAAATCCAGCATAAGAGGTTTGTTGTTGTTTTCAACAAAAAAGACACAGGATAAAGTATGTTTTTCTGTGTAAGGTTCAGGCAATGACCACTTGCTACCCACTTCACCTCCAGGGAGCCCCCAGGTTACAGTCCCTTCAATCTTTTATATCATAGGTGCCTGTCCAGCACTTAGCTGTGATTTCAAGCCCCAGATAAGCCTCTGAACATTTCTCCCTCCCAGGGCTCTCTAACCCTGCCTGGACGGAACATCCCTGTACCAGCCTTGAAAAGTCTGAATCCCCTCCGGCTCGCCTGGGCATCTTAATCACCCAGGCAGCAAAGACAGAGCCAATAACTACCAGTAATCAACTTGACCATTACTAAATTATTCAGCTGGAAGCAAAACAGTGCTCCCACCCTGCTAAGAAAATGTTTGTATTTTAGAGAGATGCTTTTTCCATGTACTGCCAAGAATCAAATCCCTGTAAATTAACAATCCTGGTTTATAGAAAACGGCTCATTGCAAGTTGTTAACTGGACAAGACATGGCAGCATTCACCCACGCTGGGGTGATAATGGGGTCCAGATTTCATAGAATCATGGAATGGTTTGTGTTGGAAGGGACCTTAAAGCCCACCCTGTTCCACCCCCTACCATGGGCAGGGACACCTTCCACTAGACCAGGTTGCTCCAAGCCCTGTCCAACCTGGTCTTGAACACTTACAGGGATGGGGCAGCCACAACCTCTCTGGGTAAATCTCACATGCCATTTGGAGGAGTACCAGGACTCCTTTTTAAAACAATTCCTTGTACATCCTGTTCTCTGAGGATTGAAGATGAAAATTTCATAGAAACTTTACAGCAAAACAGTTTCAGAGGAAAAAGCCTGTTATATGAAACTAAATTATTTGCCTTGAAACTGCCTTATATAGAATTGCCTTATACAGAATGCAACGAATCAAAAGCAGAATAACTAAGGAACATTTCCTAAATTTATGGTGAACAACGGGACTATCTGATGCTGCCAGTCCTGTATCCTGTATCCCACAGGACTGGTTATTAGTCCCGGATTCACAGGGTCCAGGGCTCTGCAGCCCAGGGATAGCTGGCCATGCCAACACTGGCTTGCTGCCACGAATGCAAATCTGAAGCTGAATCCCACATGTAACTAAGAGTCATAGCTTGTCCAGCCCCAGGCACGAGGGTCCTGCCCAGCTCAGGGGTCTACAGCTGCCATGAATCCCAGGCATACCGCGGCTGGAGCAGTTCAGGCGTCCTGGGAGCACCAGCAGCTGCCAGGTGACAATGACACCCCTGTCAGGTTTACGGCTGCTATTAGCAGCAGTGGGGCTGACAAGCATTTATACACAATTCAGGGGGGACAAGAGGGCAGGAGGTGTCCTGAGGAGCAGCACTAGGGCCTCAAACCTCATTTTGGGATGTTTCCGAAAACACTTTTTTTTTTCTATTTTAAATTCCCACACTGAGGTTACTTTTACAAGTTTGATTGGACTACAACCAAGAAAAAAACCTTCTCACAAATTGAAAGCCCGTGTGCTTTAGCCAGCTCCACTCTGCACTTCAATTGCTTTAAAGCAGAGGCCATGTGTTGTGTTCTCTCAGGGGTACGTGGGAAGGTGAAATAAAAGAGAGTGAAGAAAAAAAATATTAAAAAATATCAACGCTTAAAGTAAAATGAAATAGAACTGCTAAGGGCTATAGCAGTCTGAAAATCAACAACATGGAGACAATTCTCAAGGACAATCCTCCTTTCCCTGTGTCTTTTCTAAACACACATCCTTTCAGCTGATGCTCTCCTGCTCCCCAAACACACAACCCCAGACCTTGCCTAGAATGCCTGTGACTGGAAAGAGTTTTGAGCTTAATGGGATGGACATCTCACCAAAAACCATTTCACAGGGGTTAAGACACTAGTTTCCAACCTCCTGAACAAATTAACCTTCCTGCTCACAGCCTGTATTTTTCAAGCCTCTACTTGGTGATTCCTGATGAGATTCCTGAGGTTATGCCTTAGAAGTTGTACTCTATATTTCATTTTAAAGCAGACTGTCCCCAGCTGCCAGATTTATTATTCCAAAAGCTGGGCATGTGCATCTTGTGCTAAAGAAAGACATAAAATATTCTGAGAGAGCTTTCCCATCCCATGTGAGCTGCTGTTGAGTACCAGCACTCAGTGTTTTTAGATCAAGTGCATTTTAATACATCTATACTCTTGGCATGTCCACTTTAGATTTGACAAATTCTGAGAAGCAGCATTCCTGGTTTCCCCCATATTGATAAATTACTTCTGAAATCCTAGCAACTGGGGTTCATACCCTTCATGGTTTTGTAGGCACTTACACACCTGTGCAGGTACAAAATAAAGAGAACTCAGTAGAAAAAGAAGGAAGAAGAAGCGGGTGTTCATGTCTTGTTTTCTCAGAGGAAAAAGAAAAGGTAAAAGAAAAAGCTCCTGCAGCTGTGCAGCACAGACACTGCTCCTGCTCCCTATTTTGCCAAGACTTTTCCCTTCCTGGATGGAGCATTTTTCCATGGACCCATCAGGGCATCCCATCTCTGTATGTGTCATCTATTAGAACTACAAGAGTACCAAAGACATTCCTGCTTCCTGCCTGCAGAGATGGACTATAAATGGTGTCATTCCCATTCCTTCTAACCTTGATCTGACAATTCAAAAACAGCTAAAAAACCAAACTCCAAACTGCTGAAGCCAATTATAGCTTCATTCTAATCTCTCTGCACTGCCTTTTTTAAACTACAAAAGATGTCCATCTATATAACTGAGTTAAAAACAAATGACAGAGAGCAAGACAAATACATCACTCAATTCCATGTACCTATTTTGTTACATTTCCTCTCTAAACCATGAAACTCAGCAAGACAGAAACTTCCCTATAGCCCTGAGGAATATTTGCTTTTACTCTGTTATATCATGTGAACTTCAACTCTTTACAAAAGGTTTTCTGACTTCATGGCAGAAAAGGAAAGGCAGCAAAGTAATTTGGGGGAGATCAGAAGCACAAAGCAGTGCAATGGGAGGTTCCCTGCCCATGGTAGGGGGTTGGAACTGGATGATCTTGAAGGTCCCTTCCAACTCAAACTATTCTAGGATTCTGGGATCTCATTAAAGACACAACCCTGAGTGCCTGCCCTGAGGAGAAAGGTTTGCACAGACCATTTTGCATAAGCAAGTTATGGAGAATCCCAGAGAGGGTCTCTGCACATGGCAAATGGTCAGATTAGAATGTGGTTTCCCAAAAGCAAATTGTTCCTTATGAAACACCATTTCTTGCCTTTGAACGAGTAGATTCAGAAATATGAAAAGAAACAGGATCTCATTTTGGTACGTCCTGTAAGTCGAGGATCAGAAAGTGGGAAGTTGGACCTCCCTCCCTTCATAGGTTTAGTTATGGCACTCAAGTGCATAGATTTTTAAAATCAATTCCTACGAGGACACTTTAATGAATGAACTAATGGAAGTATAACACTTAACGAAAACCATTTATTCAATTTAAAGAATAAAATCCTTTGCATTTTTCTCATCTGCTCTGTAAAGCAGCTATTTACAATTTTCATTTATTTATATTAAAATCTCATGAAAGACAAGCACCATATTGTGTCTGACAGACTGCCATGTATTATTTCCAAATTCCAGTTAAATGAAAAAGCAGGGAGATGACTAACACTGAGCAACTTATTTGAATTTACTCAACACTAAGGAGCTTGACAAAAAAGGGACTGGGACAAAACTGTGCGTGGATGGAGAGAGTGAAAACCATACAGGCTGATTTAAGCCTTCAACATAACTCATTTCCATCTCTATGTGAAACAGAGCAATTCAACCTAACTCTGCATAATTGGAGACTGGGATAAACGGGACCAAAAGCTGAACTTTTTCCAATTTCAGTTTCAATGCTGTAAAAGGTACAGCCTACACTTTGCAAAACAAAACCATCTTTTTCCTTTCAATTTCCTTTCTTTTTTCCTTTGAATTGTTTTTCTTCTTTTTTTCTTGGTCTCTTGGAAGAGGACTGCTACACTGAAATTATCTGTACCTGTTGACATTCACTGCACTTCATGGCTTAATGACGTCCCACTATGATATTTTGGGGACCATCTGCATGTACCAGAGCGGTTCCACTGCCTGAAGTGTCTCTGTGGCAGGGGATTCAGGAGAATCCAGTAAAGATACCTCTGCAGCAGAATTGTTTACTGAAAGAACTGAATTTGACATTCAAATAACCCAATCTGGCATCTTTTACACTGTAGCATAATATCTCTTAAATGGAAAAGGGAGAGGAAACAGCAAGAGCAGAGGCAGAGAAGGGTTTAGCAACCAGCTTGTTGAGCTTACACTTGAATTGATATGTTTTAATTCATCTGAAGATATTTGTTTAATAAACAGAACATCCAAGAGGCAGATTAAGCCAAAAGACACAGAAAACAATAAAAGATTACCTTTGGTTTACCTCTGTTCAGCAAGGGCTTTGGTGTCAAGCAGATAAATCACAGTTTATTTCAACAGCTACTAAGCATTTCTGCTCTCCAGACAGAGGTGTTAACCTTGCTGAAGCAGCTCTGCCTCTGCAACATTAATTTCTAGTCCAACCATTCTGGTAACTTACCTGCTTGCAACTCTTAATTCATAATGGTTAAATAAAAGAATATACACTTGTAACCTCTGACCATAGCAGAAAGCATTACTGAAACATAAACCTTTCAATTTAAACAGGAACAGCAACTGATCTGATACAAGGCAAAACTATCAATTATTATTGGAGACTGGAGTTGTTGGCTTGTCCTCCCTGTCCTGAACAACTTATTACAGCAATTAGACATTAAGGGGATTATTATTTTCCATGTTTTCTTTGTCTTTGCCTGCTGTTCTTTAAAAAGGACAGCAAATACTAGATTAATAGAAACTCACCAGTGGAGTGTCTTTCCCCCCAACGATGCTGAGTCCCAGGCCTGACCGACCCTTAGATATCTCTATAGTCATCTCTTGCCCTGGAACTATGGGACATGTTGCTGGATCCACAGGTAGTGGAGGTGGAAAGACACCTAAGACCATAAAAAGGTAAAAAAATAAGTCACACTGTACAATAAGAAAATTAAAACCACCAAAGGAATTGTACAACAACAACTAATAAGCTCATATTTTCCTATTAATTTTAAACAACTGAACTAGAGGACTATTCTGAGTCACCTCTGAATTCTTTAAATCAGAACAACTTGAGTTCTGGAAGTAAATGTTCAGAGTAAACATCTGGGAGCACATCTAATTCAGTTAAAATCTAGACAATTCAGATCATGATGGCAAGGGGTCCCGATCAATTCAGGACAGATAAGTACATATTCCAGCACCATGGAACAGACAAATTTCCCAAACTGTCTTGACTTGTATTTTACTCAAAAACAGGAACAAGACCTTTGTACATAGAAGTCAAGAAAAACAAGCAAAGACACCTTCAAGCTCTCAAAAATTGTAAAATGAGAGAAAAATACAAACACTATAAAAAAATAGGTCATTGGATGTTCAAAGAAAAAAAAATCTCAGTAAAAGTTATCTGGAAAGCAAAATGGAAACATCCATCCTGGGTTAAGGTATTAAAAATACACTATACTGTGAAAAAAAGAACTGGTTCATACTACGGCTGGTGACTTCTGCCTCTGGAGAAAGGTAAGTAGGTGCTGGCTCCAGGGGTATCTCCTGTAAGCTGACTGGCACTTTAGTTGAAGATTTAGATTGTTTGATCTGGTTGAGGTCCTAAAAGCAAAGCAGAAGCAAGAGAGATCAGTTATCAGTCATAGAATAGCAGATTAAGTTGATATTATCATTAGCTGTTCATTATCATACCTTACTAAATCCTCAAACTTAATAGAAGGAAAACAAGCAATTTCCACATACTTAAAAAGAAGTAATTTTTCAAGTTTCCACCAATAAAATTATTTTAATGTCTCCCCAGTTAGCCCCTTCCCCTCATAAATCACTCACTCTTCAACTAGATGAAGCCCTCAGAACCCTCCCTTTCTGGTTAACATAAACACAGAGATATTTTCCTAAACACCCGTACATTTTCTGGGAGCTGCTCCTCTGTTTCCTGCTCATTTGCCACCACTGGTTTCTCAGCTCTATGTTTCACATCCTAAAAAAGAAAAAAAGAAAGTTAGGTGCATTGAAAATGTCTCTTTAGCTTAAATAAAATATCCTCCAAAACTCAAAATGATGATTCTGTGCTAACGCAGTGATATTTTGGAGGGACAGGACAAGAGGGAATGGTTTCCCACTGTCAGAGGGCAGGGTTAGATGGGATATTGGAAAGGAATTCCTCCCTGTGAGGTTAGTGAGGCCCTGGCACAGGTTGCCCAGAGAAGCTGTGGCTGCCCCATCCCTGGAAGTGTCCAAGGCCAGGTTGGATGGGGCTTGGAGCAACCTGGGATAGTGGAAGGTGTCCCTGCCCATGGCAAACCTAGAATTTGAGTTGGGTTCTAAGATTATAATTTCTTTGTGTAAATCCATTTGCAGTACCAAACAAAGCTGAAATCCAAAATGAGAAGAGAAAAATCCAGTGTGAACACAGGAATTATTAAAAACACACGCCACAGTTTTGAAGCCATACAACGTAAGGGAGGGTCTTTCAGGGAGGAGATTATCACATGTGCTCTATGTTGCTCCAGAGTAACATGAAGCTCTATAGAAGAAGGAAGTGTGTCCTCTGGAATGACCAGAGTGCCCACAGCAGAACAGGGCTCAAAGTCATCTGCTCTCTCCACCTCCCCCTCCCTTTTTGGCACTCTTAGATAAAATAACTGCCTAAAATGCATCCTCCGGCCTCATTATTAAGATCTCCAACAATGGTATTTCAATCACAGGCTCCACTTGTAGCCTTATTTCTTTTTGAATCCTTGCAAACCACTAAAATATATTTTTTATCTCCTACTTCTACAACTGCTTCCAGACAGTTACAGTGCTCTCCCTCTTTAGCTCATAGCCAAACTGGGGTCACTTTGATTCGAGTATCAGTTATCTTTCCCCATGTTAAAAACCCTGATAAACAGCCCTGTTTGCAGAAAAGCTGAGTACCAGCTTCAAAAGACAACAGAGATATTCTGCATCTCAAAAGAATTTTTAATTAAGATGACAATTCATACATTAAAAAAAAAAAGGCAAATCAAATTTTAGGTAACCAAGCTTGAAAATACTGGCCTTGTTTGCTAAAGTTTTATTATGTTAAATGATGCCAAGTCCCACAGGATCTTTTTTTTTCCCCTGCATTTTTCTCCAAGTTGTAGTTCTACAACTCTAACAATTATCCAAATGGATAACGGGAAAAAAGATAAAGTGGTGATCTCATTGTATTATCAGAGGTGTCAGGGGAGAAATGGGAAGACTGCTTTGTCATTTTCTGAGAGATTGTTTTAGTGAGCAATGAAAAATTATTTCATACTTCCCTTTTTCATTGTGATATGTGACTGAAATGTGAAACTTCATCTTGAACATCAAGTAAACACCAAGCATCATCTTTACATCTCTCTAATCTTTTAACTAAGACTGTGCTAGAGGTACCTGAATAAAATAAGCACCAAATTGGACACTCAGGATTTGTCATAAGCCTGCAACCGACTGATTTAATCTAATTTAAACCCCTCAAATCCATCCAAAAGCATTTTCACAAAGCTCCTCCTCTTTGCCAATGTTTCAAGATTGTGTTTTCTGTTTGTGGTAAAGACACATTATTTTTCCAGGTTCAAATCTTTAAAGGAAAATGAATCCATTTTCACATACCATTTTTACCTTTGTTGAATTAAAACTTTCCAGAACATCTCAAAGCCCTCTTATATCAATTCTCTTCCAACAACACTTCGTGGAAAGCGAGATTGCTCCAGTCCTCAGAAACCCACAACCTTCTCTCAGGCCACCTCAAACCTCAGCTAATAAACACTCAGACTTTGCCTAACACTTCCACTGGCTCCAGTTCAGAAGTAAAGTTGTTTTCCTTCCCCCTTCTTATCATCCAAGTCTACAATGATGTCCATTATAGAACTTTATAGCTTTTAAAGTGATGAAGTGACAACAAAGAGTATGTTGGGAGAGACTGACAAATTTATCAGCAACAGATGAATGAAGAACGATGCGAATTTTTTTAGTTTTCCTTTTATTACAGCTGTCACTTGGTGAGACATCCTGCCCATGCTTTGAGCTGTACATACTTGTGGAAGATCTCTGCTGATAAGCACATACTTTTTATTTACTCAGTGAACTTGATCTTACTTGTTGACTTTTACATTCCTGATTTCTCCTGACACATGACTGAGAAATTCAACAACGGTGAAGTAGCACTGAGGCTCTAATAACAACCATCATGCTCTGAAAAACAAGGTACTGGGTTTTCTTTTGCCTTTACAGTCACTAAAGACTGCAAGAGAAATCTCTTTTCCCCAAAATACTGAGCTTTCTTGTGCTGCTCTGCTGTGTCAGAGTCTTAATACCAGTGTGACTACAAACCCACTTCCTTCTGGTCAGTATTACCGAACTTAAGATACACTCAGAAATATTTGCCATGTAGTTTTAAAATCCTGATGGAAAGATAACTGAAATTATGAAACTGCCTTTTGCCACTATTTTTCATCCATTTATACTCCTAAACCAAGGTTTGGCCCAACTGAAGGTGTTATGGAACAAGCAGTTGGATCTATAGACATTCCAATACTTTTCTAAATCCACCTCCTAGCCCTAAACTTTTCAATAGTGTTTATCTAATGGAGAAATTAGCGAGCCACCTCTAAGCAAATATCTACTGAATGAAGGCCTTTGTCTTTTCTTACCTTCCTGCCACTGCTCTATTTTGGACAACTCTTCATCTTTTTTTTTTTTTTTTTTTTTTTTTTAAAACTTTTCAACTCCTACCTTTTGGCTTCACAGTTCCCTTCTTTCTTGCTTCAAGTCTGAAAAGAAGCTGCCAATATATACTGGGTTTCCTGTTGTTCCAGAGGTATCTTCCCTCCACACCTCTCTTGGATTGCTGCAATTTTTTTCCCCATTAAATTCACATCTCCTCTAATATTATTCAAAAAGCTGCACAGCACAATAGCTTATACCAAGAGTTCATTTCTGTATAAGAGATTTTATATATTTTTATCCACTTCAGTCTTTGAGCAATTTCTCATATTACCTTGTAATTTCTCTAAAGTTTCTTGCCAAGTTGAGCAAGAACACTAATAAAATCAGGTGAATAACACCTGTAAATACATACAATAAAACTCTGATTCATTTATATTCCAGCCTATCAAAGGACTGTGCACAAAGCTACCAAATAGCAATAATTCAACTTCTTTGTAATCCATTAGGAACATAAATCAATCCATGGTGATTAATTCTAATGACTGAATAGTACATAACACTTTCTAACTCTTGGAGTTCACAGACTCATTAATTACTTACTAGCTACAGAACATTATGTATATTCAATTTATATTTGCAAAACCCAGGACACTCTGCAAAAGACATGATGGGGCAGGAAGAAAACATGTAAGAGAAAAACCATCCAAAAATGTCAGGTTTTCTTAGCTGAGGACACATACAGACTGTGCAGGCACAGTAAGTCTCAGCCAATGCACTCCTTGAAACAGGAGAAGGGCAAAAAATCTGCCTCAGCAAATTTTAGGCACCTCTAGGTTAGTTATGTTTAGTAGTTTTCCATTTTAAACTTTATTTAACATAGAGTCCAAAAAAAAGAGATTAGAGCTGCACCCTGAAGGACTTTCAGATTTCTGATAATGCACAATTCTGACCTATTAAACAACAAAAAGCTCCATCTGTATCAATGAGGAGTTGAGTATTTATTACAGTGCACACTGACAGACCCACATTAAACCACAAGTTATGAGCTTAATGCAGAAATTGCTGAGAGTAACTCTATAGCTGTGTTATTCAGGAGGCAAGACTAGATTATGATAATAGACATTTTGGCCTTAGAATTTATGAAGCTATGAATATAAATAAGAATACGATTTACAAACCAGGCTTTTTTCTGAAGTTTGTCACACATGGATGGCAGGAGTGGAAACTCAATGCCTTCACTCACCAAGAATCCAAGAGAGGGCCAAAAGGCTACATGAAAACTCTTATCTCGATATTTTAACAAATTATACTGACTGCTTAGTTCATGAAAACAGTCTGTGTATGTAAAGCTGAGAACTTGCTTTTACATATACTGGGTATTTTTTGACATAAGTGCTGCAACACTCCAATAAAAAAGCAGAGAAAAGCAATCAAGCCAGTGAGCCTCCATTTCCTAAGCTCTAATCAATGATTAAATGTTGTTTTAAGTCTCTTACAGCTTTGTTGGATTCCTCATCAGTCAAACTTTTCATGACAACTTCCAAACTCGGGTCTTCGTCACCACTTGCAGGTTCAGTGCCACCATGATCCTGGGGGAAAGGATTGACAACAGTTTTTAAACAGATGTATGAAGAGGCCTCCTCGATATCTCTGTTTCATACTCAGCACATTACAGGAAACCTAGTTTGAACAGGCTGGTAGAATCATGGAATGGTTTGGGTTGGAAGATCATCCCGTTCCATCCGCTGCCATGGTCAGGGATACCTTCCACTATCCCAGGTTGCTCAAAGCCCCGTTCAACTCGGCCTTGGACACCTTCAGGGATGGGCCAGCCACAGCTTCTCTGGGCAACCTGTGCCAGAGCCTCACCACCCTCCATTTCTTCCCAATATCCCATCTAAACCTGCCTAGTCTAAAGTATCACTAATTCAGTTACATGTAAAATTTAACATGTTGATTCTCATTCCCTTTTTTAAACCAACCAGGTCCCGAATTTGAAAAGATTTTTATCTATTATTTTGATTTACTTAATTTTAAAATAATTGATCCAAATTTGGAGCTGTTCTCTCTTGCAAAGCAAAATGAACTATCTGCAAAAAGTAAATTTTCAATACCTTCAGTCATAGAAACAAAATTATTTCTGAATTTTCATTAGACATTTTACATTGAAGTGCATAAGATGAATATTAAGAGATCAGATGAAGATAAAGAGATAAGACGAAGGAAACTAACACAATAATAGATGGTAACTATGGCACCCTGATATTCCATTACACCAGCCAGGCTATTTAATGTGATCTGACAAGCTACACGCAGGGTGCACATAAGACACAATGTTAAATATTTATTCAGTTATTTCAAAGACATTTGAAGATATAATTTCAGGATATAAGGCTTTTTTTCTTTATTTAAAGACAGGAAGAGCTGCCAAAGGAAAGCAATGCATACTTCTATACAACATCACTATTGTTGGTTACATTTATTTTAGATAATAAAAAAAATACTAGCTATAAGTAAAAACCTGCATTTACTTATAAAACAAACATAATGTAAATAGTAAGAGTTTGCCATTAATGCATGAAACTCAACCCACAAGCATCTCCCTCTAAAGACAAACACAACACAGGCTTTGGTAGAGTCTAATTATAGTTATTTGACCACAGCACAGAATGTGCCTAAACAAAGTTTCCTGCTTCATCCTGAAGACACAAATATTAAAAAAAGCTGGGAACAAATGCAGGTATTAAAGAGTCAACAAAAATAAAACGAACTCTGTGAACTGTAATTTGCAATGCACCAGTTGCACACGGGACATGCTGCTGGGATGAAGGCGAGAACGAGAAGCCAAAGCATGCCCAAATATTACTCAGATACAAATAAAATCTAAGCAGTTCTTGCACTGTACAGCACTAGGCCTGCATGGAACAGCCATCAGTGGTAAAATAACCTGGAATGCAACAGCAAGCAAGGAGATGCAAACAGGAGATGCATCCAGCATTACCTCACATGGACCTGTGCTGAGGGATCACAGTGATGCTCATGGAAATACCAGGAGTTCAATGCACATGAATTTCATCATGGCAAGACCAAACCTCAATTTAATTATAAAGCATCTTTTGCTTTATTAGCTCAAACAGAAATAGAATTAAAAAGCAACAGCAAGGCTAAGCATGTAGTTTATCTAGAAAATTTAGTTACGCCACATTGAGATGTCAAAATAATAACAGTGTGGTGACCCTGCAGGGATTCACGGTGCTCAGGAAAGAAATCAGTCTCCACTGGGCCTGAGGTAGCAACTCTAATGATGGAAAACACTGGTAACATTACTAAACTAAGATAGTTTTTGCACTGGAAGGTTGTTCTAGGCGAAAGTTCCTCACCACGACTACTCTAACCAGCTGAAAAAAGAGCAGGTTAGGAGGTGGCAAGGTTTTAGTTTGGAGCCTTCACTTCCTCCTGTACAGCAATAACATCTTTAATACCTGCTGCTAATGCCTTTCAGTAACACTGAGATCAATAAAAAAGAGACGGGGAAAATAAGCCTATTAGGTCAAGTCTCTACCCAACGCATTTTATGATTCAGGGTTTAATTAGACAAGGTGCTCGAACTTATCACGAGCTGCTAATTATGATTAATCTATCTAATTTAGCAATCTCTAATTAAAAATAACAACCCACAAACCTTACCTCAATGGAAGAATGGGAGCCTGAAGGTAATGGGAAGGGAGTAACAGCCATCTGATTGACTGCATCTTCACTCCTGTACAACAAAGAACATGTTACACACCAAACCATCATGGACAAACTTTCCTTTTGAGTTGATTCTGCCCATCAAGAAATTACTCTCAGTAGCACAAAAATTCACTGTTGCCTACCAGAGTTAAAGCTTAGAAAAGCACTTCATTTTGGCTCTTCTTTGCTTGCAAACAGATCACATCCCTTCCTGGGACCACAGTAGTTTCATCTGGGGCGTGCTGACATCACATCCTTTGGAAATCTGATTTTGTGTGGATTAGCAGAGGATGCAGTTGGAGTTTATGGTCCCTACACATCAGCAGATGTGCTAACACTTCGTTAGCCTCTTCTAATAGTGTCCATGTCAGTAAGCTGCTTGTTTATAGTCTCACATCCACATTACTGAAATACAATATCTGTTGTAATATATTAGATTGCGGTTTCTTTTTTTTTTGTCCCTTTTTGCTGTGGTATTTTCGAAAAGATTTAATGTAAAAACTTGGAATAAATGTTATGAAATGCAGGGATAAGAGGAGATGAACACTGATTCTCCCTGCATTATTTTCTCCAAGATGCTTATGATGTATGGCATCTTTTCCTCTCTCCTCTTTAAAATGCTTCTGAAGTTGACATCTGATTACTTTGTGACTTCCAAAAGTCTATTTTTTTTTCATTAAACAGTACTTCTGCCTTGCTAATGTTTTTTCTCAACTGCCATTTAAAATGATGGGGCTTGTGGAATTAGCTCTGCATTTTTTTGGCCTCTGTAAAATGAAACCAAGTAATATATGATTTCAGTGATAACATCTAAGGCAAATCATCATAGAACCATAGAATGGTTTGGGTTGGAAGGGACTTTAAGGCTCATCTCATCACAATCCCCTGCCATGGGCAGAGACACCTTCCACTATCCCAGGTGGCTCCAAGCCCCATCCAACCCGGCCTTAGACACTTCCAGGGATGGGGCAGCCACAGCTTCTCTGGCCAACCTATGCCAGGGCCTCACCACACTCACAAGGAAGAATTTCTTCCATATCCGATTGACATCTGCCCTTATTCAGCTTCAAGCCATTTCCTCTCATCCCATCACTTCATGCCTTTGTGAACAGTCCCTCTCCAACCTTTTTGCAGGTCTCCTTTTTAGGAGGAATCAGCAATATTGCTGCTTCACAGCTTCTGAGATGAAAGGAAATGACTTTTCATGCAGTGGGTCTTCTGGGTTTGATTTCTGGTCCTGTTTACTACATTCCATGTCACTGTGACACAAGCAGGATTTTTTCCTCTTTCATTTCTAGAATAAGCTATTAGACTAGAATGTGCTTAAAAACGTTTTACAGAAGTGCCTGAAAGAAAAAAGTCTTATTTTATCCCTTGAGAGTTAAACACATGAAGCTAAAACATATGAAGTTAATAAACAGAAGCATGTTCTGATCACTGAGAAATAACACTGTGAATCAATAGCTCTCAGCACAGCAGCAAATGGGAGTCACAGGCATTTGAAATGATAAATCCTGCAGGCAAAGGCTGGTGAATTCATTTACTTATCTTCAACCAAACAGCCATACGATTCAAAGGGACTGGTTGGGTGCTGCTCATTTCTGTACTCGCTCCCAGCCTCTCCTCTTGGCCCTGCTCAAAGCCTTGCAAGAGTGGGAAACCACGCTCAGATCACGGCGCGGTTCGCGATGCAGAGACATGGGGCCAAGACACACATCTGAGGCAGGCACGGAACCAAGCCCAGGAATTTCATCAGCATTTCACAATTTCCAAGTGCATTTTACCCCGCCAGGCATATTGGGCAAGGACATTCTCCCTCCTCTTATCTTCGTGAGACATCGATCTCATTATGTTGCTTTTCTAACCTACAAGAATAAACCATCCCATGTGAGGTGTCAGAGCCCACCCAGTTTTTCTTTGACTGTAGAGTTTTTTCTGATAATAGTTTATATAAAGCACAATCAGCATGAAAACTAACCCCACTCCGTAGCTCACAATTAGACTTAAACAAGAAAATAACAAAGTATGTATAAATATTTGTAGGAAATACTCTAAAAATTGCTACACAGAAGCTCCTGACAAACTGGGATGTAATTAATTATCCAAACTAGTTTTGACTTCATATAGACACACTCTTTTTTTTTTTCTATCAATGGGAAAATATCTTTATGCAGCTTTAAATGGATGGCCATTTTTATTTCAAGCAATAAAAACCCACTTACAGTAATTCCCTGGGAAAAAAAGGAAAAAATATAAAACCCCCCAAGGTTATACAGTGTCACAACTTGTAATCTCCCCCTGCTAGGACTCGTACATATTTAAATACTTTAATGCTGCTTCAAAGGAGAATGCTTCAAAGCAGAATCAAAGTGAGAACATATTTTAAAGTGACAGATCTAATAATAAATTGCTGTTTCTGCTCTCCACTTCCATAAGTGTCCTCAACTAAAATGTGAATTTATTTACAACTAAAAGGAGTAATCATCTTCTTTTGAGGCAGGAGCAGACAGCTTAGAAGTCTGAACATCATATTCAAATTACAGTGACTGCAATTGAGAATTCAATGTATTTGCCAATAGTTGCTCCATAACCACCTCCAAAAAAGCTGTTCTCAGTTACCAGTGCTCACTATTGCTTGGGGTTAAGGTGTCTAAACCCTTCACAGTCAAGACACAGCTTCATAGTCTCAAGTCAAAGCAAGATAAATGAAATTTATACAGCACGAAGGCTTAGGTGTTCCCCCTTCATTATCTGCAAAAATTACAAACATTCATGGCTCTTATTCCAGCTCCTAGACTGGTTGGTATCTGATACTGGGATAGGAGCCCACCTCCTGGGTGGGCACCAGAGAGCTGTTTAAATTTCTTTGGGACCACATAAACTGAGTAGGAAAGGAATTCATCACTCCTCCCACAAATTCCAGGGCAGGGACACCTTCCACTAGACCAGGTTGCTCAAAGCCCCATCCAACCAGAGATGGGGAGCCCACAATCTCTCTGAGCAACCTGTTCCAGTGCCTCATGACCCTTCTAGCAAAGAATTCCTTCTTAATATCTAATCTGAATCTTCCCTCCTTCAGCTAAAGGCCATTCCCCCTTGTCCTGTCACTGCTGCCCTTGTGAAAATTTTCTGGTTTCCATTTTACTTACTCTTACATCCCTCAGGTTTGTGGTGGTACAAGCTCATTGTCATGCAATGCCAAGAAAATCCTTGTTTAATGTGGAATGAGATTCCTTGCCTGTCTAAAGCAGAGCACCTCACCTACAAGAGTGTCCAAACTTCTATGATCAGTACAAAAACCAAGCCAAATCCTAAACCAGACCCACTCAAAAGGGCAATCCCAGCACCTAAATGACTTAATTTAGGACAGGATGAATAGAATTGCTCTTTGGGGGCTCCTGATAACTGCTGACTAATCACAGAAGTCCAGATGTCCTCTAGTTGTCTAAACTAAGGGACACAATTCTCCTGCCAAACTATCTGCAACTACACAGTTCATGAACACTAAGAGATCATTTGACAACAGCTTTGTAAGTGGTTGTGGATGTTTCTTGGGAATAAAAGGTACATGAAGAATCAGAATAAAAACCCTTGTATGAAGTGATATGACATCTTACTGGAACAGATCTGTGGACGAAGGGAATAAACATTTGCTCTGTAAGCCTTAGAACTCCCACTACTTGTGACACCAGGACATAAAGTCCTGCAAATTACTAAAAACATATACTGTCCACATCCTGCTTGTTAATTAAAAAAAAAAAAAAATCCGGGCAGGATCTTGCATTTTCTCATCTTTGTTTTCCCTCTAGAAGTTCCTTTGGAAAAGAGGAGCTGCAGGAAAGCTGCACACTGAGAAGCCACACTGGATTATTCCTTCAGCTGGGTCAAAAAGACCTTTGTGTTATGCATCTTCTCAAAAAAATTCTCCTATTAGCAGCAAGAACAGTCTTGTTCTCCATTTCCTCTCCATCCACTCCTAACTACATGAGAGCCAAATGCATCCAGGTATTTTAAATGAACAACTAATGTACATATAAACTATAGCTTAGGTCTTCAAAGGTTTGAAAGAGCCCAAATTACTTAACTTCCTCAACTGTGTGCTTGTTCCCACATGTGTATGACAGCAAGGAGGAAACAGCTCTGAAGAAAACAGGAAATGTTCAAACTTGCACACACAGTGCCTGGTAAGGGCTTACTTTTTAAGCTTTCCCACATGAAAGAACCTAAGCAATCAAAGCAAGTAAAAACAGAGTTTATACTATTAAAATATGGTCAATTATCACAAAATATTCTGACTTGGAAGGGACCCACAAGGCTCACTGAGTCTAACTCTTAAGTGCCTGGCCCACACGGGGTTATGTAGGTTAGAACAAACAAGAAATTATTATCTGAAGTATGACAGCATTTGAGATTGGTACATAACATAAAATGTTACTTATGGAGGTTTTAAAAGAAGAGCAAAGACCAGTGACAAAGTCACAGCAATGGGGACTGTTAAACAGCCAACCCAGACACTGTCTTGGCTTTCCCAGTCCTTGGAGTAGAAGGATCTCTCTCCTTTGCATGCCACCATAAATAACAGAATAGTCTTTAGAATTACACCTGGAAATGGAAGGAGGGGTTGGGTGACAGAGATTTGTGGGCTTCATCAAGGAGCTACAATCCCATCAGCAGGAAGCAAAGATAACAGAACGATGACTGCAGTGTGGGAGGGCTCTGGACAGCAAACAGATGGTATTTAAATCAGCAAAGTCCCTTACTCTGAAAGCACTTCTCATGTTTCATCACAGCACAAGACAATTTTCTTTTAAAGAATAAAGGTAGACCAAAGAATGACTCACAAAACTGAACACAATGGGAGGATGGTTTGAAATCAGTGGCATTCACTTTGATTCAAGCATTCAACTATATTTGATCTGCTTATTATACCAACAGTGAAGCACTAAACCAGATTAAAGACAGTTAATTGAGCATGGAAAAAACCACTGAATTTGCTGAATCATAAAATTCTCCCTGTAAAAGAGCATTCTGATATAAACTGGATTTCCTACTACAGATGTAAAATCTAATTATATTGTTTTATTATGCATCTTACAAGGATGGACTTACAATGCATGAACAAAAACCACAACGGATAGAAACACTTTCTATTTTGGGAACTAGGGCACAGACACTCCTACAAGAAGCATGTCCATTTCTGATATTATTACCTGGCTAATTCCTGTTGGAGATTTAGACCAACAATTTCAAAAGGTAACTAAGACATTACAACACTTATTGCCACTATATTGACACTATATATTGACACTGTAACTGCAAATCTTTTAGATGCTTTCAGAAGCTCACGTAATTAATGAGACCACTGGGAAACAGGGCTGTGCTAAGACCTATATATTGGAATCTGGCCAAAATCAACAGTTTTAAATAATCATTATCAACTTAATTGAGGAAAAGATGCTCATAAACCAGAGTGAGAAGCCTTCAAATATAGGGGGATATCTGTGATTCTCACAACAGTTACTGCACTATGTCTCATCAGCAAAAATTTCAGGAAAGGGTGGGAATGCAATTGTAACACTACCTGAATATAAAAAAGTGTGAACAGATTTTTATAGCACAAATGGTAACTCAGTAACTTAGTAAGAAGTCAAAAAGGCTGAGGTCACCTTATATTCTTTATCTTTTTCTAGAAAAAAAATAAATTTGGGGTTGGAACGAGACGATCTTTAAGGTCCTTTCCAACCCAAACCATTCTGTGATTCTCTTAAGTTATTTAATGATAGTTATTATAGTTCTCACAGAAAGGCTTTTCTGTGCCCAGGAATTTCTGGGCTTCTTTCACAACTGATTAAAGAGTTTATGGAAACATCTCCCTGCCCTACACATGAACCGAAACAGCAGGAATAGGAAAAACCTTGATGCTGTTTCCTGCTTCGAAGTGAAAAGCACCACACTTATCGCTGAGCATCCTTCATCTCAGGAAAATAAGGCCTCAGGGTGTCAAAGAGGGCACTTGGAATAGACCAAGAGTTTCACCAGTTTGGCTTTTATGTCCTAGGTCAGCTCAGTCAGGCACGCAGGAACCTTTCAGGCTGCAGACTGACGTATTTCTGAAAAACTGTAATCTATGCAGGCCTTTCACTGGTGAAACTGAAATATTAATATCTTCATGCACATGAAGAGCAAACTGATTTCTCTCACAACTTCTGCAGTACATGTTATTTTGCTATGGCGAGCTGTGGCCTCTTCATGCTCCTGGATGTGTTTTGGCTGTGTTACTCTACACACCTTCTACCTTTAGGAGAAGTTTCAGGGATGACAGCGCTCAGGAGGAGGAAAGCAGTAGTATTTCTGTTGCAACTGGCTCCATCATTTTCAAAGCATGATAGATGTGATGGTATCCCGCTCTTTCCACATCATTAGAGCCCAGAGGAACATATCTGAAACCAGCCAAGCGGCAAAACCTACCAGGAGAGCTCAGCCTGCTACACTCAGCACTTTGTTTGCAGCTGGGAAAGCCATTGAAGGCATGTGCAGATTCAAGATGCCTCTTGCTGCTCTTATTTACTCCAGCTGGCACCACATTGTGTTAAGTAGTGGCATTTCGATATCCCCATTTTATATTATAGTTGATAAAGCCAAAACCCCCACTTTTTCCACTGAACTGTGCCACGGATAAGACTCCTGGGACTGCCACAGCCCATGTTTTCATTCAATAACATCCACTGGTTTTGTGGTCTAAGGTGTAGGAATGGGAAGCACCAAGATAGACTCAGCTCATGGAATATAGTTTGCATGAGAAAAGAAAATTATTTTTGTTTCTCCTTAAAATTCACTTTTAAGAGGGACAGTCTAACCCGGCTTTGTTAACATTTGACCATACATCAAAAAACAAGGCGACATCAGTTTTCTCCCCATGTTAGAGGCAGTGCTCCAGTTACAAATGACATCCTCTCAGTGGGAGAATTCCTTTTCATTGCTTTTCTCTGGGTTGAGCAAACTGACACATCAGTTGTCAGTGTAAGGCCAAGAGCAGTGACAAGATGTGTGTGCTCTTGGGAAGTGTGAAGACAGAAGTTTACAACATCATCATCAGCACTTAAAAGTTGAAATCAGGTGTTTTTTTTTTAAACTCTACCGATGGAAACGAGAATCACCCAATGGTATTTCCAATATCTATTTCTAATATCTCTTGAACATGATCAAGATAAAATTTTGCCTTGAAATTCACTGCTACACAGACAATCTGAAAAGGAGAATTATAGCTAAGAATTTACATGGCTTTATGTAAAACATGCACTGCGGATTTTCAATCCATGGCAATTGGAGCTAACACGGACCCTTCCCTGGAGTTCTGCAGTGCTTGGAGCAGCAGGGCAGGCTGCAAGAAGCCCACACTCTTGCGTTTTGGTTTCATAAGTTGTGGTTTTGCCTCTGGAACTTCCAACCAGACACATTTTCCACATGCAATTAAATAATGGTGAGTGAGTTGTGGTACGTGACGTTTAATTTTCAATGGCTGGGGAAAGTAACACAGGAGCTGCAGGCAAGATCATTAATCTCCTCCAGGTCCTCTGAGCTGCCAAGGATAGCAACTCATTCCTCACTGTGCTAATGTTGCTCTTCCATCATTTTTGTGTATGCTGTACCAGGCAGAGCCATGCCAGTAAATGTACACATTTACATGCATTCACCCACAGATTATTACATTGTTCACAGGGAATATGCGGATGAGCAGAGAATATAAAACAATATCAAGTATGATGTATATGTTAGTGAGAAGATCACATTATAAAATGGCATGGGCGTAAGTGCCCAACAAAAGTCACAGCTGGAATTTATTCTTAAATACACATTTATGAAATTCCAGTGTATTAAAGCATATGTGAGTCCTGGGAAAGAGGCAGCTTCTTCCCAGACCTCCTGCCCAGGGTCATAAGAGCAACACTTCCCGAACTTCTGAGTGAATGTATGCAGGTGTCTTTAATTCACATACAAAGAGGAAAAATTTTCATGCTTGGAGCAAAATAAAAATGCCCGCATGTAATTCTTATGCAGATGAAAGGCTGTTTTAGCATATTCCCTCCCACACAATCCATCCCAGCGCTCCTTGGCAAAGTCAGGCTTCGCCTCTGCACAAACAAGTCAAAGCTCAATTTTAAAATCCTCTTTTGATGCCCACACAAAGGTATCCTTCACACTTCCACCCAGTCCGTGCTCCAAGTGCTCCATCCACACTTTCCTGTTCCTTTCCCAGGAGCCCCAAGACTCTGACCCATTTTCACTCCCCCCTGGAAGTCTGAGTGAGCAAACTGCCCACCTCAACTTTATCCTGAACCAACCTAAAGCACTTTAGGTTGGAAGAAGTAGCTCTCATCAGGGTGCTCCAAAGCCCAAGAGGAACAGCTCAAGTCTTCAGCAGACACCCCTAAAATCAGCATTCAATGACATTAGATTCATATTTTTTACATTACTAAGGAGAATTCTTCAATTTTTCCAAGAAGAACAGTCAAGAAAAAGGTTTATTCCACTTCAAAGAGAACTGAGCAAGTTCAGCAATTTCAAAACAGGCTAAATATGTAAATATGTCATGTAATAGACTAAAGTGCAACAAATGTTTTGATGAGAACTGTTCTTACCGTATGAAAACCAGCTTGACCTTTGATGGGGCAGTTTTAATGATTGCAGAAGCATTCTGGTGACTTCTTCCATACAATATCTGATTGTTTATCTGTTAAAAGAAAACGGTTTTCACATAAGTGGAGAAGTACACCTTGTTTTAATTTATACAACCAAGACTTCCAAGTGTACTGTGGGAAAAGGAGATAAGGCTCAAAGAAAGTGTGGTCTGCAAAGTCTAGACCTATACAAAACAGGAAGCAATGCAGAGCTAATTTACTGTTATTACTAAGCCACAAATGAGAGACATCTTTTTTTTTTTTTTTTTCACAGATCCCTAGAATGGATTTTAAGGATTGCTCCTAGATTTTTTGAAAACAACTTGATCTGAGAAGAATCAGATAGATGACAATAGCACAGATGCTTAGACAGACACTCCTATACTTTACCTGCAGGCTACTGGACATTTAGGAAAACTGGCTATTAAGACTGTGCTGACTCCTCAGCTCTGCTGAAGGAAACAGAACTGACAGTCATAGAGATGAAAGACAGTTTAAGGACACGCCACATCACTTTTGCTATGATGGATCTAACACTTAAAGCACAGCAACAGACACTACTTTGGACACTTTTGCTGTGTGCAAGCCACTGCTGTTGTTTTCAGAGGGAAACAGCCTGGCTATGGACATGAGCCAGGTGTGCCCAGGTGGGCAAGAGGGCCAATGACACCTGGATTGTGTCAGCAATTGTGTGGCCATAGGACCAGGGCAGTGCCCATCCCCCTGTGCTGGGCACTGTGAGGCCACACCTTGAAACCTGGGGACAGTTCTGGGGTCCCCAGTCCAAGAGGGACATTGAGGGGCTGCGGTGTGCCGAGGGAATGGAACAGAGCTGGAGATGGGTCTGGAGCACTAGGAGTGGCTGAGGGAGGTAGGAGGGCTCAGCCTGGAGAAAAGAAGGCTCGAGGGGACCTTCTCACTCTCTGCAACTCTCTGACAGGAGGGTGGAGCCAGGTGGGGTTGGGCTCTGCTCCCAGGGAACAAGGGACAGGATGAGAGGAAACAGCCTCAGGCTGTGCCAGAGGAGGTGTAGGTTGGTTATTAGGGAAAATTTCTTCATGGAAAGGATTGTCCAGCACTGGCACAGCTGCCCAAGGCAGTAGTGGAGTCTCCATCCCTGGAGGGATTTAAAAGCCATGTGCATGTGGCACTTGGGGACACAGGTTAGTGGTGGCCTTGGCAGTGCCGGGGGAATGGCTGGACTCGATGATTTTAAAGGACTTTTCCAACCTAAACAATTCTATGATTCAATACTGCAGTTTTTTCCTCCCACTCTTAATTTACAACATAATATTTACATTCACATTTGATATACCAATGCTGTTTAAAACAATAATGATAACGGAGCCCAGGAACAATTTACTAGTGATTATAGAAGGAATTTTTGTTACTGCAAATGTTTGTATTGGATTCAGGGTTTGTGGTCTTAGAAGATTTTTTCATTCAAACAAGAAGTAACTGGCCAAATCTTCCAGCCTTGTGTGATATGGGCTCGTCGGTCATGTTGGGAACTTCACAATACTTCCATCTTATTTTCAATGGGTCAAAACAAGATGTAAGTTCATCAGTTAAATAAGGACAATGCCAGGACAAGAATAAAACCCCTAACACTCGATTGGTCATTGGGATTGAAGTGCAAAGCATCTACCTACTGAATCATTTACTGTGTAAAGAGAGACCCAAGAAAGGTCCACAAAGGCCTGAGCTGGCATGAAATGATCAGCACTGAGGAAATAACATCATGTCAACATTCCTAATGGTTAAATATGGTTTTGTCTGCAACTGCCATGGTGGCAAAGATAGGGAGAAAAGCAACATCCTAGGCCAGACTTTGCTAATCAAAGATAAGCTTAAAAATCCAGGGGCAAAAATAAATGCTCAGTTGCATTCTGGCTTCAAGTTCAACTTGAAACTTTCAGTGAGTTTGTTGACTTAATTTCTCTAAGCTCAAGAATAATTTATTCACTGGGAATAGTGTATGCTTTACAAATTGTTTGGATTTAGTTAAATTACCATCAATTCTTCTAAACAGCAGACTTCTTAGATTAAAATTTATAGTCTTTACTCTGGCTAAATTAATCCTATTCACTACATGTATCAAATAGTCCAAAATTTAATTAGCTGTGAGCTGGGTCTGTAAGTTATAATTATTTAATTACACCAAAATGAAAGCATAATCAAAGTAATATATCTCCACAAGGCTATGGGCTGTCCCACATAGTTATTACAGCCAGTATTAATTTTTTTTTTTTTTAAAGTGTCACTTTCTTTTGCAAAATAAATTCATGCTGTAGATACCACAATGATGAGCAAAGCACAAAAGCCTACTTAAATAAAACAAAAAAGAGAACGTCTAGGATTTCAGAAGAAACACCATTTTAAATCTTTCACTTTAAATAAAGTAACACATCAGATTAAGCAAATAGTACTTTGGGAGTCAAAATGTATAAATCTGTGCTTTACTTTTTTCATTAGAGATTAGAAAAGAAAAACAAAGCCTCAACTAAGCAAAAGAAATAAACTGATCTAAATCAACCTCAACTCTTCTTTAAATGTCTCTTTCTATAACCCCTTGGAAAGTCAGCAGAGCACAGAGAAAGATAAAAACATGCTACAGGTATGAGGTCAGGTCAGCACACAAGTTCAATCTTTAATATAATCACACATTGCTTTATGGTAGATTTAATCACATATCCTAACTGTACTGTTGCCTTCACCTACAAAAGTTTTGGTTTACAGTTTCATGCACTGAGGTAGCAGAAAGTACAAACTCACGGAAATCTGAGCTCTTAAATTCAGAGGAAAAAATTTAAAGGATTGTTTTCTTCTCAAACTTTAATTTGCAGAAGAGAAACATTAGATATGGATATTAAAAAAAAACACCAAAACCCCACAGTGTTTTCACTACGTGGCAGTAATGGAAATCCATAAAATTAGTATCATCTGATTTTTATGAAAATGAAGTTAAATGATACCCCAAAGCTAGTAAAATACTGGCATAGCCTTCTGTAATAATTATTTCTTTGTACCCGTGCAGGAGGTTCCTTCTAACCACAGGAATTGTAGCATTTTGAGATACAACCAGACTCTCTGAAACAATGGAAAAAGTTTCCAGAACTTTTTTATCAGTCAAATTTTATATATTGAAACCCCATTAAATAGACCAAGCTCCCAAATAATAAAGCATGAGGAAAATATTGGAGAGAAAAAAGTAATTAGAATGTGAATTTCCCTTTCCTCACCAAATTTCTTGCTGGGCACACATTCAAACATGTGCATCATCTAAAGTGATCAACAGACCGTAAACTCCATAAGGAGAGAAAACATCCTGCTCTGAGCTGGCAGCTCATCCCCGTGGCTTCCCACCTACAGAGTGTGGAGAGGGAGACAGGACGTTGGAAAACCTGTGCCCTCCTCCACAACAGCTTTTCCATCACAGCCTTACCTATTTGCAGCTTTAAAATCACCACTTAAAACTAACCTTAACTGTATACAAAGTATTTTTACCCTCCTTTGAAAAAAACTAAAAGGACATTGGCACAGGTTGCCCAGAGAAACTGTGGATGCCCCATCCCTGGAAGTGTCCAAGGCCAGGTTGGATGGGGCCTGGAGCAACCTGGTCTAGTGGAAAGTGGCCCTGCCCAGGGCAGGGGGTAGAACTGGGTGAGCTTTAAGGTTCCTTCCAACCCAAACCATTCTATGATTCTATTCTACGATTCTATAGTGATCCCCCAACAAATAAACTGAGAATAAAACACATTTTATGAAACATAAGTGGCATTGTGAATTTGGCTGGGTAACTAATTTACTTGGGCAATATACTGCTGTATTTATTATATTATTACAGCACAACTTCAATTTATCTAAGCATCTTAAAATAGCAATAAAAATGCACTTAGCACAAAAGCTCTCTGGCTTTGAGCTATGACAAAAATGACACAAAAAAATAAAAAGTAATAATTGCCTCTCAGGCAACAGTCCAGAATGGACAACAGGCAAACTCTGTGGTCACTCTTGACTCTGAAGACTGGCTTTTACTCTTTCAAGAAGTGCTGTGGCCTCAGACAACAAAACAAAGAATCACGGAATGGGTTGTGTTGGAAGAGACAACCTGCCACAAGCAGGGAAACTTCCACATGCAAACAAGCAGTTTCCTTCCACCTCCTGCCTCATCTTCATCAAGATAAGCAAGGATGGGGAGATGGCAGCATATCCCAACATCAGTAATTTAGCATAACCGGGCTCTCAACAGCTTGGTTTATTAATAGAGCACAGTTGAGTCTCTTATGGAGAGATGATAATAATAATAATAATGATAATAGCAGGGTGGATTCTGCAGTGTGAATAAAACCTCCCAACAGGACAGAGCCATGCAGAGCTCAGGAGCAGCAGGGCTCAAAGCACAGGGACAGCTCCAGGTGAACACACTGCAGGCCATGCTGGGCACAATCACAAACAGGACTGAGCCCAGACTAATAAGACCCGAAGCAGTGCAGACACCTGCACTAAAACAGCAAGAGTGCGAGGCAGGGACACCACAGATGGTTCCTCTGCTTGGAAAAAGAAATGAAAAGCAGAATTTGTGCCCTGTAAAAAACACATTCTTCTGCACAGAGACCAAATCCCGACCCAAGTAGTTTTCCTCCATGTATGACAGCAGGATGAAAGGACCTTCTCTCTCAAAAATCTGTTTTCTTCAGCCATATACCCATCCAAAATACATCACTGAATATGAAAATGATTAAAAAATAATGATTACATACAACTTTTTTATGTGATCTGCATTTCCCTCAATGTACAGGCTGTGAAAACAAGCCACGATCATGCCCCCAGAAGACTACTGTTGTTTGCAGAAGCTAAAAGTGAGATGACATTCCATTAATTCACTGACAAAAGATTTTATGAATAAGGTGCTGAGGCACATCCTTCAATTGAATCCAATCAAACTCCAGTTCAAAAGAAAAATGAACAGGTAATATCTATCCATCTCTAACTCCATCCCATTAACCTTAACTCCATCAAAACCCACAGGGAGTAATCTGCACATAGTAGTAATGGAGCAAGACTAACCAACAGGATTTGCTGGGGCACCCAAGGACAGTGCAGAGAAGCCAGAGGCTTCTCAAGATGTGAATCCCTTCTCTTGTTGATACGTTCCAGTATTGAAAACTGATGTTTAATCACAGATGTAGATGCAAATATACCTAAAACATGCAGTTAGATGAGAATCGAACATGAGTTCTGTCATTTCCTCACTTCTGAGCACCCAAGTTTGCAATTCATGCTCTTCTAACATACTTCGTTGTAAAAGACACTGCAAGTAAAGTCAGTTGACCACGTTGACCTCTGCATCCCTGGCATGGAAGCAGCATGAAATAATACTGGAGATATTCAAAAGCCATCTGGATACAGTCTTGGGCAACTGGTTTGATGTGGCCCTGCTTGAACAAGGCAGTTGGACCAGATGACCTCAGGAATTGTTCTCCTGCCCACCAGCGACACACCTTTAATTTGATTGCAAAGGTAAACAAGAGAGGCAGTTACTAAAGTCTCTTTGAACTTTTTAATTGAAGTTTGGCATTTTTGAGATGGAGAACCTCACTTTTCTTCCAGTGGAAAAAGAAAATCAATCTTTTTATCTCCAGCTTAACGGGGAGAGGAATTAGAACAGCACCACCAATTTGGAAAATTCTCCTTATAACATGGCTCATCCATGCAAATCCCAAGCCTTGAGGGATATGTGATTAATCACAGATGGTGCATCTTTCAAGTACTGCTGGCACTACTTAACATTAGATCTTCTCTTCTACCAGGAACTACCAATGAAATGCACAGAGGAAATCAGAACTGTGAGTTCTTTCAACTGGTATGCACCCAAAACTCAACAATTTGCCTTTTTTTTTTATACCATTAAAATTCAGTGTCAGGGATAGAAAAATATAAATTTGAAGGAGCAAGTAATTTTCCTACCCTACTCCATTATGGTATAGACCTTCACATCATTTCTCACACTTAAAATGAAAACAACAAATTTCAGATGGGGGTGTTTTTATAGCAAAACATCTTTCTTGTACTATGTGTACTGAAAACCCCTAATTGCAGAACTGTTAGACAACAACAAATGCTTAGCCAATTCTGAGTACTCCCAAGGTATCCCCAGGCAGTCAAACTGCTCTTTCTCAAGTCAAGAAAAGTGAAAAAATAGGTGGTTTTCTGATTGCACAGAGAGCTGCTGAAAGATCAAAGCATCACCACCCACAGAGTACACCAGGTCAGCATATCCCTGCTCTTCAGTGAGAGCTTCTCTCTCAGGGTAAGATCCCCAGGGATGGATGATTTTTTTAAACCACTGAAGCAATCATGACGCGGGGAATCACTGCAGGTACTGCAGCAAAGTGTCATTTTGCAACAGCCAAAAAATCAGATGAAGTGAAGGAAGGCTGTGCTTTCAGTCTGAAGGTGAAGGAAGGAGATTGGAGGAAAAGTGAAGACAAAATACTCCAGTTGCTAATGAGCTCTCTTGCCTCGTGGGTGAACTTGTGCCAGACACAACTAAAGAAAATAAGTATTTTAAACAGATTATAGCATGAAATTTATTTTCAGGATAGGGAATATCCCTGTCATCTGTAAAAACACATATGGTAACTTTGAGGGGTTTTGTTTTTTTTTTAATGTAAGGTGTGAATTTCCCTATAAAACCACATATGCACTTCAAGGATGGATTTACTGTCCCCTTCCTGCCTTTCAACAGTCCCTCCCAACACAGAGCTTGTGAACATGCTGAGAGCACAGACTTCGCTGACAAGACATTAGTTTTCACAGGCCAATGATTTTTGTTTCACTGAAAACACATTTACCTGCCAAAGGCCAAGTTCTCAGTTGGCATAAATCAGCACAGCTCCTTCCCTCAGCCACCTAATTCCACTTGCAGGCTTTATTTAAGGTTCAAATGATGGCTACACATATGCCTCTCCCTCTCTCCTCATGAGCCTTGCTTAAGAGCTAAAGGAAACACTTACTTCTAGGAGCTCATCACCAATGTGCATCCTTCCATCTCGTCCCGCGGGTCCATCTGGATTGATCCCAACTACAAAGATGCTCATCCGGGAGCGGTCCTTGTTGCCAGCGAGGCTGAGTCCCAGCCCATTTTTGTCTTTCTCAAGCTCAATAATGTGCAACTCTCCTGGGAGATCTGCATATCTTTGCCTGATTTTTTCTAGGAAGGTCAAACATAAAATGAGTTAGAACACGAAATAACTTATACACAGATGTTCAAGAACACATACAAATATGCTAGAAATTTATGACTTCTCAGCAAACAGTGTTTTTAACAAAGGTCTTTTCAGCACAGACTCTAAAATACTGTTTGCTGTGTTTGTATCATTCATACAGCAAAATGCAGCATCAGTTGCAAATATTATTCACATTAAACCCACACTATTTTAATTATTTGTACAACAGCCTGCTTCTAAACCAAAAATTTTCTGTAAGGAGCATAAACAAGGAAATTCCAGAGGCACCTTTACTGCACAAACCCCATCAAATTCAGGAAACTCTCATAAAGTTCGAGCTGGTTAATTAACCACTGCGGGAAACTGAAGCACTTAATGGTTCCAACATTACTGCAGACTCATATCTCAAGGTAAAACCTGCTTCTTTCTAGTGACTCAGGACTCTGCTCACCATGCTCTGCTTAACACGAGGTGCTGCTGCACGGGCGATTACGCAGAGCAGATGTCAGTGACAATGTAGATGAGTGATTATGCTTTTAAATGCAGCTTCACTTGATATTAAGGTGGTTATTTGTCTTTCATCTACATTTCAACCATCCCTGTGACAAGAGCTCAATGTATTTACAAAGTTATTTGGAGCACACTGCGTGGCTGTGGATGCTGACAGTTTAATCTGAATGTCTTTTCACCAACATCTATCACTGTTGCTGGTGAGGGTGATTTTTTTTTTCTGCCTGCTTTTCCTTTACAGATTTTAAAGCCAGTTTAAAACATCCAATGCTTCAGATAGGCCACACATCTAAAAAAGCAAGTCAAAGGATATTGCCGTGACTGGATGTCACCTTTAGTAGAGAGCCCAAGGTGAAAGAAACCGCTGCATTATGCATTAAAAGGAGAAATAAGGGATATTCTATGTTCAACCATATCCCTGAGTCAGCAGCAGGAGCTAGATCAATATTAGCTACTACCATCCTCCTGGGGAAGCATATTTTAATAGTACGATTTAACTACTGTAGTGAATGTTCCCATGACAACAAGAAAGAGGGAAAAGAGCTGGGGAAGGTGAGAGGGAGGCAACTAAAAGTGAATAAAAACTGCTGAGAAGAAAGATGATGAAGTAGAAACGTTCCTTCCACATCCCCTGTGCTGTCAGGGTGATTTAGCCAAACTTGGGTCATTCCCAGCAGCTCTTCTCTCCAATGGTCCTTCCTGAGTAATTGTTCCAGCTGCAGGAGCCCCTTGTGCCTTGGCAGAGACCATTGGGACAAAGGCAGCAGCCTCCCACCTCCAACCCCAGGTGCATCCAAGAGCATTACCTGCACTCAGAGCAACACACACAAGAACCAGCTCTCCCATCGTTGTATTTATAGGCTAGCATTTTCTGCCACATTCAAAATCCCTGGTGCCTGAGCCTAAAAGCTGGGGTGTGTACATTAAGGATGAGATGTTATCCCTACAAAGCTGTTAAAGCTCTCCAGAGGTCTGTTACAAAATCAGAATATCTTAAAAAAATGGATAACTCATTTTTTACTATCAATTATATGCCAAAAAATTCATATAACTGCATTAAATGGTAATCCATGTAGCTGCAGAATTCTTTAAGATATTTCTTAAATAATGGGGTCAAAATATAATTAGAGGTGTGATTTGCTACATGAATTTGGAAGCTGTTTTTCGTATGCAGGATATGTCCTGAAAAAAACCAGCAAGAGGAAAGGTCTTGAAAATCGTGCTTCTGAACAACAGGAGATACAGGCATGTTTATTCATGGTTTATTCACATCACCAAGGTTTAATTTACTTTGCCCATGAAGCAAGTCCAGACCCGAAGAGCATGAAGACATTTGCTGCCCACCACAATTAGACAAATAACTCATTACAGCTGCAGTATATCCCAGAACAGGTAATGGGTAGAAAAGGGTTTTCTTATTGATTGCATTTCTGTGGACAAAGGAAAGACTCAGTGCTGGAGGGATGCTGTTGACTGATCATTGCGCTGCCACAATTCCTTTCACTGCTTGTTGTACACAGGGAACACATCTCACTTTCACTTGCCAGGAGCAAGGAACATGTCTAAAGCATATTTTTAACAACTTACAGTCAGATGCACAGAAAAGAGCTGAAGAAGCAAGGAACGCACACACTTAAATGCAGTACAGATGAAGCTGCACACCTTCAGAGCCTGCTTCAAAACTCATTTCTTGCTTGTCAGTAAAACTGCTTGAAATTCCCCAGCAGGAGCAGCCCTGTGACATTGCAAACACACATTGCTCCAGCCTCTGTCTGCAGACATAGTGCCTCTGAGGCTGCCAGTAAGTCTGTAATTCTGCAGTGTTTCCTCCTCAAAATGAGTTTTCTCACATGGGAAAAATGTTAGCAGTTCAGAAGCACACATCGATTCCTGTTCTGAGCTGGGCTGAAACTAAAAGTAAGTTTAAGTCCTCCAAAAATTAGTAGTTAAGGCAATTGCCTGGGACAAGACAGAGTCCCACCGAAGTTTCTGGCCTGCCTGCATTGTGCCAGGACTGGAAAGCTGTTGAGCTGATTCCCAGCTCAGCGCTCCAGCTGTGCCATAATCCCCCACTGTGGGAACAAATCATTGGGTAAAGAAAAATTTATCTGGGCAAAAAAGAGAGATCAACTCCAGGGGTCATCAAATTGCTTCTATTTATTAAGAGATTGGATTGTTACGGCTTGGTTTTTTTTAGGGTCTTCCCTGTTGCCTTATTTGTTTGAAAAAAATCTTACTCACATGGAAGGAATCATAGAATCACAGAAAAGACCTCTGAGATCATCAAGTCCAACCCCTGATCCAACACCACCGTGGTTACTAGACCATGGCACTAAGTGCCACATCCAGTCTCATCTTAAAAACCTCCAGAGATGGAGAATCCACCACTTCCCTGGGCAGCCCATTCCCATGCCTGATTACCCTCCCTGTAAAGAATATCTAACCTAAACCTCCCCTGGCAGAGCTTAAGACTGTGTAGACTAAACCCTTCATTCTAAATTATCACATTCATTTCCAAAGCAACTATTAGAAACAGCTGAGGTGACTAAATGATAAAATAGTGGGAGATCACGGAGAAACCATGAAGATGCTTCATGCTGAGCACCATTTCCAGCCTGGCAGGAGGGCACTGCTTTCCAGTGCTGCTGGAGAAGAGACACGTTTGTGTGGACATGCTTCTGCATGTAGGGACTAGCAGAGACACCCCAGCTTTTTAAATCAAGCCTCCCTCAGCACATGCTGCCTCCTCCCTGACCAACAGAAGGTTCTGGCTCTTCCCAATCCCACCTCCTGCAATTAAACCCTTGGAAGGGCTGTCCTCACCAGCCTCGCTCCATAAATGATAACTCCGCTATTCCCAGAGGTGTTGCTTCAGTCATCCAATCTGCATACAAATACCCTTTGGGCATCCAGCTGACTTCCTACAACACTGTCATGGTAGTCTCAGCCTGCCTCTTAATAAGAATCTCATAAGATTATTTTAAACAAGTATTTACTGCTTAAGCAAACGTGCATCTAAGGCATCTTCTTTCTAATGCCTTTTTCAGCTGTTTTTTCTCCCCTCCAGCTGGTATCACTTTTCAGTTGCCTGCCTAGCGTTGGGGAGCCAGTTAGCATCTGCTTTTGCAAAGAATTCCATTATCTGCCTTCATTACCAGATACTTTACACAAGGCAATTGTAATTCTGTTGTTGCTGCATTACACATGGGACACAGCGATTCCTGTTTTGGCACTACATTCGGTGACAATATGCCTATCACAACTTCTACAAACATATCTCACCAAGGATATTTAACTGCTAATATTGCATCCAGGTTCTTTTAAAAATATTACACAGCTGTAACATGAACTAAAAGCACAAGTAAACACTTTAGTGATCTCTCCTGCAATAATATCTCCCAGTTATATTAGCAGACAATTACATTTCAAAGAGAAACCCTGGAAATGGAAGACAACTGCTCTCAAACAATATACTATTATGCTGCTGCATATGTTTCCCTGCCTCAGCCACTATTCCTATTATATTAAACAGAGAGATAAAAGAAATAAATGGGGACAATATGGTCAGGATATTGGAGTTTGCATGATCTAGTATTGCAACAAACACACAATTTATCTGCATAGCAAAACCAGACACCACTTCTCAGGAAGGCAAAAGGCTCTTTAAATCACAGAGAGATATAAAGCACTTGCAAAGGGCTGAGAAGCCTGTTTCCCAAACCTGCTGAAATATCCAGTTAAATGAGCTGAAAGGGAAGAGGTGTTGCTTTGGAAAATGGTGTCTCTGTGTGATGCAAATGAGAGTCCATCTAGAAAGGTAAAAGGAGGATTGAAAAATCTCTGGATGACTCAGCTAGGTGATTTGGTTTAGTATCAAGTGCTCAATATTAAAACTGTCAAGGCAAAATACAGAGAAAAGAAAGGGGAAAAAACACCACAGAGAGAGACAGAGCTGGTATTTGTATATAGAAGGTGATACTGAGGATTTTACATCCCTCTTGTGTCACGTCAGATAACTATTAGCAACATATGCTGGCTTTTGGAGACTTTACAATGATCTCATTTATCAGCCTGTGTTCATTCTAATGTGTTTAGCTCCCATTTTTTATTACATAGCACATAACATGGTTACAGTCCTGGCCTTTTCTGAGATTTCCCTGCTCAGACAGCAGTGCTGCAGCATCACAACCACTGTTCTTCACTTAGTAATGATAGACATCAGAATGCAGGCAGTATCCACTACACAGAGCCAACCTTGCATATCAAACAACTAATTCCCTTCCTGATTTCACTATAAACATTAAAAAAAACAAATGTAGGAAGTCCCTTGAAAGCTAACCCTGGAGCTGTGAGGGCAGCACGTCTAATTTACTGATTACAATTTACAAGAACCTAAATAAGCATATTGAAGGGACCATAATTGAACAAATGGGGTTTAGAATTCTCCCACTACTAATAATATAATAAGCTTATTGTTTTAATCTTCCCACTAGCCCTATGTTCAGCTCCAAGGAGGCAGACAGTTCTTCAAACCTTATCTCAAAAACGATGCACTCGTCTCTTTTCAAAGCTTTAAATTGAAAAATAGAGACAATTTCTGTAATGCTTTTTTAAATTCCACTAAATCACTCCAATTCTTCTCTTGGTGACCAGAAAGCATGAGAAAAATAAGGCAGCTGTATTAAAAACTGGCAAATCTAAATGGAAGAGCCAGAGATCATGTTCTACCCAGTCCCCCTCCCTCAGTTGTTGAGAGGAGAGGACAGAGTCTGCCATATCTTTGTAAGTGCTATTATCTCCAAACCTGGGGGCAGGGAGCATCCCCGCAGTGGGATGGGGCAGCTATGGATTCCCCACCTGATCCAGAAACACAGCACCCCCTACAACCTCCCTTTGACAGACACACCATTTCTTTGGCAATACTTTGCTTTGAATATGCCATTCATTTACCAAAACTGAAGAGAAGATTTGCAGAGGAAAATAAACCCCAGCATATCATTTGGCATATTTCAATTAATGCTCCCTTTTAAAAACAGAGTTCCATGGACCCTTCCTCCCCAAAATACTGTCACTCAAAATACTCTAACATTACTTTTAATTCCATGAGAGAAAGAGCAGGCACCAAGTGCCACACAGAAAAACCTTCTCCAGATGAACAGCTGAGGTGTGGGCTTACACACCCCCACAAACGCAACTCACCTAATCTGAAGTGGAAAAACAAGTGTACATTAAACTCTCCTGAGACAATATCCTTACCCTAACTTGAAGACTCCCTCTTTTCTTCTTCTTTTGGGTATTATTTGGTATCTCTGAGTGTTGTCTCTCCTCACTGCTCCCTCCAGCTCAGGTTCCCATTCCATTTTGCTCCTCTCATGCCACGCAAACACTTGCAGCAGCTTCTCAGCTCACACAAGAAAACTTTCCTTCTCCTCCAACGCTCTCCTTAAATCCCACTTGTTCCTCACATCACTTTCTACAGTGGAAGGTAAAAATTTCTGGTGGTGCTTGTGAACTAATCCAGGAAGAAGGGTATAATGAGAATTTCCACAATCCACTTCAAGTGCCATTTCAGTTTGTTCCCGTGAGCAGGTGGCATTTAGAAACAGTTATCATTAATTATTTCTTCCTATAATCAAGGAACTATCACACACCGAAAGACAACAGCAGAGAGAAAAATGGCTGAAAACCAAGGTAACTGCAGTCCATAAAATCAGGGAGTATCTCCAAAGCTTGCAACACCTCACACCAACATTTTGAACTAATGGACTTCTTGTCAACCATTTTTTTCCATATTCAGGCCCATATTTCCTTATGCAGGCTTCATTCTGAAGCTGCAGTTCTATTACACATTTGACTCCTCCGAGGAACAGATATTGTATTTTTTTTTTAATTAGATGAGAAGGCTACGACGAGTCTATTCATACCAATGTTTATCTCAGATCTTTTAAAAGGAGATTTAGTGAAGGTAGGGTAAGTAGAGCATCCTGATGCTAATAATTTCTGATTATAAGGGAATCTGCCCTCCCCTCACACAATACTTCCACTCATTTGCCTTTCAAATGATGCATTAACCCCCATGGAAGCACTTGGGTTTCCTCAGAAGTGACCTCCTCTGGGTACTGTGATCTCGCAATCAGTCACTCAGTGTAGCTGAGCTCAGCTCCAGCTGATGATCCCACAGTCTTACAGGCTTTAGAGGAAAGGACTGGCAAACTGGTTGTTTCCTCTAGATAGGAGACACATTGCTGGAGCATCAGACTGCCACTAGTTGATTAAATACAATCAAATAGCAACAGACATTTTTTCTTTTGATAAAATCCTCTATGAGTATACAAATAGTTATGTGTAAAAATGTATCACATCATGATTATGCCTGGGCCCACAAAAGGCTCAACTGAAGGGATTTTGAAGCAATTACAACCTTAAAATGTGGAGTAGGCTCAAAAGCTGCTGCAGACCCCATTTTTAAGAGAAAAATCCCATAAAAATACTCTACTGTAAATTATTGCAGTATATTTGTGGTACCATGCAGTTTAAGTCATCTAAGGCCAACACACTGCAGTCTCCAGAGCTTCCCAGCCTGTGCGGTGGTGATGGCATGGAGCAGCCTGGAGATAAGGCTCAGCTATCACAGCTGCACCTCCCCAGAGAACAGTCTTGTTCCTATTCTGCTGAGGTTTGCCTAACACAGCTCTCCGGGAAGCTTGGATGTGTGAACAGTGTAAGAACGTTAGAAAATACTGCTTTCCATCTGCAAAGTCCCAAGGAAATTTCAGCTATCACCTGGCATCAACACGCCCACCAAGCATCAGGGATCCGTAAGGATGCACGACAGACACGCACATCACATTCCCAGATGCTGTGACAGATGATGTTTTAACAACTCCTTTTACAAGGCAGTTTTGGAAAATATCTCACAATTGGGACAGAAATTTCTTTTCTAACCTACTCTTTCTGGTAGAGTCACAGAAACATAGAATACCCAGAGCTGAAATGGACTCACAAGGATCATCAAAGTCTAACTCCTGGAAGGACCAGGTTTTCTGGTTTGCTTCTGATCACATTGCTCTGCTGGGATCCATAATCCATTCCCTACATTTGGATTTGAAAGCCGTTTGTTCATTCTATGGAAGAGCAAGAGCGTATGAATATGGGGAATTCAAATCCATTGCTTTTCTGCTTGGTCTCAACACAAAAAAATGAATAGTGTGAACATTTAGATTCTTCCTCCCCTGACAGTAATATGGCGCAACTTGATCTGAGTGTTTCATCTTTAAATAACGATGTTCCCACAAAGAAATTGGCACAGCCACTATCTTGGAATCTTTCTGCACAGAGTCTAATTAAAGAGAACTGTGTCAGACTACTGTCAGAAACTGAGAGTTTGTTACCTAATGAAGACTTTTAGGGGCCCAGTGATAAGTAACTGTAAGAGGCAGCAAAGACAACACCTCTCAGAAGGTGATGAGACATTTCTTGCTTAGTGATTCATTCAACTCAATTAATTTAAGGACCTGCAATGAGCCTGAACCTCCTCCGTGTAGAGGTGGACTAGAGAAAATGGGAAGACTTCTGGATTTAATAATAAAGACTTTCTGACCAGCAAACACAACCTGTATAGATGAAGGCAAAGGTCAACAGAAAATTCTTAATGGAAGGTCTCCAAGAGAACTGCCACCAGTTGGATGTCATCTGGGACTGTAGAGCCCAGGAAAATGCCCAGAGTTATGCTGGCAAATACAGTGCAAGTCTTAACAGCGAGAAGTCCCATGAAACATTGATCATGATCAGCTACTTCAGGTGTGATTTAACCCAATGGTGATCTTAATTATAAATTTTAATCCTCTTTAATATTTTTAGGTTTTAGTTATTTTGCTAAAGATTGATTGTAACTAGTTGGATACTACAAAAATACATTTATTTGCCACTAAATATTGTACTTACTTTGCATGTTCCTTCTTTAGGCCAACCACGGGGATATAAGTATTATAAGTAGATATAGAAGATATAGAAGTATTTAAGAAAATATAACATTTACAATATATCTGTCACCTGTCAGATATTGTAAACAATTTTCCTTCTATACTATATATTTTCCCTAACAACATACACTGTTTGTATTTGGATAGAAATGAGAATGTAATTAAAACACAAGCAACAGTTTTGTAATAAAAATATTGCATACAAACATGCCAATTATGATTAATACAAGAAAAATGTTTTTATTGAAATGTTTTCTTTTAAAACTGGAATATTTAACAGAAGCATTGTTTTTCTCAGGGTAGGTAATGGGGGTTCTGTGGTGATCAAACCTATTTTTAAAGGGTCTAATTTCCACTTTGTCAAGGGTTTCCTTTTGTCTGTCTTTGGGCCTTCACACACACCTCATTAACGATGAACGCTGTGCAGTGACCTCGGAGGAGGTTCTGCTATCACATCATGGCCACAAACACTTCCAGAATTTTCCAACTGACAACTCTCAACTTCACACTCTGAGTTTTATTCATAGACCAGCAAAGAAAAATATCCTTTTTCAGCTCCTAACAAGTTGTTCAAGTTTGATAAGCTATTTTCATTCCCACTGAATAAGCTGTAGAGAGAATAGGGCTTTGTTTCAGGCTGCTGAGGAAGAAGTCAAAAGCTGGGTTTTTACTACAGTCAGTGCTAGGTCCAGATTTCTCTCAATTCTCTGGGTACACACATGCTTTAAATGAAAAAACTATTCAGGAAAATTATGCTAATAGGTTAGAGTATGCTCAGAACTTTATGTAGATTGCCTTCTAAAACTTAAAATGCATGTTAAAAGCAGAAAGTATTTGATTTCAATGAACTGCATATCTAATTTAAATTTAAAAGCAGCTTAATACTAAAAAAGATGCATATCCAGATTTTAAAGGGCATAAGGTGACAGTGGGTTTACTTATAGAAGAGACCTGACCAGCCTCATAAGGTCTTTAATACTGTTTATCTCCTCATTTTTTATAAATTTAGACAGCTATCAACATTTTGTTAGGTTTATACCTGGTTTGTCTTCCATTAAACTGATTACAGCTCCTCAAACACACACTATCTGATGACTTTTGAATTTGGAGCTATCAAATTGTACTTGAGTCATCAGGCTTTGTTTGTTTAAGAATAAACCTGAGTTCCCCAAAGTCATGGTTTGCCTTTGATGGCTGAGGTGAAATGAAAAATGAGAGTGAAAAACCAATGACACCTGGTAAAATAAGAATGAAAGATGACAGCACCTGGCACTACTGCAGATTTCTGTGCCTCAGAACAAAACAAATACACACCTATAATTACACTTTAAAGACTCCTGTTAATAAAAACCTAATAATAACTATTCTGCTATATTTTTCTATATCTTCAGCTATGATGCATATATTCCATTTATGGTGTCTAATGTGTTAATCACACTATTAAATGTAGAGCAGGCACCAGTTAATGATACAGCCACCATGGGCAACTGCTGGCTTCAAGTCCAAGAGAGATCTACAGCTAATAAGACAGAAACCTACTCCTATATCTCGAAACGAGGTTTCTGATAGCTAACTTGGCTCTCCCATGATTAAGGTTTACCCCATGAGAAGTCCCATGAGAAGTGGAGCTGAAGGACAAGGTCTGGTGCCAGACTCCTGCAGGTCACCAAAACCCCAGAAAACCATTTCTCCTCCATGGTGGAGCTGTTTCCAGCAGAATATTTGAGAGGATGACAAAGTGAACACTTCACATGTAGCTAAACAACTAAAATACAAATTTACAGGCTTAAAACACACTGTTTGATTAATGCTGTTATTGCAAAAGAGAAGGGCAACCAAATAAAGAATTAAATGTCTCTTCTTAAAATGAGAAAGCAAGAGTTTCAGGAAGAATTTTAAATTCTCCTATGCACTGCTAATAAAAACACAGACTTTTTTCCTAGCACAGAAAATATCAGACAGCAACTCTTGCATTTACACAGCCAGCTGCCGTTTTCCTTTTCCATCAGGTGAGGTGGGGGGACCTGGACAGATGATTGGATAACAATTCCTTCCCTCACAAAATCTCCTGGTTTTTATCACTGAAATCATAAACCAGCCTAAATAAGCCACACATCTTATTTAATCAACTGCCTTGAGAGTCTATTGAAGGAGTTAATCAGGTTTGTGCTGCACTTATGACATCATAACACTTGACAGATTTGATTAAATAAAACAATATTTTGTATTAGAAGTTCTATTTCGATTATTTTTAATCTCTGCAAAGGACAGAGCCTGGCAGACCTGTTTTTTCTTCCACAAAGAAGATTCAGAAAATAAATGTACCAGGGTCAGACACCTTTGCTTCAAATAAGAGGTGCTAAGCAAGGCATTAATTTCTCTGCAAAAGAAAAATTATATCATAAACAAGTGAACAGAGTATTTGAACAGACTTTTTTTTTAGTACCAAAATACATTATTAGGCAACAAATAGCTTCTCTTTAATGTACTTAATGAAATAAAGATATTAATGCATTAAGCTTTGAGCATTTTTTAAAATGAACTCAATTATAATCAGGAAATTGATGATGTATGTGAACACAGACTTGCAATATGTCAAGCACTCTCTTTTTCCTTCTGGCAAAAGAAATCCATCTCCAAGGATTTACCCAAGAGGAAGAGCTAAATGGATAAACTTCACTATATTAAATAGACTCACTTTTTCCACTCTGACTGGAGGAGCAAATCAACTAAGAGAAAGTTAAAAAATAAAGGCTTGAGGGAAAAATAAGAGTGGGGTATGGCAATTTTTACTGTAATTCTTCTGAGTAGATATTCAACAGACTTTTTTTTTTCTCTTACGGAATTCAGCCTTCAAACGGGATGATTCAGATGCATCCATTACTTACTCTTCAGGAATAAACATTGTCTTTTGGGTAAGTTGGAACTCCATGGATCCTCCTTTTAATTCTATTTTATTTTTAAATTTACATGGCCATCTAACCTCTGGAAACTGTGGTGTGGTGCTCCAGAAGGCTCAAGATGCTCTGTGTCTCTTACGACAGATGGTCAAGCAAGACACTCAACAGATGGCAACCAACCAGAAGAGATGCCAGGTCTTCCTTCCCTACTGCAGTCCTGGGGTTATGCTCCGGTGTTTATTAATTACATTTTAATCTCTTAATTTATATTAAGTTTAGTTCTAATATGGTAAATAATTTTATTCTGTTCTTCTATAAGAACAAAGCATATGCAACCATCCCCTGTGCAACCCAAGCTGCTGCCCCCAAACCTTTGAGCGTGCTGGCCAATTGCAAATCTGATGGTGGACCAGCGGTCTCAAAGGAACTATAAAAGGTTCATGAAAATAGGCAGGAGAGAAACCTGATAAATGCCCTGACTGGGGGAAAGGCTTCAGTGTGAGATCACACTTTATTAAAGCGTCAAAGAATTCACATGAGAGAAAGGCCCCAGAACCGCTCCAGCCACAGGAAAAGCTTAAATCGGAGCTCACACCTTCCTCAACACCCAAGTCAGGCAAATGGGAGACACAAATCTGTAGGAATCCAACTTCATTAGCTGCAGCACTCACAGAACTACTCATTAAAATCTTCACAACTCTGCACTCAAGCCGTGAGTGGAGGTACCCAACCGGTACCTCTGTCCTCCCTCGAAACGGCTCTTCCGAGTCCAGAAATCAGCCAAAAAGGCAGAGGAGGAGTTCTGCCAACACAGGGCTGTCAAGGGACAGGCAGGAGGGGCTGGAGCAGATGTACCAACTGGTTGCTATACAGCCCTATCCAGGGATGCCGGAAGGGTTATCCCATTGGATTGTTCCGATGCCAGGAGTCATCCACCAGCAGCTGCTGCTGGTGCTGCTCACTCTGCCCTTCTGAGCACTGTCCCTGACACATGTCACTGTGCCAGTCCTGCCCTTTACATCACCACAATATGCCTCCTGCACACACGAAAGAATGACCACAGCATTCTGCCCCCGAAAGGCTTCACTGAACTCCCTATTCCTCACAAAATCCCTTTCCACCTCTTTCTTGGCCCTTGCTCATTAGCTGCCCGTGCTCATCCTCGCCTACAGCTCTGCTTGCTCACTCATCCATCACATCCCTGTCTCATCTCATTTTTCCCCCTTCCACTCTTCTCCCAGCCCTTCAGCGATATCTCACTACATACCACACCGGCAGGCTGGTCACTTGATGGCTTTCTGCCCTTGAAAAACAGTATTTAAAGAATCACATCTTCTATACAAACCATATTTTAGAAATCACATCATCTATAGTTCTAACAAGCCAATCCTGAACCAAACTCTTGCTGTTAAATTACAGCATTGTCTATTTAAATCCATTAATGATGCACAACAAAGTGATACTGTATTAATCCTTAAATAACCTGTTATATCCCTTAGAACGATAACAGGTGACAAAATGGAGGAAATTACAGCCAAACCTTATGGGTTTAAAACAGATTTTTTTGCCAAACACTTGAAAAAAAAAAGTAGTTTCTGGTTCAGAACACAGTTGGCATCAAGGTTTACAATTCAGTGTAGAAAAATGTCTAGATTTGAAGGTCCAAGTTGCAGGTAAGCCTCGCACAGGGGGCAGGAGGGTCCAGCACTGGGGGGGAATCTCATCCCTCCTCCTTCCATGGGCATCCACCTGTTCTGCTCTGGCTGAGTGGCCCCAGCGACTATGCTACAGAACAGTCACAACTCAGCCAGACAAATTTAAGGACCGTTTCACACTGCAGTAGTACAGGATACACTTTGGTGTTGTTTCAAGGTACAGCAAATGCTTGTTGTTTGCTGTTTATTCTCAGAGTACCTGGAGGGATGGAAACTCAGTAGCATAATATCTTTAAAAACCATTTGGAAGGTGCAATACCTCTCTGCTCTCACAAGCATTGCATTAAAAGCCATAACTGTATGTGCACATACAAGCAAATTCCTTTTGCCTTCATACCCTCTGGCATTTCCATCCAAATTCCTCCCAATTTAGGGATGTGGTTCACCTCTTAAATAACAGCACATTACAAGTATGGGAACTTATGTAAAATATCTCATAATATTCCCAGGACCAGAGTGGGAAGTCTGTACCTCTGTAGAGGTACTGATACTACAAGATACTAGAAAAGTTTAACATTTACAGGTTAAAAAATGCTACTTAAACCTACAATTCTGAAATGGCAGAAAAAAAATCAATATTTTATAAACCTGTAATAGCTAATGCACTTGGTTTTCAGTTAAAAGATACGAAAACCCCTCTGAAACTACATGAAGTATTAAAAAAAAAAAAAACCCAAACCAAAAATCTCAACTGCTAAAAGCACTTGGTATCTACAGAACAATCACAAAATGGTATGACAACAAGGTTTACCACTTCTGACTTAGAGCAAGTTACATAATTCACCTGTAGCTCTGTCCCCTGGTAGTAGTACACTCATCACCTGAGCAGAACTCCCAAATTTGGCTTGCTCAGCTGCTGCTGTTGGATGGCAGTGGCTCCTGGCTCAGTGTTTAGCCTGTCTGCACTAAGACATGAGGAAGAGTGGGGCCCTCCCCCACACTTAAGCCTTGTCCTTCCCACAGACCATGACCCCAAACAGTCCCCTCAACTGTCCTGTTCCCCTGTTGTCTGTTCTAATTCACAAACCCCATTACTCCATTTTGTTCCCCTTCTCCCTTATGTTCTCAAAACAACTTCAGAATATGATGCCAACATCAACTCTGCTCCTGGGTCTGCAATTCCAGAATGATTTGGATTGAACAGGACTTTAAAGCTCATCTCATTCCAAACCCCTTCCACTAAACCAGGTCACTCCAAGCTCTGTCCAACCTGGCCTTGAACACTTCTAGGGATGAGGAGTCCATGACCTCTCTGGGCAACCTCAGTACTGTAACATTTCCTCTAATAACTTTTTGGAGAAGCAGAGACAGGGAAGCACAAGCCACAATCTCCAAGCACTGATGAAGTAAACAGACATGCATGTCATTATACTGATTATAAAAGGCTCATTATTACTTCTGGGGTAGCAGAAAGAACCACCTGCCCTTCAGCCACTTGTCACATCTCTACTTATGTCAATGTGGCAAAAGTACTTTGAATTTGCTGATAAAATAGAGATGTTCATCTGATGCAGACAGCTATTTTTACACATAAATATATATACATAGCTGTATATAAATTTCCTTCCTAATGTCATTAGCTGTCAAGTAGTTTTCAATACACACGTGGCCACTACAAGGTATAAAGTGAATTTTTACTAGCCTGTCACAGTGTACTGCAGGCAGCACCTAGAGATAAATACTCTGAATTGCTCTTTAAAAGCCACCTATCATGATAAAGAGCAATTACACACCTGCTAAAATTGATGACCGGCCCCTAAGCCACTACAGTGAATAAGGGAGGATCAAGTCCTCAGACTGAGCAGCAAAAGATAACTTCAACTTCCTCAAACAGTTCAAGAAGTGATTCTGGACAGCTGCCTCAACTGCTGCAATACTGTGGAAAACTAGGTAATATCTGTAAAGAATAAAATTATTGTGATTTAACATTTTTATATTTCTCTTCTGTAGAGCCTTACTTCCACTACATACCGGGATCAGCTTCTGCTTAAACCAAGCAGACCACTTTGGAACAGAGCTATTATGCAAATAATCTGCTCTGTATGCTAACTAGAAGCAATGCTGTGCTAGTCTGGGCAAGACATGAGGCACTGTAGAGTTTTCTTTTCAATTCTTTTTCTCTGTGCAGTGGAGCAACATCGTTTATGATGGTAATGACGAAAGATATCTTCCTATCTGAAAATCAGATTATTAGTCAGGAATATAAACACATAATCACCTTTTACGAGATGGTGTTTCATTTATTTATTTCAATATTTACATCCTTTTAACATATTTTTAGTTGCAAGTCATTGCAGTGATATTAAGTGTACTTCAATATAAAGATCTACTTGTATTATCCTCTCTTAGCAAGTCTGTACCTGTGTGTACAGATTTATACCATAGGTATTATCTTCTCTCTGCAAGTTACATGAAATTACTTATCTGCAACACCTGAGTAAGATCAAAGATCCCGAACAACATCAGCCACCTGCACTGTGCCTCAGACAATAATAATGTAATAACCTTATAACATCAAATCAGCGTATCTCATGCCGAGCATTTCTGTGCTATTCTCTGGATACCTGGCTTGTGCTGGAAGAAAAGATCATACCTAAGAACAAATGCAATCTAAGGCAATATTTAAAGATTAGATTATCTTTCATTGCAAATAGCTCATTTGTTTACTATCACATTGCTTTATTCTTGTTTTGCCTCCTTCTACCATGAAAATGCTGAATATTCAGTTTAGATTCCCAGCAGCTTTTTATTTTAGTCTAAAAACATTTACCTAACACATTCTTAACAAGCAAAGTGAAGAAAATTCAGCCATCTGTCTCTGCATTACAATAACAGTTATGGAAGGGTAGATTATTCTATATAGCAGGAAATTTAATGCTGGGAATTCTTATACTTTAAGCACTGCGTGCTCACATCAGTTTTGTATATAAGAATGTTCAGCACTAACATACACAGAAACAATGATTTAAAAGCAAACACAAGGTAAAATATTTTAAAGACATTAAATGCATTCAATATTCCAATCATGCTATATGTCCACACTTCAAACTGAGGGGAAAAAAAAAAGATCTCTACTGTTATTTTCTTTCTCCAGCACTTCACTAGTTCTAAATTATCACTAAAAATACTTACAAATTACTTGTTGGGAACAAACACAATATAGAGATAGATGCGAATCCTTACCTGGGAAACCCCCTTGTACCATTGCTGTACCAGCATGTGCTTCAGGATATCTGCATTCCTGACAAACATTCAATGCTGTAAGCAGCTCAAATCCTCATCACACACAGACTCAGGGCTTGTCTTTCTTCTGACGACCTTGGGCCTATTTTCCTGAGATTTTTCTCTCCTTAAGGGCAAACCGTCTGTCTGTTTCTATTATGAGATGCCATCAATTATATTAATTTCAGGCTGCCCACGAGCTCACAGTTACATCTGCCAGCGGATGGGAGCTGCCTATGGAAGTATGCAGGGAGCAGCAGATCCCTGGTTTCCCACATCTGACCCACGGATGCTCTCAGCTGCTGTTTGTGCTCTGGCTCACTCTGCCAGCATCCGAATGACATCTCCATCCCCAAACACGAGTCACCTCCAACGTGTGTTTATATCCCCGGGAACTGCAGGTACCTTCCTGCTTAACGACCCACTGCATAGCAAAGGAGCAGTTAATAATGTTATTTATCTAAGCATCCTTTTCATGCAAGCTGCAGGGGTTAAAAATTAATTTCTCTTAGTCAAATGGCTTCATTAAATCCGTTACTTCCCAGTGCTGCAAATTGTGCAGTTTCCCCACACTGATATGTGTTCGTGGCATAGGGTTTGCTTGTTTTGTTTTTATTTAATGTCAGAAAACAAAACCAATCTGTCATTATAAGCATAAAAAGGCTCAAACTTCATCATAACTTGTATTTTGCTGAAAACCTAAACAAGCAGTATTAGTTTCACTGCAATGAATGCTGAACTGAAACACTGAAAAGACTCAAAATCCTTCATTTAGTAATTAAAAAAAGCAAAGATAAAATCTCTCTCTAAATTTATAAACATACTTAGTTATTTTGGGAAGTCCTTACTAATTCTCTCTTCCAAATGTTACATTTAAAACAACTCAAAATACTCAGTTATTTCGTTAATACCATTAATTTGTTCATTTTTAAAGTTCATTGTCCTTTCTTTAGAATATGTCTCACAGCACATACACAGCCATCTGTTCAATGCATTATGTCAAGCACACAGTAAAAAACCACAAGAAGTCCCAGCTGCAATTTTAGTATTACTTCATCAAAAATGTAATTTCCTCTTGCAATACTTCATCAGATGATAACTGTGCATGTGATTCACAAATAGAGTAAAGAAAACAGCACAATAACAAAACCCCAAACTAACCCACAACCTCAAACTACAATGACACCAACTCCCTCATCCATCCTCATGTGGCACAGCAGCTCGTGGGTCTGCCCAGCATGTTCTGGATATGATTTTAGGGCTGGTTACAAAACCTATGTATTTGAGCTAATTATGGGTCAGAACAAGAATAGGAAAAGAAGATTAGCAGTACAGAGTCACATTAAATAGAGATTAACACAGAGCTGAAAAATGAAAGTGTCTGCTCTATTTGTCTAATCCTGGCTCTTGCATGGTCTTCGGAAATCCACCCTATTAGATACACTTGTTACTATATTTAAGGAAATTAAATACTACAATTACTACTTTTTCAATATTTTATTTTCATAAAGCTTGAAGCCTTTTCTTCCAAGCTACATCTTCCTCTTTGAACATCATCTCTATTTGCTGTTGATTGCAGTGACATCTATTGGAGAGGCAGCGTTTGGCTACATGAGCTGCCTCAACTGAAGATCAACGTTTTCTGGTGATACCCCCCACTCAAATCAAAGCAAAATTCAGGGTTGCTCTTCCTTTGTTTTAGAACAGCTGTGCATAAAACAGACTCCAAACAGCCAGATACCCAAGAATTATATTATGAGTGGGTTTGCTTTTATTCAGTAATTTGTTAATAATTCTGTTGCTTTCCCAAAGTGCTGATGATTATGTTCACATCCTCACTCACAGCAGTGCACAGATACTTCCTGAGATCCTGTTTCTGCACACCCCATGTACTTGACCATACCTCCCTCAAGGAGCACCTTTCACTAGACCAGGTTGCTCCAAGCCCCGTCCAACCTGGCCTTGAACACTTCCAGGGATGGGGCAGCCACAGCTTCTCTGGGTAACCTGTGCCAGGGCCTCACCACCCTCACAGTAACAAATGAAGAGTCAAATACTAGAGAAGTTTTAAAATCTCTTGCTTTGGTAGAGAAACGACCAACCTCAAAAAGCATTTTAGGAGGATAAATCATTATGCTTTCTTAGAGCTTCATTGATTTCTACATTATCTAGAGACAAAATAAAAGGAAAGGGGCATTATTATCCCCTTATTAGATACAGTTTAATACCCTTGCAGCCAGGAAGTCTGAGCACAGCAGTAGCTTAGTCCATTATCTAAGCTACCTTCCACAAATTTTTTATTATCATCTATTTTTATGATTTTAAACTTATTTGAAACCAACCAGATCAATCTCAGTCAACTAACTGACAAAAGATTTTACTAAAAATGTTACAGCAATTGAAACTAAGGATTTCAAGTTCTTTCAACAGTTGCCTTTTTAGTTTTCTTAGAATGGCTTTTAAGGCCTTTCCTATCTAATTTATGATTGCTTCAACTCAGTTACAAAAGTATATCTAAACTGTACGGTTATGAATTCCCCCAAGGAAAATCTTATGAAACATTCCATTACAAACTACTCTGCCCATCCATTTCCTCTGCTTCTTTTTACTACCAACCCCTCATTATAGCAATAGGCCACAACAGGGTGCACATTAGTCCATTAGCAGATTCTTAGTGCACACCTCCAGCCATCCCCCACTCCAGGAAAACACATCAATGCCTATTGATGCAGTTACAGCACAGCTGCTCCAAGTACAAATAGCTCCTTTGTATGTTCTCCCCTTCTTTTACTTGTTTTGACTAAAAAAAAAAAATCCTATTCAAAACCTTATGGTTTTAAGGTTTGGGAAGTCTAAAAAAACCTCTTTCTCCAAAATAACCTCTGCCATGGACAAGTGTGGGAAGGAATAACTCCAAACCTATGTTGTAACTGTAATCTTTTCAGGTTTGGAAGATGATGGATTTTGAAGGCTCCTTTTGCAGCAGGATGCACACGGTGCAAGTTGTACAAAAACTATTTTGAAGCATAAGCTGAAAGCCCTAAAACAGCAAAGTCAAAGCAAAGAGAAAACAAAACCCACGTCACACAGTGTTAGAGCTGGATAATGATAAAGATTTAACAGCATCACTAGAAGAAATAAAACAAGAGGAAATACTATTTTCAATGTGCCTTCAAAGTGTAGGAAAAACCAGCTAAGAACTTAGGATATAATACTGGAAGTACTTGTGGTATGAAACAGAAATATAAAGGAGAAGCAGATCTGAAACTTAAGGGTCTTAGGTGCAAGAAGTCACATTTGAAAAAAAACCCAACAAAACAGCTGGAACTATAAACTTCTCAAACCACAGAAACATGGAGGATATGTATGGAGTTTCTCAAGACCAAGAGGTACCTCACAGTTCTATTCCCAACAAGGATTCACCCTTTTTGGATCAAAACCAACCCTTGAAAAGGGAAAACATCTACAAGAAATTACTGTTTGTTCCAACAAGTCAGCAATGAAAGCTACAGTTTCAGTAGTGGAAAAGTAGGAATAAAAGGGAGCATTGCCAAAAGGCAAGTGGATTTAGCTCCCACAGGGGAGATTAAATCAATACCAAAAGGTTTTTCAGCCACTTTAAGGAGAAAACAGACAAAACACAGAGACTGTGAGGCAGTATGGATGAGACAGAAAGGAAAGAAAAAATTTCTAAGCATGGCAGGAAGACTAACAATGCTCTGCTTTCATTTTCAGTCTGGGGAATGACGAAGGATGTGGAGACACAAGATGAGAGGACGGGTTCAAAGAAGTGACAAACAAGGAGAAAAAATGTCAAGTGGAGCAAGTAAAGTATTTCTGGAGTATGAAAGAAATTGATGAGCAGGTTCGTGACACTGCAGCTGTATTAATAAGAATGTTAAAAAAGAAAATAAAATCCATCAGGAGCACAACCAGAGGATGGATTTAACAGCTGTCCCACCTCAAAATGCCCTCCAAGGCCTTCCATGCTATGAAAGAGATGGAGAACTACAGGGAGCAAATGAAAGAAGGAGAGGTTATGATGTGAATTTACCTAGGCTGACACCACACCTTCCTTTTTAAGATACCTTATCTTCTAAATAAGGAAGACAATAAATCTACCTCACCTGTTCACTTATTATTAAAGTTACAAAACCAGTAGAATTAGTAGGATAAGTGGGTAAGGAACAGATCCATATGAACATGCAAATGGACAGTGTTAAAAAGACAAGTGCTGGCCCGGGTTGAGATTTCTGGAAAAGGTGCTCAAGAATCAGGACAGAAGTTATGAACATCAAGCAGTTCACATAAACAATACTGTACTGGAATTCACAGAGAAAACTTTGTTTTTCAAGTGATCACAGAATAGGGACTCTGTAAAAGCCCATTCCACAGCTGCTGAGATGCTTAATGTCATTAAGTACAGTTGGATCATTTCTAACTTGCTTTTTACTTCAAGGGTTGAGGCACAAACTTAGTTTAAGCTTCCTTAGCCTGTTTTTTTATTTGAAAGAAAAAGAATGAGGTGGGGGAAGAATAAAATGGAAAATGCACGTCTTGGTTTTCCACGATTCATGGAAAAGATGGTTATTGCAAAACATTTTCAGTCAGTAAAAAGGGGAGAGAAAAGGAGATTCCTCTGAACAAATGTGTCCTGCTGCCAAGTCTGGTAGGATTGATGAATTTAATATCAGAAGTAGCTTTACCTTTTGCGCTTTCAGACTCAGCCGGCAATATCGTTAGGGATGGCAGAACAGCTAAAAAATGACCAAGCCCATGAATAAGGAATTATTTCTGAGCAAAGTCTTAACTGAGGTCTAGCAAGCTCTTGGATTGAGGCATATCCTAATTAGACAACTCAGGCGTCAGCCTACTTATCACATATATCCTTTAACTGGGAATTATAACTTTAATAATGAGCTGAAATGAGTTTGTTACTATTGGAGTTTTACTGAGTCTGTTTGAATTCAATCCAACATCCCCAGAGTCTGCAGTCAAATATTCCTCCCTCACTACCATTCCCCACAGAAACACTGGAAAACCTTCCTGAGGTAACTATGTGGAATACTTCAAACCAGTGGGATGACAAACTCAGTAAGGGGGAATTCTGGAAGTATCTCAGTTCAAGAGCTCACAACTTTCCTTCAAAGCAACAGAGGCAGACCTGAACACACTTCTCTGCCCCCATTACCGTTTCCATGAGAACAACCTTCCAGAATCCTTCTTGTCTCCACCAAAGCAGCCCTAAAAGTGACAAACCAACCAAACTCATTAATTATCTCAGCTTCAATGGCACACCACTGCCAAAGAAATCAGCAAGAGCAGCTGGAAGAGCTTTCCCACCAGCAGGCTCCAAGTTCGGGGCTTCCACTCTGAATGGGAGCCACGGTTGGTTCAAGATCAAAAGCTACAAAGGCATCTCTCTGCTTTGGCCGATCCATAACCAGGGTAAACAAAAACCTCTCCAAGACAAAAGATGATGAGAAAAAACCACTGTAGCAAAAAAATACAAACCAAACCCCAACAAAAGCCCACAGAGAATCACAGAGTGTTACGGGGTTGGAAGGGACCTTAAAGATCATATAGTCCCAAGCTGTTCAAGGCCTTATCCCACCTTTATGCTGATTTGATACAAAAGAGCATAAAGATAGAAAATAGAAGGTAACTTATTTTAGAAAGTAATTTAGGACTCCTAACTGCAATTCTAGTATTTCTAAATATTCTAGTAGAAAATAGGCTATGGATAATAACATTCCATTTAACCAAAGTTGTAATTCTCAAAGCAGTATGCTGGAATCTAAGTCATGCTGCCAGAAGCTCTCAAGTTCCACTGCATCCTACTCTTTAGGTCCCTACTCTTTCACAGAGTGCATGTTGCTGTAATTCACTGTAAAATCTGAAATGGGACAATTGCAAAACCTTTCCCATAAAAGGTGCTACAAAAAAAAAAAAAGGGTCCTTTTTCAGTAAAGTACGAAACAATAAATCAGCAGGTTTTTTTTTTTTTAAGGAAATTATCTTGCTTGAACAGCATTGTCTGGAATCGCCTGCAAGATTTCTGGACAAGAACTATGCACCAGTGGTTCTCAACCTATGACTGCTCAACTAACACTGCAATTACAACAGTAAAACATAACATCTGCATTGCCCAAGCAAATCCTCTAGACATGGCTTAGCCATTTTTAGACTGAAAATAAACAGAGCCCTTCCTCTATCTTTTCGGAAGAGCTGAGCTACAGGAGCCTGGCTGGGAAGAAAAGATGATCTAAGTCACAAATCAGGTGGAGGATTGGATGCTACAGCCACACTGAGCACTACTGCCCATAACACAACAATAAATGGCAGACAGGTTTTATCACAGTCTGATTGAGTTCCAGAAATGTAATCTGATGTAATGATTGTGCACTACTCACTCTCTGCACAAGCATCCTCATCCTCCTCTTCATCCACGACAGCTTCCTCTGCGTGCAGCCTTTCAAGGGCTCTATAAGGAGGTGGCAGTTTCATGGGAGGTGGAGCCCCATATTTTCTCTGATGGATTCAAAGACAAACAGTTACATGTTTTGTAACCTCCCTACACACGAAAAAAATCCTACTGTCTATTGTCACTGTACATGCACAGACACAGCACTTAATTACAATGCTAAATTCTGCAGCAAAGGCTTTTTGTGCAAGAAAGCAGAACAAGAAGTGACATTGAACATTAAAAAAAAGAAAATAAAACACAACTGTGCATGCACATTTACTTGTTGACAAAATACTTCTGTATTGTCATAAACATGAAAGTGTGGACATTATTCAAGGGTTAAAAATAAACATTAAATTACACCCTGTTTCTTATTACAGACTCAATAACTGTCTGGTGCTGATAAATGCCAAACTTTTACATATAAAATATGAACTCAAGCCTCTTAGTCCATATATGAATATTTAAACATCACAGTTCATCCTTATTTTGGCTTAAATTTAATAAAGATTTTGAATTATATCTCACAATAAAATTCTATTACCTCACATAAATACAGGCAGCTCCTATAATGATGCATGTAGCGGTGCATGGCAGGAATACAGAGCAGGTTCTGATTCTAATGAAGGCACTTTTCGGCTGAGCAACTGGTTTTATAGCTCCCAGGAACTGGATCCTGCCTTAGTTTGCAATGTGATTTCACTAAATGACGCTGAGCTGCATCCCTTGCAACCCTACTAATAGCAGGATGCACTTTAGAAAGGGAACACCGTGGACAAGATGCCATTAGAGCACCCACAATGTCCATAATTAATTTCTTCTACAGCTGGGAAATATGACACAACACCCAAACAGCAAACCCAGGATAATGTTTTTTCACTGTGTGCAGCCAAAACCTGCGTACGGAGTTTTAAAATCTTGAGCTTAAATTTGTACAGAATAGCATAACTAGGAAGCTGCACTGCAAGCTACATGGAAAATTTGGTGAGGTAAGACAACTACCATCTCATCCATTTAAAAAACATAACGGGAAAGTGTTGCAACACTTTTTTCTGCTGAAACAGAAAAGCAATAATAACTGAAATTAATTCAATCCACTTGGAAACACAACAGCTGTTTTCCAAAACTGTACAATACACTAGCCGTGCCTCCCACTTTTTTCTTGAAGCCAGCACAGGTAGAACTGTGCAAAATCCAGAAGATCCAGGAAGCATGATAGGGCTCACGTTCTACTTTACTGAGCAGATAAAGATGGAAAACCTGCAGCCTTCCTTTCGGCTGCTTATGACAAATGAGTCACTTTATTATCACTATAATTTAGTAATAACTTACAGTCTAAATGTTGACCCTTTGGCTTTTTAAGACCTTAAACATTTATTAAAAAGTCTGTTTGAAATTACTTGAGACACCTAAGCTTATCCATGGTTTCTCTGTAAGGCTCAGAGGGACAAGTTTCTCTCATCTCTCCTGGCCCACTGAAAAGCCAGATGAATAACTTGTATCTGACTACCCTATTACACTACTTTTTTGTAGTAACACAGAGGCAAAAGCACAGTTTACACAGCCAACAAGCAAAATCATGTTGATATCTGGTTTGTCCACAATTGTTTTAAGTGGTTTTATATAAAATAAAGTGAAAATTTTTAAACAAATACATCAACGGAGGAGGATAAACACCAACAAATCAGGCAAAACCTTCAGTATTGAAAAAATTCATCATACAGAAAGAGGCAGGTTTTCCAGCTGCATGTGGCTGCTTTCAAACCAAACTCTTTTGTGACACTTTGAAGACTGGACTAGAAATATCACTGATTCCCCATAGGGATGTGGACTAATAATCCACTAATAGCAACTCTTTCCAACTCTGAGACGGCACTTCGGAAGCGCAGTACGACTGCTTTGTGAACTAATGTTCAAAGCTAAAAAGGAGCTACATATTTATGCACTGAAGCTCTTTATTCCACCCACCAGTTTATAGCACCAACAGATGAAAAAGGTTTGAAAAAGATGAGGCTCCCTCTTTAACCTCGGAACGCTGTAGAACGTGACACGCTGGAGTGCTGGAGATTAAAGGCAGCACATTGCAAGAGGATGAGAGCTTTTGAGATTAGAAATATAGATAAAAAAACCCAAGAAAACGGGATTGTAACTGCTTCATTGGAAGTATTATCCACTGGCATGAAAGCATATCTTCAACACCTTTCTTGATTTTTTTGAATAACTGAGCCTTGTAGCTTCTGTACCTGAAAGGAAAAATTCTGGAGGCAAGAGGGTCTTTTCAGGTACCCAGAGTACTGAGTAGGATCAAACGAAAAGTTCATCCTATTTGTAGCTGGCATGTTAAACTGCACCAGGCAAAACTTAGTGTCTGCGTTAATTCTGTCTCTGCTCCTCCAGTTCTGACAAACTCTGAAAGTACCTGACCTACACTCCTTAGTCAGGGCAATTCCCACAGGAAATCACCAGGCCATGACAGTGACATGGCTGGGAATGAGAAATTAATTTTTTTCCCTCACTAAAGCCATGAAAACAAATTCACTGTTTTATACCAGACTTTTTCTCTTTTAAAACTGCTGTGAAGTTATTTGGAAGTCGCTGTGTAGTAACCGCTTCACAATTAGCTGAGCAGCTACAGATCCCTCGGTCATTTCCTTGTTTTACACAGCTATGGGAAATGCAGGAGACTCAGTGGATTTAATTATCCTATAACATGATTTTACTGAATTTCAGCCAGCCTCAGATTAAGGATACTATTTGTGTACACGTTGCTATTTCTCTGTTTCTGCTGAACAAAAGAGAATCAATTTGCTTCCATATGGAGCAAAACAGGTACTTCAGAGAGATGACAGTGAGGAGCTGTGCTAAGTACAGGGTTTCAGCATCCAGCAGACACCCACAGAATATTTGTCAGAAACTTGACTTGTATTTGGCAGAAATATGGCAAAAATTCATAGAATCAAAGATATTTCAACAAATCACTTCAAATTTAATTTCAGACTTCAGAGGAAGCTTATTATAGAGTTAGAATACATGCTATTATACTGTTTGATACAGTAAAACTTGAGTATAGCTTTGAATGGAATAAATACCTTATCGCTCTTATTTTCTTTGTCTGCATCCTGATCTTTGCTGACTTTGATTCCCTTAGGCTGGGCGGGAGCAACCACCTGAAAAATAGTGTATATTACACACATCAGAAAGAGCATTACAACTGCAAAAAACCCACCCAAAATCAGTTCGTGACAATGACAAAGTTACCCAGTACTCTCTTCATTTTGCCCCATGTAGAAGGGCATTGCAGTGCAATCTTTATATTATATTCTTTTACTGAATTTAATGAATTACATTATTTTCCTAAATTTACAAACATTCTATACTTTTTTCTACTGCTCACTGATTGATATCAAGCCCCAAAATCTACAAGAATTCCCAATTAACCTCTCAAATTACATCAAAAGCACACACAAATTTGGGGTTTCTGTGTGTACTTCAATGCTGGCAGAATTGTATGCCTTTTCTTACTCAGATTTTTCAAAATTTCTTGCCTTGACCTCAAAGATGAGGAGATACCTAAAATCTCTTGGAAATTAACTTGCTCCCAAATAACTACTTCAGGTCCCTTTGGTGACACATTTTACATGGAGCGGCTGGTGTAAATCTGCCTAATTTTAATTACACCTTTGTTCCTCTGCATAACAGAGTATATTTTTAGATTATGAAATATGGACAAATTAAATACACAGGGCCAGACTCTTATGACACAGGTGGGAGAACTGAATTAACACCTAGTCAGCCGATTTATATCTACTCAAGGTAAATCAGAGAAATGAGGTTTCAAATCAGGCCAGAGAAGTAATCAATCAATCAACTGGTCTATAACTGAAAGGATCCATCCTTGGACACAAAAATTGATGGAACTTGCTGAAAGGAGTTGAGCCAAGCTTAAAATAAGATGCATATTAAACATTTATTAAGTTTTGAAATAAAAATAGAAATAAACTTACTTTTGGTACGTTAGCCAGACCCTGAACTACAAACACAACAGGATTTCCCGCGTTCTTGATGGCTTCTACTGCTTCCTCGTGGGTGGCATTTTGGAGATCTATCCCAGAAACCTAACAAACAATGTTTATTTTTATTAGGTACAGAGTCACTGCAAGAGATTACACACACTTGTAGAAGATTAGTGTATCTGAGGAAGGTATCAAAAACAGTCGAGAGAAATTATTTGTAAAGTATGTTTCCATAATGGTTTAAGGAAAATTGTATTACTTAGAATTCATACTTAAGAGATGGCCATACGTCTCCCAAAACAATTCTTCCAAATAAAAACATAAGGAATAAGATTGTCAGAGTGTTACATAATCTTAGGTATAATATAACTCTTTTAGATTTTACCTGTTTGTAAACTAAACCTGAGCAGCACTATTGGCTTGGGAACATAGATTCAGAAGCATTAATTTGGAGAAAAATGAGTAAAAAATCAACACAGAGCCAGAGGTGAGAGGCAGGAATGACACTTTCCCCCACAGCACCTCAGAATCAGAGATTTGCCCCAAACAGCGATTAATCAGTTAACTACTCTAAATCCACACACACAAAATAACAGCCCATATTTCAGTATGAAGAGCCCATGTTCTTCTCTGTGTTAAAATTATGTTTATAGGTACGCTATAAGTTATTACTCATTTATATGGGAAGAGGGCACTCGCATTTTTTCATTTCCCCTTCAGACACCAGACCATGTCTTTTCTTAAATATAAAGGAGAATGTTAAAAGGGCTCCACAGTCAGACCTTAGGAAAAAAAAAGACACCATCAGAGGTTTCTTTTGGTTTTCAAAACACAGTTTTGTCAATACTTCATGAAGTGGTGGCAGTATTTTGTCTCTCTCTCCTCCCAAAGCTGTTTGAGTCAATCTTTATTTCTCAGACTAAAAAGGTAGGTTTATCTCCATTTACCTCAAGTATTTTATCTCCAGTTTTTAAAGCCCTGGTTCTTCCTGCTGGGCTGTCTTCCAAAACTTGTTTGATAAAGATCCCTTTAAGTTCTTCTCCATTCTTCAGGCGCTTTATGACAGTTTGTCCACCAACAATACTGATTCCAAGAGACACGTGAGGGTCTCTGAAGATCTCAACACTGAAAAAAATACATGTGGTAGTTTAACATCTTCAAACAGTTTATTTAAACTACAAATGTGAATCTTTAAATAAATGTAAGCTCCTGGTCTTTCAAGGAGATTTAATAGAGTAAAGAGATAAAGTCAGAAGCCTAGGAATGCTCTCTACAGAGTTTTTACCCTGAGCAGATTTCACCCCACAAAAAGTACAAAATTCTTCTGCCAATCCAGGTCCACTGGGCAGAGGTTTTTATTTCAGAGAAAGTCAGATCTTCAAGTAAACACTCATCCTCTTTCAGCTTTAGGAAATTGTCTGGAAATGGGAAGTCCTGCAAGTGGCACACTAGACAACTAATAAAGTGTTTCATATAACTTTCTGAACGCTGACTGTACTAATCAGCTTAAACAGGAACTTTCTGATCATGTTTTACTTAGGACCATAAAAACAATTCACCTAAAAATGTTAACAATACAAGAAGGACATGGCTAAAAGTTAGCCTGGCAATTTGGAATTGTGCCATGGATTTTAGCAGGGAACTTGTGGAAAGGGAGACAGCAGCACTGTGTGCATTGTTCACACCTAATAGTTATTAAATGAGCAAGAACTTGTAGGTCATCCACAACGTAAACCAGCCAAGCTTTCCCAAGTCAGCTGTATAAATAGAAGGCATAATTCTGTTGAACATCTGTTAAAAATTCACTGTATCTAGGAAAGCCCAAGGTACACAAGTACCCTAAAGTTACTGGCAGAGGAGGAGAATAAAAAAAACAAAGAGAACTAATCGGGCTCACAGAAAAAAAAGACATAAGGTAAATGGGAAGGAATAATGTAATTATATGAACATACGTTCGTGGTGGTCCCCAGTGGCTGAAGTTTGGCGTTTCTTCTCCTTCTCCTTCTTCTCTCTCGGGTAATTCACTGATTTGGGGCAGAGGGAGGGGAAGAATAAAAAAATAAAAGAGGCATCACCCATGCCAGGTCACAATTCCTTACATATTTTTTATCTGGCAGCGAGACAGCAACACCTTCTCACACTGTCCAGTTTAAACCAAATGTACAAAGTCAACAGACTAGACAGGAATTTTTGTATTTAGGTTTAAATGTACTTCAGGAATGCTCCAGAAATAAACATGATGGGCAGACCAAATTTATAAGCTGCTCCATGATATACAAATCTGCACTGCATTTACTCATTTGAAATGACTATTTAAGCAATTTTAACATTTACTTTCTGATAAATATGCTGTGATGCTTAGAGAGGGACATAAACATGCCAAAACCAGCCTAGCTGACCAGAAAGCATATAATGATGCAACTAGGAGAACAGAACAGATCCTGTGTGTTCCAAACCTACAGAATAATCCCCTCACCTTACTGCTGAGCTGCTTTCCCTCTAAGGGGAGATCACAGATGAATTAGGGAAGTACTAAGAATTGGAATCAACAGGCTACAAAAGCTCCACTACCCACTCACCCAAAACTGCCGGGGAAAGACTGGGACACTTGACAGATATGGCAAATATTTACAACCAGTGCCAGCTCAAGGTTTCTCAGCACCACTGGTAAAACTACGGTTTCCTGTAGAGGTCTGAGAGCCATGGTTGAACTGCTCTTCCCAAAAAGAACAAAGGAAAGGGAAAACCAAGAGGACAGAGCTATAGTAAGGAGCTAAGGGGAGAGCAATGCTGCTGTAAAGGCTACATCCCTCTCCTCCAGGACACATCCATACTCCCCTCACCGTGGAGTAAGAGAAGGAGGTGGCAGAGTCATTCACACCTTTCTGCCCAGTACTCAGGGGAGGAAACATGGGAAGTTTTAAGGCAAACTTCAGCTCCTTGGGCAAGAGTCATCAATGTATCTTAGCATTTCACACAGCCTTTAATGATGAGTCAGTAAAGTAAATAAGTAAAGCAAGAAGACAGTTAAGATCTTTAACTGAAAGTCTTTCAGAACCTGAAATATTTCTCCATACCTGCATGATGCTGTTTTAGGCTGAGCTAAGGTGGTTACTCTCCCAGATTCCAGGTTCTTAGAGAAAACATCATTCTCTCCTTTTAGCTCTTCCTTTTCAATAGCTTCCAAATCAACAGCAAGCCCAGGCCCTTTAGAGTCAATCCGAAGCTTTGTTCCTGGAGATGAAAAGGGGTAGATGAGAATTTTTACTTCCTCTGTCCCTGCACTGACCAATTATCATCCTTGAAAATAAGCCACTTAGCTCACCAGGTTCTAAATGTGTTCAAAGTCAGGTTGGACGTGGCTTGGAGCAACCTGGTCCAGTGGAAGGTGTCCCTGCCCATGGCAGAGGGATAGAATGAGATAGACATGAAGGTCCCTTTCAACCCAAACCATTCTAGGATTCTATAGTTCTATGAAACATTGATGTTGCCTTATTATCAGGAGGCTTAGAGATATAGAACATTTATTTTTGAAGGAAATTTAAACCACACTAACCAGTTTTTTATAGCACCTTGCTTCTGATGTACAAACAGTCAAGTAATAACAGGAAACAGATCTCTGTGGAACTCAAGACATTCTTTGGTACAACTTACACGTCAGATGCTCCTCACAAAAACACATGGTTAGGAATAGTGAATCTATCCTTTGCACAGGGACAGCAGATCCCTGCTCCAGTACAGAATCCCATCGTGCTGGGGAAGACTGATGTCATTTTGGTGACAGAAGCATCAACATTAACGGAACCACCAGAGTTCCAGTCTGTCACTGCAGCTCACACACAGCAGTTGCTGCACAAGGTGCAGGTGGCAAAGACAGGAAACAGCCCAATCTCCTTCCTCCCAACCAGGGAGTGTTACTTCAGGCAGGTTGATAAACTTATTTCCCTGATGATCTACCAAATTCTAACCACCCATGTCTGGCCATCTGACAAGGAGAAACTCTGCTCTTGAACACAGATTACAAAACCAAGATATGGGGCAATATCTACTACAGAGTTCCCTTGCAAATTTTTGGTTGTGGTAAAGTCACCTCCAGAGCCTGTTACTTAATTTTTAAAATTATTTTTAAGTGCAAAAATCTATACAGTTAGCAGTCAAAAGTGACTGAGAAAAATTCCTGACAGAGGTTACAGCAATAAGCTATTTTCCTTATGCACAGAGTCCTCCCGGGGACATCAGCTATCAGAATATCCCCCTCCTGGGGACATCATCAGAATAAAGTGATTTCCACAGGCAGAACAAAGCTGCAGCCCATGTCAGTATCATTTGTGACAACTGTGGGTAAAGATTATGGAATCGTTTGGGTTGGAAAGAACCTTAGAGTTCATCTCATTCGACCTCCTGCCATGGGCAGGGACACCTTCCACTAGACCAGGCTGCTCCAAGTCCCATCCAACCTGGCCTTGGACACTTCCAGGGATGGGGCACCCACAGCTTCTCTGGGCAACCTGTGCCAGGGCCTCACCAATCTCTGATTAAAGAATTTCTTCCTAACTTCTAATCTAAACCTGCCCAGATTTGGAGGAGGAAGAAAGATTATAAAGCTGAAACCTATTTAAAGCCAGACTGTGTTGAGCCTGTAAAAGTCTTCATTTAAATACTGTATTATTTGAAAGAATTTGTATTTTGGTATAAAATTTAAATTTGTAAATATGAAATTATAAGATAAAGAAAAAGCTTCTAACAAACCTAAATCCATCTTGCTTTTTTCTTCTGACTGAGTAGTTTTAATATCAAATATGTCCTTTTGGTAGCCACTGTGTGCTGTGGTTCCAGGAAAGAGTGACCTTATAGTAGCATTTTCTTCACACTTCACAGAGGAGAAAAAAAGTAATTAAAGTTAGAAAGCAATGGTATTAACTTACACAGAGGTATTTGACAGGAACATTAATTTTTACAGCAAACATACACATTTTCTCAGCTATATTCATATTTATTCAGATAACTATGAAATGCTAACTGCTAATTTAAATACTAACTGCTCATTTATGCACTATATTAAGAAGAGGCATGAAAAATGTTACATGCAATTCCAATATAAAGCAACTGCATCTTTCTACTCAATGTAATTCAGACAAAAAGTTCTTTACTCTTGCTCATTTGTTGTTTATAAATAAAAAATATATAAATTTAATATTGTGCACTCTGGTATAAAACTTTCAGTAGAAGTTGCATTTTAGCCTGTTTATGTACATAGTGCATAATGGGACATGCCAAACAAAACCTGAAATTCTCTGTGGCTGTAATGTTAAATCCTTTTCCACTTCAGTTTTTTCATATAAAAGCACACACCTCAGAAGCTGGTGCATGGGAGGCTGATATTATCCCTTTTTTCTTTGGTAAGGGAATGAACAAAGAATCAGAAGGAAAAAATAACTCTCAGAATACTTGAGAAGGACATATAAATGGGAGTTCTGCAATTTACCTGAAGCTCTGTCTTCTCCTACTCCTTTATCCACCAATATCCTTGTTACAATTGCTTCCACCATATCATTTTTTGCTCAACTGTACTATCATCTGGCTCAAGGAACTGATTTGGATTAAAAATTTCACTTCCTTTCAGTGAAGCCTCTGGACTATTAAAATCCTGAAGTGACATTCTGCTGTTACTGACATGCACCCAATAAGTAACCAAAAGAACCTTCCAAAACATACAAAAGGTTTCTGTTAGAGGTACCCAAGTAATTAAATTAGAGTTTAAGTCTGGAGTTTGCTGTTAGGTCTGGGTTCCATGGTGAGGGTACAGCACTGAGACCAGCACAGCATTCCTTACCGTTTGATCTTTACTGAATGGATATTCCAGGGACTGTTCTGGACTTAAATTAATACTGGATCTCAAGTCTTTTATTTCAGTACTCTCCAGTTGCTTTGCCCATTGTTCTGTATCGAGGTTCCTGTCTGAAGTTGCCTTCTGTCCACAGGATGCTTTATATTTCAGGAAGTCTGAGTCTTCTTCATACTCTTCATCCACCAGCATTTCCCGTTCTTCATCCATGTCTTCTGTTCTGGGTTTCAGGAATTCACACATCTCCCAGGACTCCCTCTCATCCTCATCGTCATTTTGAGAAAGCTGAAATGACCTTCCCAAGTCCAAATGTGGTTCATCAACAAGTTCTTCTTTAAAAGGTGTTTCATCTCTGAAACCCTGCACAGAACATTACAGGAATATAGACAGATTTTTACCATTATGTTTCCTCTTAACTCTTTCAAAACTATGGGTTTTTATGCATATTAAAAGTACATCCTGATTTTTAAAGTGAAAATCTTCTACCTTTCGCATATTCTAAAAGAAAACAGACTCTCTGACTTATGATTTTAATGCCAAAAGTAGATAGTGCAATGAATTTTTTTTAATATAACAAAATTAAAGTTGCACAGTTTAGATATGGCTGCAGCCATTTAAAAAAAACAATCTGGACTGAAGTTAGGCAATGAAAATTATTAATTAACACTAAAAAACCTACAGGAAAAAGTATATATAAATCCGGTTAAAGTATCTCCATGCTTCAGACTTACCTGTTTTATGTACATTTCTTACAATATCATCAGCTAAATAAAAAACAGCTGAAGAGTTTGCTTATGCAACAATACCAGCAATTAAAAAAAAACCACAACAAACCCACAAACCAAAAGCCATAGTCCTTTGTCCTACCTTGGGTATTCCACACAATATTTAACCTAGGTCAGAGGGGAAATAGATGACCCATGTACTCAAAGAAAAGGATATAAAAGTATCAGTATCTAATGCCCTTCCTGTTTTAAAGAGAACAGTGCTCACTTTTCTACTCAATTCAAATCACAGAGAAAAAAACCCAAAAAACAAACAACAAAACCAAGAGAAAAAGTACAAAAATCCACTCTGAAAGATCTCACTCAACAGCTCCTTTTCTGGGATTTGTCATGTGCCTCCCCAATTTCCAGTAATCCCTGTTTCTCCCAAATGGAATGGAGTGCTGTTCATTGGCTCACAGTGAGTCTGCACAGGCATCAGAGACTTTATGCCTTGCACTGGAACCAGAATTTTGCTACACACAGAAAGGTTTTACCTTCCTTTGTCAGGCCACCAAGTCTGTGTGGCCTGAAGAACCTCAAAACCCATCTTCAAGGCCCCGAACCCTCAAACTCCAAAAACAATCTACAGATTCAGGGCTCCTCACTCAAAATGTTTTTCTTTCTGCTTCCTGCCCCTTCCCAGACTCCCCAAGCTACTGCACCATTTCTGACCTTTAATATCAGAACCCTGTGTTGTTACATTTGTACAAATACAGAAGAAAAACCCTCAGACGCTGCCAAAATGTTTGTATAATTCAAGTGAGAGGCAGGAGAGAAAACAAGAGAGAGGCAAAAGCATGAGGAAACAATGCAGTCAATACCAGCTGGCACAAAAGCAGAACACCAGCAATCTAGAAATTAGCACATTTTTCATAAGCATTAAATGTTCCTTTAATCTATTTGACCTGTGTACCTCGATCTCACAAAACACCCAGTCTGAAGAGATCCAAATTCTCTACATCTTTATTCCATTTAGTTTCACTTCACTCCTGCAGCATCATTCTCCCAACACTTCCACCAACTCCATCGTTACATAAAACAGTTGCCTGAGCTCAGAACCACACATAATTTGTGTTACTGATCCAGCAGTTTGCTCTGTATCATCCTCGACTGCTGCACTGCAGCAGCAGACGCTCCCAATGGCACAGAGAATGCTGCAAATATGACATAAAGTCTACTGTGGTAGCAAATAAAATATCCAAGTTCTTTTTTTTTTTGTTGTTGTTGAAATTCAGCTTTGTCAGCACATCAGAGTGGGAGCCATCATGACACACCACTCTTGGCTCTTATATGAGCAGATAAGATAATAAATGGATGGAAATTTTAGCTATTTACCAATGGTCTTATACATGAGGTGAAACAAAATGCAACCAAACACCTCTGAGGTCCAGTTTCTATATTCAGCAGGACTTTAAGATAAAATACTTTCTTTAAAAGTAATAACATGAGTTTTATTTAGGAAGCAGAGAAACAATCTGAGCTAGCAGAGGACTAATTCTGTGTCAGGAACCCTTCCTATACACCCGTAAAACAACAAACTCCAGTTTACACCATGAAAATCAGTAAATATCATTTATCATTATCCAGATTAATTTCTTCATATATACCTACATCTGCCCCATAATACTGCTCCTTTTGGTGGTTCCAATCTGTTTGCATCTAGAGATACATAAATATGTTTAGCTACAAGAAAATCTAGAATTTATTTTTCTTCCTGTGTTTCAGTTCTGGAGGATTCTGGCATTGTCTTCTCTGGTCTAAAAAGAATGCATTTACCAGTGTGAATTCTGCAAAGCACTCGAGAACAGATGAAAATTAAAAGATATCCACATCTCTAACTCTGCACTGGTGAGTACTGCAATATTATTGCCTATTACCTCAGTATTTGAGTTTCTCACTATCTTTAGTGCCACATCCCTCCTCACAATAAACAGAATTATTTCTCAGAAAATAAGAAAGAGGAGAATTGAGGAAGAGAGCAAAGAAATCACTCCAAAGAACATCAGAAGGCTATAAAGAAGAACATATTTCAAGCGTGACTTATACACTAAACTACTTTTTTGTTTTGCTTCATTATAATCAAAAGCATTCTGCTTCCATACCTGATTTTTTTTGCAGAGCTGAACTCACTACTTTTGAGTAATATTAACACAGCATTCCTATTTCATATCCAAGGTAACCCAAGGTATTTTAATGACATAATAAATTTGATAAAGCAGCCTGGGAACTGCATTGGTAAGTGTTCTCTGTTCACAACACACAGTTTGCTGTTAAGAGGCTTTTTCAGAGGGAACCCAGCCTGAAGTCTACCCAATACGCCAGTCTTATCTCCAAAAAAATTACTAGTTTTTTACTTTAAAATATTATTTCCTGTCTGTATAAACTTAAGCTGAACGAAAAAAATAACCAAATACCTGTGGTGCTTCAAGTATTATTGAGAAATTAATGTTATCTATTGGTTCTGGAGACCCAGGGCTGGTTTTAATGCTGCTGGTATCCACACTGTGCATGTTCTCCTCCTCTCTGCTTTCTCCCTAAAGAAGGTAATCCAAATGATGAGTCAGGAAAACAACAAAAAAATTCCCACATTTTTCAATAAATTAAAAGGTAGAGGGAGAATCAACCATACAGAATTATAAATGTGGAAAGTCATAAATGGAGAAGATGAAGACAACAGCTTCTGTTTTTTGAAGATACTGGCTCAGATACACAAAAAAATAATTCAGATACACTAAAAAATAGAGATGTTTCGGAAAGAAAGACAAATACGAGGATACGAACAATGAAATATCACATTTTAGAAAAGAATGTATTTAACAGCCTTCCTACATTCCTATTTCACCACTCCTCTACCACTTTGAATTACAAGCACTTTCTATTAGCTGGGGCTTTAATTAATTTTGCCTGGGTGCCCTTGATGAACAATAGTGCAGCGTTCTCCAGTAAACTACTGTCTGTTCCAAAGCCCTGATTCTAGAAAAAGGAAATTCTGCTTGAATTTACAGTCTTGACTTCAAACAGATTAGGTTTCTTTGATGTCAGCGGAGCTCAAGCAAGCACTTAGCAGTGTCTTAGAGTGAAATGGACTTCAGCACATATTTAACTGATTTGCTGAATTGCCTGAACCACGTTACACCTACGCACAGTGCACATGGGTTTGCCCAGACACGTCTCCTGATTCCACGTGGATGTTCTTTAAGGAGGAACTTGAGGATGCTGGTTTTCCAGTCAGACCTTTTGGACACTAAGATGCCCATTTGCCAAGATTTCTGGACATGTCGAGGCATATGCACAGCAACTTAGTTGCTTTCCAGATGCACACATATTTCCATTCTAAATTCTCCCCCCAGATACAACAGCCCAGTCATAGGACCAAAGGAAAAAAAAGTTAAAATCAGTCCTTACCACCAAAGGCTTGCAGATTCCAAGAGAAACTGTACCTGGGGGCACAGATTTCAACACTTCCACTGCCTCTGCCAAAGTGGCGCTGTCCAAATGTTTCTTATTGACGAAGACCAAGCGGTCCCCCGGTAACAGCTCCCCACCACGCTCAGCTACTCCACCTGCCACCAAGGAGCTGATCACAATGGCTGTTCTTGTTGGATCCAAGGGATCCTGTGGGGAGGAAAAAAAAACCAAAAATTGAAAAAAACCCAAGTGAAAGCCTTGAAGGATGATGTTTATTTGGAGTATGTAAAGAGCACTCAAGCACGTTCATCATTTAATGCTACAGAACGGAAGCCTGCTGAGACATTCAAAAAGGACTGTCTGCTAATACTGCCAAGGCTTACAGTTCACAAAAAGAAAGATATTCCATCACTTGCCTAATCCATTAAGAAATTTTCAGATCTGAAAGGTGACCGATACCCTGCCTGCCCTCTCCTTACACACACAGGCACAGCCAGGCCAACCTGCAAATAGAACAACAACACTGGCACCCTTCCACAAGCCTCCATCCAGCCTGGGACGAGCTAATGTCACAGAAAATAACCATTCTGCACGTCACCTGAGAGCTCCAGAGCAGCAAAACTGACGGCAAAAGGAACCATTGCAAGATTAGAAATTTAATTAAAAATATTAAGTTAAAATTAAACCCCAAAACATTCAAGAAATAGCGGTTAACATTTGCTCTGTTACTGCACTGTTTCTGCTTTGTCAACTGCACATGACAACTTATAAAAGACATTTTCTCCACCCTTGAAGCTTCCTTAAGGTACAGGAGACAGAAACAGAAGAGTAACTAAGATTATTACTGAAGACAAGGAATACTGTAGTGGTGGATATAGAGAATGTGAAGCAGAAAATATTATACACATTGATGAGGCTGTAAACTGATGCAAAGATATTAACTTCACTTATTTTTTCCCCAGAATTAGCCTCTGCTTTGTGTCCTGTACCATTTCTATCATGCATGCAACCATTTAACAAACGATCCTCAATCCAATTAAATTACTATAAATTATTATACAGTGGCAGAAAGAGACACAAAACAAATTTATGTTTTTTTTTTTAATTTTTAATTTTTTTCGTTTGTTTTGTTAAAATTACAATTAGCTTTTCTCCCCCTTGGTAAGGGCTCACAGAGTTCAGAAATGCTCCTTGCATGCACTAGGTCTCCAAGTGCATAATCATGGATTGTTTTTCCCTCAGGACTTGCATCTTACTCAGGGAATAGGAGGGATAAAAAAAAGGGCAAAATTCAAATCACAAAGACCACCATGAATTCAGCACCTCAGTGTTAATTTGAAAACAGGAATGCTTTTTAAACTCTTTTATTTTTATATGACTATACACTGCTTTCCAAGGGCACAAGTTTTTTAAGGTATGTGCAAACATATGAGGCAATGACTGTAATATCTGTAAAAGGCTGAAATTAGAGACCTGAAATTAGAGTTTAGCAGGAAAAGCCACGATGAAGCTGGATTCAAGTAAACACATATCAGCAATAATTCTCTCCTGTTCTACTGCTTAATCCTGCTATTTTATAATCTTCCCAAACCTTGGGTATCCGCACTGCACAGAAGAAGCTTCTTCATGAGTATCACGTCTTGATAATCAAGCCCAGAAGCTTCTCTGTGTTCTGCCTCCTGAATCTGTGCCAAGGAGCTCCGTTTGTCCGACTGTCTGTGCCCAAACCTGCCACACACAGTGCCCAGGGGAAGGATTCCATGTGTTTCCAACAGCAAGACAGCCACACACTACATCCAGTTTGGAAATTTTTAGAAGCAAAACAAAACACAGGAAATTCAGAAGGAGAATCCATATGAATTCCAAAATATTTATAAAAAAAGAGGGTTTGCTTTAAGTGTTGAATTTTGACAATTAAAATTACTGCTTTAAATTAAAGCCCTTTGCTCAGAGTGGGCTTTGCCTCTGTGCCCAAACAGCTCAACAGCCATAGAACAAACATAGACTTTTGAGGTGTTTTTACTCTTCAGGTTTCCTTCAATGCAAATTAAAAATAACCTTTTGGATGTTCTTGCAAACCCAGGATTGTGTCAACACAGCCATTTTACAGCAAGCAAGGCACTGTTCACATTAGGAAAGCTCTACTGTAGAACTAAACCAGCAAGTTTTCCTATCATGGGCTCATCTTGCCGTGGCAAGGAAGGTTTATGCTGGTTCCCTAAATGGGTGAAAGCTCTCTCAGCAAAACTACACCTTTGCTGACACAACAGCTTTTATAATATGACTTCTGCTGGCTTAGCTATATTGATAAAAAATGAACGAAACGAACCCAGCACTCACCCTTACCCATGCAGATAAGCCAACAAAAATTCTCTGAGTGAATGACTGGTCCAGTAATTATGGTACGGTTGAGGCTTGGGGATCAGGTTCAAACCCTGCTCTGTTTGATCCAAAGCTGCTCTTTTTTCGGGTTCTGAATCCAAATCATTTAGGTAGGACATGGGAATCTCACCATTAGCTTTTTATGTACAGATATTCAAGGTCAGTGGCCTAACTACTGCATTTCTAATGAGAAGCAGTCCTGTTTCAACTTATCACTGAAATAAAAACATTTTTGCTCAGTAAATCATCATGTTTTGTTAAGAGATAATTTAGCTGAAAAAAGTGTTCCAACTAGCTTTCCTCATGATAAAAATGAAGAGAACTCCTGGAAAGAAACAGCTCTTATGAAGTGAAGTTTTGAGGACAATGTGGTTATTTTTGCTGCTTCACAACATGCATTGGAATTGCTTCATGAAGAGCAGCAGCAGAAATCTCAGAAAAGGGGCCCATATTAAAAACTGTTGTTCAGGTAAACAGAAAACAGGGGTTACAATTCCACTGTTGATTTCAAGCAGAGGGAGCTGTTGCACAGGGAGAGAAGAGCAGGATAAACTGCACAGTGAGAGCTAAGGCAGGAACACCAGCAGTGCTGTAAAACCCGAGTTGATCCCAGTAACTGAATCACGATGCCATTGCCATAAGGAATGCAACAAAAGCTGCACAAGAAGACACAGACCTACCGAATTTCAAGGAATAATCATGTAAACATATTAATATTCTATTGCAACTGTGGATTGCACAGTGCTTTCCTTATCAAAACCAAAGGAACACTGTTTTTTTTTTATATCTTGCCTTATGATTTACACTCGAGCCCAAGACCACCCTAAAGAACACCACCTGCTAAAACAAGACAGCAAACATCAAATTCACATTCACATTTTCTAAATGGGGAGTGCAACTGGACTGTGTGGGTTGCTGTCTTGTTTTTGAAAGAAAGCAGGGCTAACAGCAGGATAAAAAACAGATTCTATACTAACTGCAAAAGGTACAGCTTGTATATAGTTAGGATAGTTAAAAGGCAAGTTCACTCCCACACTGGGCTTTCTGGGCTGTCTCCATGTTAACAGACCAGCTAAAACCATTCCAAGTTACTAAACAGCACTAGTTGTGACTGTACACCCACCCTGAGGCTCTAGATTCATTTTACTTGCCTAACATTAAGCCAGACAGTAAGTGATTTTTAGTTACTAGCAGTCAGGACCAGAATTCAGTCTGTGCTTCAAAGTGAAAGGTTCATTTACTTGGATGGAGTTTACAGGCTGGGGAGAAACTCTCTCCCTCCAAACCCAGCGCTGAGATGTTGCTGCAATGGTACTCAGGATACAGAAGGGACTCAAGTTCAGTAATTCAAGAAATTATTACGTGACTTTGCATTAGAGCAGAGGGAGAGTGCACTAGACAGCCCCATGCAACTTGGTCGTCTTGAAATGAATATGAATAGTAGAATCATTAAGAGTTGAAAAGATCTCCAAGATCATCATAAACCAGGCCTGGTACCATTAAAGAGGAACTTTTACCTTTACTGCAGGATTTCTTTACACAAACAAATCATCTATGAACAATGAGGAAAGGAACTGGACTGCAAAGTAAAGCTATGAGGAGACAACCCCCCTTAACTCTCAAGCACTGACACCAACTCTTTTGTAGAGTAGAAAAGTTTGCCACTTGTATAAACGCTGAAAGCTGCCCCCTGCCATGCAGCTTCAGCAGCCCAGGACATTGGCCTTCAGGTAACCCTTTAAAGAACTTGTACTTTGTGGCTGGTGTCTATCCCTTTGTGCCCGAGCCAGCCATGGAGAAATATGAACTTGTTTAAAATAGTCACAATTTATTCATACTTAGCACACCATATATTTAACTATGTTGAACCACAGGTTTTCCCTTCCCCCCCCATGCTCCTCATCAAAATCCACAAATGTTTCCTGGAGTCCAGGTGTCAAATTTTTCTTATTATTTTCAGAGCCTCATTTGTTCTGGATTCATTTAGCAGCGGAGAGTCAATCAGGGGCCACTGCAGTTGCTGCCTCTGGGATCCCTGGATTTGGAGCAGTATGAGGTCTCTTAAAAACCTGAGCTCTGCTAAAATGTTAAGAGTCCCAGGAGCAGCAAGTTAAGAGAGTCCTACGTGCAATGCTGGAACTGTAACTTTATTGTGGCTTCAAGTGATTCGACTGCCATGGGCACCAGGCTCAGCTGTCAGAGGGCCTTAGGAAGCAAATCTGGAGACAGAACCAACACAGCTTACCTCTGTCCATCACACCGGAAAATTGAAATGATAAACCAGACTGACTCTTTCTTGTCCTTTCCAAACTGTGAGGTGTGCAGCAGCCAAGAGAGGGCACTCCAGGCCAGCCCAGCTCCCACCACCACAGGCACTCCATGCTCCAACAAGTCCATCCCCATCTGTCCAGCCCCCAGCCCCAGCAGATCCTCACTAGGCTGAGGATGAGGAGCAACCCGGCCCAGGCAACAACTCCATTGGATGGAAGCAGCTACCAGGTTTTCTGGGGTTTTGTTTGTGTTTTCCTCTTTGAAAGGCTCATATGAAAATGTAAGACAAAGCTGTGGGTGACTGACATTCCCTGTGCAAAGTCACTCTCACTTAGTTACAGGCTATATTAGTTTTGGCATCGCTTAAGATCTAAATCCAGCTCGCCTGACTTCCTAGAATATTTCAGCTTTCTTCAAGCAACAAACTGCCTGCTGCCACAAAAACACACATGGAAAACAGCATGGTGAAGGATCCCAAAAGAAACAGTTTGAAACTTTTTTTTTCCTGTACCATTTTCTGATTTATCTGAACATTTTTACAAGTGCAAATTTGTATACTGCAGGTTTTTGTGAGAGAGCCAAAACAAGCGTGTTCAAGCTCAGAGGTCAGAGCAACCCGGCTTCATTGCATTTTGCATGGGAGCACTTCCAGGTTTAACATACATATCCATATTTAAAACTCTTTAGTGAATAAGATACCAGACTGGAAGACTCTGAGACACAACACTGTTGATGCTGTAACACGAAAATACACTTGTCAACAATGAAAAGAACCAAAAGTATTTTATGTTTGTGTTACTATTATGTAGGACAAAGGTAGAACTGCACATGAGTAATGTACCTGTATGCTCAGTGTTGTGAAATTACTCAAAATACTCATCCACGCTCTCATTTTATGAAGTGCCAGTTGTTCCCTTTGCAGAGTCACCCTCCACAGCAACACCAATAATGCCAATGGAATGCAAGAGTCAAGACTGATAAGCACCCTGCAGCCTCTTCAAAGCACTAAGTACCTCCCAACAGACAAGGAAGAGGGGGAGAGTCAGTTGTGAGTGAGGTCTCATTCCCGCCTTAAGGTGGCCTCAATTTAGGATTGAGACTCAAGGTCCAAATCTTCTGTTCATTCACTCCAGCACGTTTACAGCAGTTGGCCATAGGAACTGCCAAAGGTACTCTAAAGCCTGGAAAAACATCCCTGAGAAAGTGCTCAACTAGTTTTTAGTTTTTTTCACTGCATCGGAGTGAAATTCGAAGCGTTTTAGACCTCTTTCTGCCTCTTCCACTCATATTAGATTGCGGTTTGCAGGACTACTCAGGAAGAAGATTACACAATGCACAGCCTCTGGCTGTACCAAAGAAATAAACTACAGGCTAATGTGCTGAAGCAACACAAACTTAAATACAGAGCAGTATTCAAGGAGGAACGCTGAACTTTGCTGTGATGTAAGGCAAAACACTGGAAATAAAACATAACTATTTATTGATCTGCAGTGAGGGAATAAAGCAATGAATTTCAGAAGCTCTAGTGTGCAGCCGGCATTAATCAAAACTTCTGTTGTGGGAAATGTCAGCAAAGAAACAGGAATTCACAGGGAAAGAAAAAAAAACAACTAGAAACAAAACACACACGAGCCCCACCCAAAGGAGGAGAGAGAACAGCAAAATAAGAGGAGGAGGTGGCACGATGGGTTTCCCACACCAGGCTTTCATCATCCAGGATCTGAAATCATATCAGCCTTCTCCAGCAAGAAGAAACACGGTGGCCAGCGATGACTCAAACCTGCGTGGGTCTGGCAGAGCTGGGAAGCACAGCACAGTGCCTGCTCTTCTGCACAACAGGGACACGAAGCAGAGAGCTGCCCCCAGGGAATGATCAAAAGGAAAAGGTCTTACACAGTACAGCTATTCCAAACAAAAAGATCAAAGGCACTGACTATGAGAGTTCTGAAAGTGTCACTGTGCAGTGGACTCAGGTGCATGTCTGAGGTGCATATCTTTTAATTTATCAAACTTCTCAATCAATCTAAGGTTTTATCCATCTTTCATGTTTGCTCTCAACAGAGCTAAAGTCACAGGGATTACATTCATTAGACTCTCTTAATATCTCAGACTTTCAGACTTTCCAGCTCCAGTAAAAACATACTGAGTGCTGACTACAGGGAAAAGCCAAAGAGATAAGAAAAAAATCCCTGAACTCATAAGGAAGTGGAGGAAAGCCACTGTGTGATGAGATAAAGAAGGGATAGAGATGTGTGGGAATGAAGAAAAAAATGCCAATGAGCCAAGGGAAAAAGTGTAAATGGTATCACCTACACAGCCTGCAGTCAGTGGATCTTAACACAGGTTGTGGGTTTGACAGCTTTTGGATTCAAAGAATTCCTGAATTAAAAATCCACCCAGAGAGCTCAGCAGCACTTCCACCAGTGAAGTGTGCTGGCCTCGATAATTTGAACAGCCTGTGGAAGCATAGGATGTGTTTTCACACAAACCACAGTTCTCCTCTACATGGAGACCATGCTTCACAAACAGCAAACACAGGAATTATGGAAGACTGGCTACAGAAAAAGCTGCAAAAGAAAAGTGGGAACATAGGACAGACTGTATTTTTCCAACAAGGATCTGCAAACAGTGACTTGGCCCAAAGAATCATAGAATGCTTTGGGTCGGAAGGGACCTTAAAGCTCATCCAGTTCCAACATCTCCGCCATGGGCAGGGACATTTTCCTCTCCAGGTTGCTCAGAACTCCATCCAACTTGGCCTGGAACACTTCCAGAGAGAGGGAACAGTATGGGTGGTGGGGTAGATTGAAGGATAGGCAAAAAGGTTGCAGAGAATTTTAAGGCTACTGTGAGACAGAGTGAAAACAGATAGAAAAACTCCAAGTGCAACAGAACTACTGGGATTTGGGGAGCAGCATCCTCCAGAAGGGTGAAGTATTAAGAAAACAAAATACCTCATAACTTCCATGAGTTTTCAGGATACTTCCTCCTTATCCATCAGCACTAATATGCACCTCAAATCTCATTGTTTCAGAACAGATTTGGAGCTGCCTGGGCTCAGCTTTTACATGCCCATTGCTCCATCATCTCCACATGCCCAAGGACAGACCTTAGCACAGTTAAGCTTAGCTTAGCACAGTTTCCTCTAGTCTCATCTACATTATCTTACTCTTGCTGAGATTTACCAAGTGGTTCACAGAAAATCTAGCTACAGTTTTGTCCCTTTAAATTCTCGCCTCCTCTCGCAGGCAGAAGACATCTGTGGAATAATAATGAATTTCTTTGGTTTGGGGTTTTTTGTTTTTATTAAAAGCTATTCTTTCTAGCAGGAAATGAAAAAGAACAACCAGACTGGAGAATCTGGGAGACTAGGGAAAACATTTCTAAAGGTTAATAATAATAATACTGCTCAGCATTTATATCAAGGATATGCGACAAAGCAAAGAAAAACAGATGTTCTCAGTAATGCTCCAGTTTCTCTGCAAACTCAGGTACTGTCCAGAGCACCGGCTGCTGCAGCTCACAAAGGACAGGAGGGACGCTCCTAGAATTTGCTCTACAAGACAGCAAAAGGAGAATCTCTATCCTTTACCTGATGAGGGAGGAAATGCAGTGACATAGGATGAAGATAATCCTGAGGTACTTAATGCCTTCTTTACCTCAGGCTTTAATAGTAAGGCACGTTATTCTCCAGGTACCCAACCCCCTTAGAAGGAAGGGATGGGTAGCAGAAGGAGGTGCCATAATCCAAGGGAAAATGGTCAGTGACCTGCTACATCCCTTAGACACAACTCCCTGGGGCTGGATGGGATCCATGCAAGAGTACTGAGGGAGTTGATGGAAGAGCTCACTGAGCCACTTTCCATCACTTACCAGCCTGGCTAATTGGCCAATTAACAAAGTTGGCAAATGTGATGCCCACCTACAAAAAGAGCTGGAAGGAGGATCCAGGGAATTACAGGCTTGTCAGCTTGACCTTGGTGCCAGGAAGGTCATGGAGCAGATCACCCTGAGTGCCATCACACAGCATGTACAGGACAACCTGGGGATCAGGCCAAGCCAGCATAGGTTTGGGAAAGGCAGGTCCTTCTTGACCAACCTCATCTTGTGCTACCCTGGTTTTGCCTGGGATTACCCATGGTTGAGACAAGAACAGTTTCACAGTTGAATAAAGATAATAACAATACTAATAAATATAAAGGGACCTAACAAAAAGAGAGAGAGGAATAAAACCTGAGAAAAACAAATAATGCACAGTCAAACTGCTCACCACCCACTGGCCCATGCCCAGCCAGTCCCCGAGCAGCAACTTGCCCCTCCTGGCCATTTTTATACTGAGTACGACATTTTCTGGTATGGAATATCCCTTTGGCTAGTTTGGATCAACTGTCTTGGCTTCTTGTGCACCTCCTCACTGGCAGAGCATGGGAAACTGAGAAGTCCTTGAGTTAGACTAGTCGCTACTTAGCAACAACTCAAACACTGCTGTGTTATCAACATTATTCTCATGCTGAATCCAAAACATAGCCCTGCACCAGCTACTAGAAGGAAAATTAACCTTATCCCAGCCAAAACCAGGACATGCGCTTAGTGGGTGAGTTTGTGGCTGTTGTCTACAGAGCCTTTAGTAAAGCCTTTGACACTGATTCCCACAGCATTCTCCTGGAGAAACTGGCTGTGCACAGCTTGGATGGCCAAGAAGGTCAATGCCACCTGGCTTGTGTCAGCAGTAGTGTGACCAGCAGGACCAGGGTAGTGATCGTCCCCCTGTGCTGGGCACTGCTGAGGTCACACCTCAAACCCTAGGGCAGTTCTGGGCCTCTCACAAGAAAGACAGAGGGGCTGGAGTGTGTCTAGAGAAGACAACAGAGCTGGGAAAGGGTTTGGAGCACAAGGAGAGGCTGAGGGAGCTGGGGAGATCAGCCTGGAGAAAAGGAGGCTCGGGGGGACTTTCTCACTCTCTACAACTCCGCTGACTGGGAGAACGGTTGGACTCAATGGTCTTGGAGGGCTTTTCCAACCTAAATGATTCTGTGATTCTATGAGATTCCTTCCTAACTTCTCAGAGTCAGACTGATGACTTTCACAAGTCGAGTGTAGGGAATACCCAAGCCCTAATGACTTCCTGCCTCCAAGTTCTCCAGCTCCTCTGTACCTTAGCAAGCTATTTCTGCGTATCTGTCTGTATCTCACATCAGAGATACACAGTCTCTTTGATTTCTTATTAAAGTGGTCTCTGGTCTCCCAATGTGTTTGTACTGCTGCACTGAGGTTTTGGAAACCACTAATCATGAACACCCTAGAAACTTTACCAGGAATGTGCTCAATTGCATTCACAGGCTCTTCAGTCCTGAAAAGTAGTATTTAAGCTGAACTCCAAGAGAATTTTTCAAAAAGCTACATTGAATTCAATTCATTACACACTATTAAGAATTATTTTACACATGAAGCAGCTTAATATGATTTAAAGGATGTAGAACTTTCCCATAGGGGGAGAGAAGCAAATCCTCCGTGAGATGAGTACCAACACAGTTGGTACTGAGGCTTACAGAACTTTGATGTTAATGAATGTGGATGGGTTGTAGAGATGGGAGAAAAGCTGCCTTTATCAGTTGTCCCAGTACCAAGCTGATAGCCATTGTAAAACTGCTTTTTAATACAGCTGTGCAGCTTTTGCCAGTAAGCCACAGGTTTCCATCACATGATCAGGTGAAAATGTGCTTAACAAAGACGTGAATATGCTCCTTTGTTCATAACAAACTTATCACAAGACAGACAAAGCTCAAATTATCACAAGAGGGCAAACGTTTAGCCAGCAACGTGTCAAAGCATTCCAGCCTGCATCTCACTGCTGAACAGACCAAGAAAGGAAAAAAAAAATATAATCTAGTTGAATACCACCTTCTACAAATAAGTCAGTTTGCTTTTTTGTAACTCTACATCTGGAGCCTGTTTGTTTGGGGCATAAAGAAAAGAGGAAAGATATTTGGAGACACTTAAATTGCTTCACTTCCTGCCGTGAATGACTACACAGTGATTTTGTTAGAAAAGAGAAAACAATTCTTTCCCATGCTCCCTGGGAGAAGGACAAAACATAACCTGCTGAATGTGCAGCAAAAAAGACTTTCGTTCAACAGTAAGAAAAAACTGCTACTGATAATAAAGTGAAGCCCAGGGATAAGGCAGCTGTGGAGTTTCTGTTGCTAGATTAGAGTAACACCCCTGGAGCACTGACCCAGGCAGACCAAAGCAAGCACACTTCATACTGCTTCTTCCAGTCTGGGTAACATGAAGCTCATTGAGTGCTGAAATGCCTCTTCCTGCTTCCATGGAAGCAGGAACATCCACTTGGAACAGATGAGTCCATGAGCTCCTACAGCCCAACAGGTCTATAGGGTAGCTGGGTACAGTGCAAAAGCACCTGGGCACTGGGGACTTACCCTTCAGCACAGACAGGGAGAAACAGCATCTCACAGTCATTCCTAAGAGCTGTGTAAAATGTCAAACCCCCTTGTTCCACAACCCTTGCCCTCTCCAGTTTCACACTGAAACAGCTGCTTTAATAAGACTCTGACTTCAAAGCACAGTAAATTAAGCTCCACATAGAGTCCATTCAGCTTTTTGTTTAATTTGATAAAAGCTCATCAGACCATTTAAGTTACCTTCTGGTCAATACTGCCTCAAGAAATCTGCAATTCAGCTACCTGTGGTTTTTCCAATATTCTTGTAAACCATTACTGACAGAACCTATTGGCCTGCAATGCATGTTCTTTGGTAAACACTGTTTCAGGGCTCAAAGTACATTCTATACCACTGTGATTTCTTTTTCTCTAGAAATCTTCATCTGGTGGGATTTTTCTTTCCTCTTGCTCTAATGCCCTGGGATCACCATTACTATGACAGCATTTCTCCTCTATTTTAACCTGATGACATATCTTTTAATTTCTTTCTAAGAAAAAGGGATTGGTCTCAATAATAATAAGCTCTTGACTTGCTGGTTAGGATGTTGGACTGGGCTTGAAGCAACCTAGTCTGATGGAAGGTGACCCTGCCCATGGTAGGGGGTTGGAACTGGATAAGCATTGAAATCCCTTCCAACCCACACCATTCTCTGATTCCATGGTTCTATGACTAATTCTAGGCTAGACAGAACTACTGTTGAGCTGGATACTTTCAGGTCTATTGACAACGAACAATAAATACACTGACCACAGCCTGTTGCATCCCAGATGATCCCAAACACTGGGTCCCTCATTCACCATCAAAACTTGCCGCTAACTGTGCCAGCAACACTACATAAAAGTTAGTTAAGAGGTGAAAGGGAGAGCAACTTCTCCAAGTGAAATTGCAAGGAAATTAAGGGAGGTAGAGTATATTACTTCATGGAGAAGTTGGCCAGAAGACTGAACAGCACACCTTTTCATGGCCAAAAGCCCTCTGCAGGCATCTCATCTAAGCATCATTGAGAAAAAGCAATGCCTGGCTTAAGAGATTTGACAAGATCCCAAGACAGTGATGACAATAGAAAAATACACATAAGATTTCATTTTAAGACCTCTTCCGTGTTTCTTATTTAAATAATCCCTCACATCGGAAGAAAAAGAAATCCAGTGAAACACATCATTTCAAGAATACAGAGGACCAGCCTCCTCATCCACCTCCCTCTCACCAAGTATTGACCTTGCTGCCAGGAAAGCAGCTTTCAAAGATCTTAGATTTCCAACCACATAATTCCAAATTAGGACATTCAGAGGGGGAAAAAGGTTTTGTTTTTATACAGTGACCACAGGAAGATGAAGGATATCCTATATAAATGCAGTCCTGATATAGCAAAGGGGATAACTCTATTTTCCACTGGTATCCCAAAGTTTTAGAAATGTGTGCACAAACCTTACTAAAAAAAAAAAGAAGGTGGCTGTTTGAAGCCTTTAAATCCCTAAAGACAGACAAAAGAAAACACAGGACAAAGTAGAAATACTATTGATTATGCATAATTGGTATAATTAATTTGTAATTAGTTCATTAAAATATATAGGCATTGGAATTATGCTTGTACATTTCTGGGAATATCCTGCAAGTCACTTGGGATATGCTTATCATTTACTTGATAGATGAAACATTATTAGAAAGACAGCCCATTAAAAATTAATATGCCAGAGTAATAATTTTCTCGATCTCAGCATTCAGTTTTCTACGCACTCAGATTCCTGTTCTACTTCACAAAGAGTTTTTATTAATTCTGTTTCCCAGAGCGTGACTTGGGAAGCACAGCATTTAGGACAACTGAGGCACAACATCCTTTATGCTGAGCATGCAGCCAGTTTTGAGAAACAAAATGACATACAGTATAAATTCTATGCCACAAGAGCTTTCAGCACCACATCTAATTCTATAATCAAAACTAAGATGGAAAGGTGAAAAGCCTTGTGCTTCAAAACAAGTACCAAACATGAAGAAACTTCCAGAGCACTGGAACCAGCCTGGTCTCTAATTGCCACAGTGGCATTTCAAAGGGGGCAATAATAGTGCATCACCATTTCTTAACTCTCATGTCACTCCACTATTTCTACTGATCTTTCTGAAGTCCTTCCAATACGTCTGAAGTGCCATTTCAACTAACAGCTACAGAAATAATTTGATCTTAAAAACGCAGGATACAGTCACATCACCTCCCAGTTGGGTATGTAACATCAAATTTTCCTTAAATTTCTGTAATGGATGGGGAGTCAGTCCTTGTGTGTGTAACTACCAGGAACAGGAACAGGCCTTCTGCTCAAAATCTCCTCTTAAAAAGTATTTTCCTCCCCTCAATGAACACTAATGGGAGCCTAGAAAGGCTGGCCTCACTGATGATGAAGCCAGGCCATGAGAAGACCCATCTTCTCTTTAAAAAAAATCTAAAAAAAAATTAAAAATCATATTACTCATAAGGAGCAAAATCAACAGTAGATATATAGTGCAAGTATATGCAAGTATCATTTGCCATTATAAGGTTTGAATTTTCACCAGTAAAACAAAGAGTATGTGCTAAAACAACACCTTTCATTTTTTAAAGAAGGGTCTCTGGGTCGTTCAAGCCACTGTTAAATACTGCAGTAATTCCGTGCTTCTCAGCAAATCTGCTTTAAGAATTCCAAACACTCTCCCAGGAACCATGTACAGTTTTTATTCCTTGCCTCCAATCTAGCATGGACAATTATTTATTTTCTTTGCCTTGCACTCAAGGATGTGATGGATGTTATTTACATCAACACACACGCACAGTCACAGATATCTCTCTATAAAAATTAATCTGCAGATGATGAAAAGTGTAAAAGATCTAAAAGGCAAATCCCAAACAAAAGAGCATACTTTATACATAAATATCTTGAAATTATAAAGATCTGAGATTAAGTGGTTTACCACTCATTTAGAATTGATTAGAATGTATTTAAATTTAGCTGAAAGTACCACAACATTGCCCATGTATTTGCATCTGCGAATAAGTAAATAAAAAGCCTGCTATTAAAGCCTTCATTAATTCTGATTATATGAGAACTTAAAAGCAAATCTGTGTATTACTGCTCTGTAAAGACTCCCAGCAACTCTACAGTAAAGCTGGCACTGCAACACAACATGTGTCAGCGAAAATGACTAACAGGATCTATTTTCAGTAATCTTAAATCACACTGGTAAAATATAGAATTAATGGTTTTGCATAATACTTCAAATATTTTTTCTTCTAATTCATTCCCAATTCATGCCTTATTGTATCAAAAAGTGAATTTTATATCACTTGACATTTATGCACAACAGTTGAACACATTTCATTAAACTACAATGTTTAGGCAGCACTCAGATGTGATGTGTATATTATTATAAAGACTGATCCAGCTATTTTATTTCCTTATAAATATGATGACTAGAAGTTTAAAAAAATATATCACATTGACTAGAAACACTAAGAACATTTCATTCTGACTACAGATTTTGAGAGTTTCTATACATTTAATTGAAGCCAACGTTTTTGAAAGAAGGATTCATTAATTTTAGTAGAATTTTCCCCCAATTAAAGACCTGTCTGTTGATTTCTAAGGAGTTTAACAATTAAGGATAAAATCAACCCCAACTAATAAATAAAATAAATGTGTTAAAGCAATTTTGTGTCTGCAGAAACTTGAGTTTGCAACACTGATTCATGTGTCAGCCCTGATATTCCCTTTGGACTGTGAAGGACAGTCCTGGTAAAGCTCCTTCTGCAAACTCTACTTTTTCAGGGCTTGACTCAAAACCTGAGTGAATATTTCTGACTTGAGTGGCACTGAAGTTCCCAGACCAGCAAGGGTCTATATTCCATTTATACATGAAAGGAGATTTGGAGTATTGAGGGGAGAAAGAGCAAAAGACCCTTTACATTTGGTACATATGAAATGATGCTCCAAAATCCCAGAACGTGCACTTGCCACTCTCATAGTTGAAAAGTCATTCCAAGTAAAACAAAATGCAACAAGAATCAACCTCCTCCAACATTTAGAAATTAAACTCAGAGTTATAAGGTGGAGTTTGATTAAAGATTTTGCACTCAATCACATCCAATAATCAGACTGATTTAGAACACTCTATACTTTATAGAGTTGGCCTCAAAATAAACTACTTTTCCCTATAGTTTCTAGGCCCAAGTGCCAAGTCGATTACCCAGGAATCAACATTACAAAACATTTTAAGGCACCATGCAAGACAAAGGATCAAAGCAATTTTTAGTATTTAGTTATACAGAAAAGTATACCTGATAGTCTAAAATGCTGAATCCTAAACCATTTTTGTCTTTCTCCAGTTCAATAACCTTCACATCAGGAGACCATAATGCTAATTCTCCTTCTTCCTCCTCAGGGTTAGAGTCTTCCTCAGGTTTCACCTGAAAATTAAAAGCTCTAGTTAAAATACTATTCTTTCAGTTCTTTAAAAACATTATTCCTTCTATATTTTGATTATTAATGGTGCATACATGACCTAAAACATGACCTTTTATGGAATTAAAACTTCATTAAACATTATGAATATAGTTTGCTCCAGCTTGCTGCCTTGAGTACTCCCCTGGAACCATGTTTTGAGCATCAGGGCCCAACCTGGCACACAAACATGCATTTATTAGTCTAATTAATTAATTGTTATAATATTACTAACCTGTTACATGTTGATGAACTTCAGCTGTCCCATTAGATGCATAAAGGAAAAATAAATAGCATAAAAGATTTAACCACAGACAGCTAATAGAAAGACCAGACTACCAGAAAAGATGAGAAGCCAAGCTGTAAATACTTTTGCAAATAGGAACAACCACAAGTGTCATGTTTTAGTTTGAGACTTTAAAGCTTCCACAATGGAAAGAAACATTAGGTTTCATTTTTTTTTCCAGTTCTATAAAAACCTACTCAGAACACGAAAGCAATCAGCTAATGGTGGCAAGGATGTGATTTAGTATAATTCAGAGCTCTCACTCACCTATTAAGTGTAGGAATGATGAATGGGATGTACAGAGTCAGCAATGCAGCTCCATGATTTACCTACCTTGTCTTTATAGAACAATGAAGTTTCTCATGACCAACCTTTATAAACTCAGGAATATATGCACTTTTTTCACAAGTTAATGACAGAAGAAGTCTACCTTTTGTTCTGGAAGGGAAACTCCCACGGTGGGCTCATCTACAAGTGACTCACTGCCATCATCAAAGAGTCGCCGACAGCAAACCAGTGTAAATGGGGGTGGCACTTCCTTGAGGAAAGTGACTGCCTCCCGCCGGGATTTTCCATACAGCTGGACTCCATTTACCTATACAGAAGAGAAACACCAAAAGAATTAAAGGATATCAACCAGATTCTTTTATTTAGGGTTTCCCCGCCCCCACATATTTCTTTCCCCACCTGAGCGTGAAAGTCTAATTTTACCTGGGGATTCTGGCACAGCTTGCAAAGTTTTATTAACTTCTGAAGAATATATAGATTATTATAAGACTTAAACTTCATCTGCAAGATCTTGTAACTTCTGACAGCTGCATCATGTCTCTTCAGCTTCCTCAAACCTCTTTTCTGTGCAGGGCCAGGAGTTGGACTCGATGATCACGATGGGTCCTTTCCAACTCAGCATACTCTCTGATTCTATTTTTCCTAGCCTAAATCTTTCCTGGAATTCTTCTTTCTCACCTGTTTCTTTGTTGGGGAATTTTTTTTAGCATTAGGCTTATTGTGTTTGAATTTAAAAAGAAAAGAATTTAACTTTTCCACAATATTTAAAGAAAACACAGGTTCTGAGCTCTAATCAAAAAACTCAAGTCAGAACTAGCACAACTAGTTTAACAGTTGGACTCGATGACCTTAGAGGCGTTCCAACCCCAATGACTCTATGACTCTAACTTTGCCAGTTTAAAATGTAACAAAGTGGTTGAAACTAAAACAGATCCTACAGAAAACATCCAGGGATGTTTATATAGTAAAAAAAAGAAACCAACTGCAGTAAGTAATTAATCAGAAAATCGTGACAAGGTTCAAAGCTTACCATCCGATAAGCTTGAGATCCTGAGTGACAACAGAAAACCATAACGCCATTGTTAATGGATGTTTTAAACCACAGACTTTGAAACAGAAGAAAAAGAGATAGACAGATTAGACAGATAGATAGATAGATAGACAGATAATGCTGCTTTAAAAATGGGATACTGCAATTGTACTTTTTTGCCCAGAAAAGCTGTGGCTGCCCCATCCCTGGAAGTGTTCAAGGCCAAGTTGGACAGGGCTTGGAGCAACCTGGTCTAGTGAAAGGTGTCCTTGCCCGTGGCAGGGGGTCTAACTAGGTGATTTTTAAGGTCCCCTTCAATCCAAACCATTCTGTGATTCTACTTCCTCAGGAAAATAACATGCAATATCCTGAGGGTACATCTATTTGGACCACAGGGGTATCCCTAAACACAAGAAAAGCAGAATGTCAGGAGGTGTCAGTGATGTGAACATCAACTATCTTGACCAGCACTGCAGCCCCAAAGGAGCAGGAATTTCATCTAATTAGTGCTATGGACTCAATCCCAATATCTCTTGTGTTTCAGGGATTTCTTTCAGGCTGCCTCAAGTCTGCTCTCATGACCAAACATCCAAAGTTGCTGGAGTGCAACCACTGGTTTAGGTGGAAATCCAGCACACATCATCCAAGTCGCTCCACAACAGGAACCAAAGCACAGTAAGTGGGGATAATTGAAAATACTCTTCAATACTTCCCTCCACACCCAAACTGCAGATGAACTCACATTTGATCCTAGAAAACAGAGCATGAAAACATGCAATGTACATGTGTACACCTCTGTACAATGAGGCAGAGTCTTTCCACGTACTTCTCAGATCTTGCTGTTTAGAATTCAATCTTATGCAAGGCTCACAGAAAGCTCACTTCAGCCAACATTTTCCTCCTGATCATTTCTATTTTTTCCTCCCCCACTTTATGCTTTTTGCAGTGTAAATTTAGTTTATACTGCTGGGAAACACAAAGTTCTTCTCACACTATAGCCCAGGCAAGGAGAAAAATTGAGAGTGGTGTAACCGGCCTCCGCCATGGTAAGATGAACTGCTCTAGGTTTTTTCAGTAAGAATTACAGCAAGTGCTGAGCTATCAGACTAATCCATTAGTTAATTATTTAAGAAGAAGGATCTACGCATAAGGATTTTTTAATGCATTGAGAGTGGCAGTGTGTGGTGGAAAGTTACCAGCACTTCTCAGCATCCTGTGATTGATGGGGAAGAGCTACCCTGCACTCCCCAGCAGACATGGGGACTCCCATTTCTTCTTTGGCAGCTGCCAGAAATCAGCTTCTAAGCAGGCAAGGTGCCCTACACCCATTCAGTCACCACCCCGCTCCAGTGATTTGTGCCATCAAATAGGAGTGAAATTTTACAACAAAACCAGAAGGACACAAAGCCCTTTACTCCTAAAACAGAACACAGTGAAATTACCTAAAATTAAGGTCAGGGGAGGAATATCATGCATCCTATCATAATTCAAACACATCATTAAAAATAATCAACATTCAACTCTACTATATATTAAAAAAAACTCCTTGCAGATCAGATTTTAATCCCAACCCTATCAGGCCCAGGTAGGGCTAATTGTTTTGGGAATGGGGCTGTCACTTTTTCCACTGCAAACTCCTGCTTAAGGGGATTTCTAACTTGGCTGCAAAAACATACTCTGGGCTAAACCTGGCACATAAAGCTTTGGCCCCAGAGCACATTTTTATTTTGTTGGGGTTTTTTTTCCAGTTACAGTGTAGAAAATAATTTATGCTCACTAGGTCTGGACATACCTGTGAACTTAAATGTAAGTAATACATAAATAAACAGTAATACATAAAACTGTTAAATATATGCAATAAAAGTTTCCTAAGTTACTCTACAGCACTGCATTATTGTTTTTTGTATATAATTTTTTGTTTAATGGCCAAGGAATTTAAATGACACTTCCAGCATTCCATTAATCCTTTCCTTAAGGAATCAAGATTTCCTCCATTACACCATAAGAAAATGTTTTAGGTCTTAGTGATATCAGTATGAATTTTTGATGTTAAAAGGTGAATAAGTAAAAGCAAAATAGCTGTACACCTAACAAATCAATCTTTACAAAGGCCTAATTCTGTTTCCATTAAATGTTCTTTGCATCCACTAAAAAAGGTTCAAATATTCCACAAAGAGCAGGTATTCAATAGGACATCTTTTCACTTGCAGGCTGAGATACTGATAGATACACGTACACACACACACATACACACACAAAATAGGTATTATTTTAATATTTTCAAATAATTATTTTACCTGAGCAAATAGGTCTAGTGTGATTCTCATAAGTTCAAAACTGCCCCAATACCTCTCTATACATATTTAAACAAACTGATGTACTTGCTCATACACACAAATGTGTTTCAACACTCAGTAAGCAAGTTATAATGTGTAACTGGAACCACTACTCCTAAGACTGTTGTAAATTTTTTAGGAGTGAAAAATATTCAGAAAGATTATCCACCACAAAAGCTAATGCCAAATTGTGCAAAAGACTGAGCTACAGGACTACAAATAATTCAACACAAATATTATCTGTGCCCTTATAACTCTTCATACTTGTGTTAAAACATTTCAGAAAAAAACCCAACATGAAGTCACTAAGAGGTCACAAAAATGTGATATTTTGTCCAGAAAGGAGGAAGGAAACAGGAAAGAAAATTAATGTGAATTCCAAAGCACTACTCTGCTTCCACAACTAACTCTGGAATACTCCTATTGCACACACAGAGCCAAATCAGAATTTAATACAAGCATTTTGAAGAAGGCCAAGCAAATAGGAAATACATCAGGTTCTATTTTGGGGCGGGTTCTGTTTTGTTTTTTACCTCCAGAAGTTCATCCTCCAGTTGCAGAAGACCAAGTGCTGCAGGTGAACCATCTGAAGTAATTGATGATATATAATGATGTCCATCAAACGTGTCAAGCTCAACACCTAATCTCCAAGTGTGGATGGGTAATAGCTGCCAAAAGAGAAGTATATATATAAAGTACAAATCTTATCTACCACATTTAGGATTCAGGAACTCACCAAACTGAACTAAACACACAGTAAGATGATTAAGTCTTCATGGTGACACCGCTGGCACTACTGCTCAAGTATCTATAATTTCTCTTTTACAAACTGTTTGCACAAATAAAAACAACCAGTCTGCTCTTTGGGGGCAAAGGCAATTAGAACTGTATTGGGGGGTGGTGGAGTTGTATTAAAAGGTTCGTTTGCCCATGTTAAGAAAAGGTATTGGATCAGTCCAGAAGATAAGCAGAATATTGGCAGCCTTTTTTTGGGAAAGATAGAGCCATAAACCCACCAAATTCCTGAAACGATCTGGAATTGTGTCATGTCCTTCTAGAATTACTCTGCCAACATATATCATGAAGGAAACCACCGTGTAAGTCATACCTTTGAGTACTTCTGGAGCTCTGAATCATCTGTAATGGGCATATCCACATTCACAACCTAAAAATTGGACATCAGAACATTTTTCAATAGCAGGATAATAAAGACTTTACCGGAACCATGAATTCTGGCAAAAAAAACTCATGAGCAAAATAAACTACACTTAAACAAAGTCACATGGATGCAAAATAATTTTAAACAAATGTTAGAAAAATCTTTCAGGCGCAGAACATTTACGAGTAGGAATGTGGTGATTATGCACCATTAGCAGACTCCAATATTATCCTATTCCCGAAGCTCAAATGCCAATTTTAGTCAAGTTCAGTAATCCTGTGTAAGCACAAAATGCCATTATGTTTGACACAAATACCCAAACGGACTTGCCAACCAGAATTTGAAAGTACTATAGTTTAAGTTATTACCTCAGGCTATACTGCAGCCATCTAACATCTAGATTAACCCACCATCTTCTGCAGTATATTTCTAACATGGCTTGAAATATATGAGTTTAATTACCAAATCTGACTGTAAATTGGAGTATTTAAAACAATGCCAGGAAATCCCTTCAGTATATTTTCATTCTTTTTAATATTAATAAAGTAACTATGTCCATCACCAGTTTTCTTGTAATGTTATTCCTTAACACAACTGAGTTATCAGTAATCTTACAAGGTTATTTAGTGCAATTTTGAATGCACTAAGATGACACAGAATCATAGAATGGTTTGGGTTGGAAGGGACACTGAAGATTATCTAGTTTCAACCTATGGCCCAGGGCTGGAGTTTAGGACACTGAAGTGGAGTATGTTTGGCAGGAAAGATACACTTGTTAAACCTGGAAAATACATAACCTTACAAAAAATCGGGCTATTTTCCTTTGGAAATTACTAGTTTGACAAAGTATCTATGAAACAATACTAAGCCTCAGGTTTTTCTTTTGGATTAATTTTAAATAGGGCTTCCAGCATCTTGTTTTCCAGTACCTAGGTTGTTTTTCCCAACAGACAGAATCCAATTCATGTCTATCTAGTTGTAATTAAATGAATCTATGACTGATACCTCCTCAGCTTGACTGCTCATGCAGTACATGGCCACAAGCACTACCCAGTCACACATCCTTGCCCAGAATTTCAGCTCCTTCCATTGCTACCACAAAGGATCAGCAATACATAAGCCATGAGGGACACCAAGCTCTCTCTTCAAACATCTATTTCCTCTGAAAATAAATCCTCTGAGACAATACTGCAGGCACCTTTAGGGTGACTTTCTGGGAGCTGAGTGTAGGAGTGAGAATGGTGTGACACAGGGACTGGTATGTCACAGGCTGAAATCAAACTGAACATTGTTATTGAACACAATTAAGCCAGAGCAGAGGTAGGTACAGGCAACAAGAATCACAAGATGACTTTCAAAATGGGGTGCCACAAGAGTTTCCTTCTGTTATTTAAAAGGCCCAATCGTTACCATTTTCACTTCTGACATTTCACTGGCGGCAGCCGAAGAAGAATTAGAAATGGCCTGTTTCACCAGCTAAGCAGGTTTTCGTCCTCTGTGGGAAGTGTGATGGTGCTAAGGGAAGTAATACCAGCCTCTTGAAATGTAAGGATGGGAATACCAAACAACTGAAGTGGGCAGCCAAACAGATTTATTGCATCATGTACATAATCTTACACGAACCTCAGATCTTAAAGGAGTGCTAATGGAAAAGAAGAGAAGCGAGTTTCTCAAGGCAATTCTTAAAGCTACTTTAAATCTTCCAGCGAGTGACTGGAACGATGGCTACTCCAAGTAGTAAAAATAAGTGTCTCTAAATCAACTGGACAAGCATTGCAAAGACAAACAGGGCATTTTCTTGGTGGTGGTGAGAATTTTTTAAGGCTTTGGGAAGAACACTGGCTGAAGTCTTTTATCTCTAATTACTGGTTCGCCCAGCACTGAAAAGCAGAAGTGAATTACAATTTCCATCAACTCCTCATGACAATTCATCAAAACAATCTTTTGCTTGGCAATTGTTTAATACAAAGTGAAGAAATACCTAATGGACACTGGCACCACAAAGTTACACTACTGAGAATTACTTCCTATTTTCCCAGCATGTTTGAAAATCATTCTTTCATTCTTCAGATAAAATTGTATGATTCTTGTGAAAACAGGAGCTCTATCCTGAGCCTTTCTTTTCCCAGTGTACAACAGAACAAATAGATCATGAATGAAATAATAAAAATGCCACATATTTTAAGTGGCTGCTATGATGCAGAATTAAAAGGACAGCTGATTTTCTTAAATCACTGTTCCTATGTAGTATAAGAACAGTATCTATATAAACAAAATAAAAGAACAACAAAAACCCCAACTCATTATAACATATATTTCAGCTTTGATGTTACAGGACAGAAAATTTGATGTAACTGATCTGTTCCAAACACTAAACTGTTCTATAAACGGCCTGTAATACTAAGCTCACAGATCTGTAATTTAAAGAAATAACATTCATGATGTAATTTATTGAAATACAACATACCATAACTTCGTATTCTGGTCCCAACAGGTTTTCCCACTTGGATTTTAGTTCATGTGCTGGAGGAAGTGGGACTCTTCCTAAATATGAAAGTGAATATTAAATTTACAAGCATATTGTACATTCAGAAGCACATTTACTTCTAAATACTTCAATAAAAATTCAGTGTAAATAGAAGATTAGAGGGAATAATCCCCAAAAGGAAAGTGCATTAAGCTGAGTCTATCAAACAGTACAAATCAAAAATGTCTTTCTTAGGAAAACAATGCAAAATGTCAGCTCCTGCTAACGTGTGATTTATTCAGCTGAGAAGCAGAAGAGGTGATGCTTGATGATGAGATGCGAGTTCTGTACCATACAGTACTGTAAATAAATCATTCTTTCAGGCTGCAAAAACAAATTTCACACGACTTCATAATTTGCTGCTATAAAAACCCTTTGCCACTCCAGGGAAACATCATCTCCCACCCAAATGAACCCCCTTAAGAAGTAAAACACCTGACAAGATATTGCTGTTATCGAGGGGCTGTGTCAGCACAATGCAGGCACAGACTTTATTTATACATTTGGCAGGTATAAAGGCTTGTCTACTTTAATTAGGCCAGTAAGTAACATGAGCTTTAATATAAGCTCCAGTTCTAAACCAGTCTTCCGTGGGAACTTGGCTATCTTGACATTTATATCTTTTCAGCTTTCTTACTTATGCAACCAAGGCAGTATTACAGTCATGTAAGACAATTTGACAGAGCTAGACAGCAGAAAATGACTGGCTGCCCTGCGTTTGACCTCATCCAGAAGCTCAGCTCACATATAAAGTTCCAGGCCAGAGCAATGTGTAACTGGTAAGAATCAAACTCCACAGCAAATTCCATCCAGCAGCTACAGCAGCAGCAACTGGGGGCTGAATTACCAAAACCTGTTTTTTTTCCCCCCCTGAATGACTGCAGTAGTTTGTCAGATGTCTAGACAAGGCACAGACCACTCAGTATTGCTGATGCGTCACACCGAAATTTGGAATGTAAATCACAAGCTCACATTTTGCACACAAACCAGTGAGTAAAATACCTCAAGGGGGGAAGTTTGAAGTCCACCTACCAGCAACAGCCTACACAAATGACATGTCAAGCTGCCTCTGCTTTCAACACCTTTGAACGCTGCAAAGATAAAGCCTTGCTATAGAATCCTCATTACTTCGTTTTTAAAACTGGATGCTTTCCACTCGTTAAAATAAAAGATAGAAGTTAACTTCTACAACAACAGAACTCATCACTGTATCTCTTCTGCTCACTTTCAGTCATGCCAGATAGGTAAATTCTGTGTGATTTGCACTGAGAAACCACCTTCCTCAGAGCCTAACAACCAAGATTTCACTTGGAAATATCCAGAGCTTCTTTAACCTGTAGGCTCAGAGAGATACAGATATTCCAGAATTCCAGTAAACCTGATAGCTATTTTCTGCTACCAAAAAGACACCCCACCAAGATTAAAAACTTGAGTTTGTAAATACAGGCCACAGTTCTCTCTGAAATAAATTATCTCCTTAAAATAAAGGGCAGACAAATTGTCCTGAAATTCTTTCCCTCATTGAAATTTAATTAAAGTTTCTAATGTGAACCTTGTTATCAAGCACAGGCTGATCACTATCTTTACTTCCCAATTGTAGCAAAACCAGAACACCAGTGCATTCTTCTACTCTTTCAATTTGCAGAAATACATAGGGACAAAAATTCCTTAGTTTGTCTTTCTGCTATTAGAAAGTTACAACAGCGTGAACACACAGGACCTAAGCACCTGCAATCCCCTGTGCAGCCAAATATAGATTTGAAGGTTCACCAGGAGTAATGAATCTCAGGGTCAAGCTCAAAGTTCACAGTGTAAGCTGTGTTCAGCTGGCTGAATACAGATTTTTTTGTCACTTCCAAAACACATTACCAAAATCTATGAGTTGTTCAGAGCAGGTGCTGATGCACGTCTCCATTTGAAGTTTTCCCCTTTCTTTCTTTCAAACACTCTTTGAAGTCTTTGCTCGTAACTTCCTCAGAACTGTGGAAATGTTGGCTGAAGGGATTTGGATTGAATATATTCAATTCCAAAGCTATCACTCAATTCACTTGCAATGTTCCATTTTCCCCAAACAGCTTTTTCCACATGGCAGCTAATAGGAAGTTTCTTTCTAGTATCTCATCCAGCTGAATTTCTCATGACCTGACATATGTGCCATGTCTTTTTATAATGTACAAGGACTCAGAAAACAAAACCACATCACCACTTCTCAGGGACAGCTTTCATTAGCAACTTTCAGTGTATTTAGTCTGTCCTTCTGCCTGTGCTTCCATAAAGTTTTTCATTTCTAATTACCAAGCATCAAGAATAAACCAAAAATGCATGGGAAAATCATATTTTCTGGTCAAAATTGGGATCTTTTCTTCTTACAATTTCCTCGTGGTTTAGCAAACTTACTAATGCTCTATCTTTACCTGCCCTACTGCTAAATCTTTTTCCCCAGACACCTTCAAGCTCCTGACTCACATCACTGTATATCTAGGTTCTGAGTACTCCTGCAAGGCAAGAGAAAGCAGTTCTGCTCAGTCTGAAGCCTTGTTAATTAAGTTAATTGCTTCTATGCTGCTAACACAGAGTTTCAGGCCTTGTGCACATTGCATCCTAAACCATGTTGCCTTTGTAACAGAACTACTTAAGCATGGTATTACCTGGCCAGAATTACTATTTAATACCTCCCCAGGAAACACAATTTAATAAGAATTTCACACAACTGGGCTTAAAGGGAAGTAATACACATTTTATAAAACATACCTTTTACATTAAACTTTTAAAAGCATTTCCAGAGTTTAGTCAGAGCCTTAAATTAGCCGTATTTACTTTAGCACCATTATAATGAAGTGCCCATCACCACGTCCAAAATAAGCACCTATCTTTGGAATTGAAACCTGGCCATTAAATTCTATTCTGAGGTGAAATCTTATACATCGTATTTCTGCAGGAGTAAAATTTGCAACTTAAGTATTTCAACTTTTTAACAGAGGCACATGCACTTTATAGTTGCATAAAGCTTTTGCAGAACATTGTACCTGAAAGTTTTTCAGAGGGAAAACCACAGTTTAATTAGCAATGGGACTTGCTTCCCACGGCACTAAATGCTCCTGATTCGTTACTCAGTTCCAAAGCCTTGCCTGTGGCATTTTCCTGCTGGCCAAGGAGGACCAGTACAGTCAATGGCATCAAGGGCTGTATCCAGCTACAAACAACATCTTCAGTGTTTAAATTCTGGTATTCCAAGACATACTGCATGCAAACCCATCATCTTGTAGTCTCCAAGGTAAGGGGAGCTTGGATACATGGGAGAATAGGAAAATCTCCTAGTACAGGTGCTACATCATGCTCTGGGGAATGAAATGCCGCTCTATCACACTGCCCTTGCAAGGAACCCCCATGGATCCAATACACCTTGAGACTAACACAGTTTGTTACCTTCAAGCCAGGTAAAAGAAATTTTAGTTCCCAGCATAAACTGATACCAGCACTGACACACCGTATTTGCACAGCACCAGGTATTGGGTAACAAATCCCTCAGAGAGTTCTCTTTGCATCAGAACAGACACCTGTAGCCTGTGATAACCCAACCACCAGTGGTCAGGAGCTGATTACAGAGATATTGTTCACTTCAGCAGAAAAAGAAAATACTTTATTCATAGGAAGTTCCACAGTCAAAAAAGACTATATAAGTGATACAGGACAGCATGTGTTGCTCTTTTCCAGCCTCTGCCACAGCAAGTCTAAATCCTTCTGGCTCTTCTGCCCCTAAATACATCCTCCTACTCAGCCCTTAAGTCATCAGTCCATTGTAACTACAAATCAATATGTGCTTTCCTACTCATACAGCTAAAACAATGCTTTGATAACCTCAACTCTCAGCTACTCAACCGCCTCTGTTCTGGCTTCCTACTTCTGGGAACACACAAAAGTCACAACAAAGGATGTCTGGTTACAAGGCTTGGACAGAAAAGTAAAACAGAATGGAATATAGGAACTGCTACATTTCTCTTGTTTCCAGGTTGTCTTTAATACTGACAGATCTTCAACAATCATAGCAAAATTGTTATTCATTGACAGCCGTAATTTAGAATCCTCTATTACATCTACATATCTTAGAAACTACAAGGCATAAGGATAATTTATGCTGACTTTAACACAAGCTGTATAAATTCACCCAGAAGTTCCTGTGGAAAAGCCCAGAAATCTGTAGGGAAATTGAAGCGTGCCTTCTGGAAAGACCTCCAACCTTGATTCCCAAGTCAGCTAAAACCCAAAGCAAGTCTTTGTGACCTGCCCCTATTGTCCATTTGCCTTTGCTGTTAAAAACATGCCTAATTTGAACTCCAGCTATCAGGTCTTTATGTCTAAGACACAAGTTCTGATGAAGTTACTGCAGTGTCAAAAGAGGAAACTGCAACAAATGGGCATTAGGGATGTTGTACAGGAAACCAGAAGAATATTATGAAAATAATCCGCAAGAGTCCAAGGCCTGTGAGGGCAAGAAGATTTCAGAATCATTCAGGTTGGAAAAGACTTCTAAGATCATCAAGTCCAACTATTAATGGATATGAGTGAGGTAACACTGGATCAGGAAACAGATATGAACTCCTGGGAGTTCCATCTCCTGATGCTGCTCACCCAGCATTGTGGTTCAGGGCCCTGGCAGCACAGGAGGATGAACAAATCTTCTCTCTCAGATGACTGCTGGCAGGACACCTCAGGTCATGAGAGCAGGACCAGAACTAGAAAGAGGACTCACTGAACTTTCAGCTCTATAGAGTCTATGAGATCTGTTACAGAGTACTGAAAGGGCTGCACCTCCACTGCCTATAACCTTAAAAAAACCCTCCCAAAACAAAGGGGATTACTATTGACTGGAAAAGGGCAAATTTTACACAAGGAGGAAGATCCAGAGACTGACAGGCCCCGCAATCATGAGAGACTTCTTGGAATCCATTTCCAAAGACACAGATGAAAAGAAAACAAATCAGGAACAGTCAATATAGGTTTGCCAAGTAAATGACCAATCTGACTGCAAGACAGCAATGTGGATGAAGGTGTAACACACTTCAACTTTACTGAAGCTTTTGACACCATTTACATCAGCATTCCCATTTGGAAACTGAGGAAACATAGGCTAAATAGGCTGAAAACCAGATGGAGCACAGGGACCAAAGACAGCATTAATGAATGGATTGGCACCCAGTTATGAGCGGAGCTGAATATCTACAGGGCTGATGTGATCCAGTGTCTTCATCAGTGATCCCCATGATGACACAGAATGCACATTGTGGGGACAGGGTGGGGTGGGAGAGTCGATAGATCCAACAGGTAGAGTTTTACTTCTGAGGGAACTGAATAAAAAGCATTACAAGGTAAAAGTTGAAGATGGAATAAGCCATGACAGCCCGTCAGTAATGAAAATGAATTAAAGACAGTCCCAAGGCTCAGAAGAGACACTGCAAGATATCCTATCTACCTGCTTTATGTAGACTCTGCTGCTTTTCACTTTGAAGATTATCCTTCTGTTCTTGTTTTCCCTCATTCTTAGTGTCCACACTAACTTCAGTCTCTACAGCTGCAGGGGACACAAAGACTGGAACAGTTGGCTGCACTGTGAGAACAAATGAAAAAAACCAAATCATATGCTGCAAAATATAGGAAGTAGTAACAACACCTCGTTAATTCTGGGGGGGAAGGCACTCAATTTTCCTGAATTTCTTGGTTTTTTGTCTTTCCATTCCTTCTGAAGTATCTCATTTTCTACAGTGTGCTTTTACAAAATCTAGGATCACGTTGTATCTAGTCCTGAATTGTTAAATGAGGTAACTGTAAACTGAGTGAAAAATAAAATCAGTTGCTAGAAAAAAGAGAAAAAAAGGATTACCTCTATCTGAAGGTCTTTCTGAAGAAATAGTAGAGGGAGGTTTCCTTCTAAGTAAAGTGAGACGTACAGTCTGTCCTGTGTTCCTCAATACCTCTACCACTTCCTGGTTGCTATAATCTTGTATATTAACCCCATCAACCTAAAACAAGAAAATTGTATCAAAGAATAGTAATTGTTTTCCATTCTTAGGCTATGTAGTGTAGTATCATACACTGTAAGCATCAGCCATACTATTTTGTGCAGGAATTATAGGGTTATTCTCCCAAGACAGTAGTATTTGCAAAACAATCTCATTAAATCAGTTACATTTCACTAATGAGATAATATTTTCAAAATGCATTTTAAAAGGAAACAAAACAGTAATTTCTTGATTTCATGGGGCAACCACAAAGCACAATTTACTTATCTGATACACATATGCACAGATTTTCCCTGATTTTTTTTTGTTTACAAAAACCAGTCTTGACAAGGATTGTGGATTGAAGCTCCCCAGCAGAGCAGTCAACCTGGAATTCTGTTCAGTTCATTATCACTGTTTTCTCACAGATTTCAAACACGCCCCAAACAAGTCTATATACACATCTGTTTGTTCAATCCATTCTGAACAGTCCAATTCTTACATTTTCAGATATTTTAATTTACACCCAAAATACTCTGTTCACCTCACTGTCAGATCATGCATCAATAGGAGCTTTTCCTGCAGATAAAATGTTGTATCAAATTTTGCTCTCACAAAGGAGAAGCTGACTTTGGAAGGTCTGGCATAGCACACATTTTAAAAGTAATTTAAACTCATATCTCCATAAATATTATCTCTTAAAACAAAAGGACTGTGTAATTCATTCCTGCTTGTACTATGAATGCAAAATTGGCTATTATTCAATTCACTGTTATTCAACTTTTTTTCCCCATTTTTCTACACATAAAGCTTGGGATTTTAAACCTAATTTGTGACCATTAACATCTTGATTGCATCCACACTCCACAGCCGTTAAGGACCATAAACAATGTACCACATCTTGCAAAATCTTAACCATCCTCACGCAAATCACATGCAATTCAATTGGAAGTTAATGCTGCTCATCTATACTGCAGGCCAAAAGCCAAGATTCTCCACTCTGAAACACTTTAATCCAAATGCTTGCCTCTTTCATAGTTAACTACTATTTACTACTTCTTTGAATATAAAATAATACTTTAACCACAGCAAGCCAAAGCTCATTTCTGTCACAAATCTACCTAAACAAATACAAACCACCAAATTATTTCTTCTGCAAAGCAGAGGAGGTTTAATTAATTTTTGAAAGTCTCTACTACGTTGTTCTTTTAGCACTGAGATGTGTAATGAAGTATTAGTTCTACAGCAATATGTAAGAAGAGTATTTTACTTACAGCAACAATTTTGTCATGGACATGAATTTGGCCATTGTGGTCAGCAGCACTCCCAGGTATTATATTTTTCACAAAAATCCCTGAAGGTTCTGCTGGAGAGGACAGAAAGAAGTCACTGCATTAACCTAATCTGTTTCTTTTCTGACTAAGATTTTTAATTCCAGCCTTTTTCACACACTTCTTTCCATAAAGTGATGATTGTGTAAACCACCAATATTTGCATGTTACCACTCACACAACTTGATATGAAATGACTGAGGATCTCTGGTGGAAAAACCAGCACTGACACAACCACCTGTACACTGACCTCAAAATTCTTCCCTTAAAATGGCTCACAAAAGGCTGCCTCCTCCATGGATTCATCCTCGTGCTTACCCAGGCTTTAAACCACAATCACTTAAATCCATGCTGCATTTGATTTCAATAGGACTAACTAAGCTAAAAGTAAAGTACGTGCTTAAGGACTTTGATCAGGACTTCAATCATCTTACAGCTAAAGAATTTAGTACTTTAAATCTTAATGAAGAAGGATTTTTCTTTTTTTAAAAAAAGAGAAACATGGAAATCAGAAAAGCCGTCCTTTGTCATGTCTGACGTTTGATTATTAATTCTAATTAGAACAAGGAAATAAAAACAAAACAAAACAGTAAAAACCCCCGAAACACTAACACTTCCACCAACTCACGCTAAATAAGAAACACTGATCTTTAATTCTGGCAAATCTTCACACTCCATCCATCCTTTTCTGGACACTGACCTTCATCAAACACCTGCCCAACATGGTTTGTCTATGCTCTAAAAATCCCTCCACCAGTGCTTCAAACTCACCTTTTCCCACTGCCTGACATGTGCCCCTCCCCAGCCCCCTGCACTGGCCTGGGATTCCTGCCTGGCAACACAAGAGGATCTCCTTGTGCGAAAGAACAAAGAGCGTTTGAGAGGAACTCCAGCTGCACCATGTTCCCAAATTACCTCGACTCCCACAAGGAAGGAGAGGGATAAAAAGCACTACCCCTTTGTGTAAAACCAGATATTCAGTTGGGTCAATTTTAAAGATATTATCATTTGTGCAACCAATATCTGAAAGACAAGTTAACAGCTCTAATTTAAAGAGGATTTAGGGGAAAAAAACCAGCTGATTGCATGTCCCCATATCCTACCACAGGTAGGAGCTATTCATTTTCCCCATAGTTAATAAAGGGTATTTGAGAAGCCCCTTTCCTAGACCTACTACATCCTGTAGAACTCACCTACATCACATGTGCCAGCATATCCAACAATTGTTATTCCCAGGCTTTGCCCATTCTTTTTTACCAGTTCAACGTCATAGGTATCAAAAAGGTTGATATCCTATAAATAAAGCATAAGACAGTAAAAAAAACTTGTAATTTCGCAGTACCGTTACAATATTGCAGGTTAATTAAGATCTTCGGAAGTGAGCAGTGATTTTGATTTTCCTGTTTTAAGAAGGATTGTATTTGTTAGACAGACATAACCAAGATTTGCTGAAAATAAAGTGTCACCAAAGTCTTTGTTTGCTTTTTAAATTTTTTCCCAATACCCGATCCATATAGCTGTCAGAGGTATAATATAAACATTTTATTGAAAGGTTTTTATTAGACTACTCAGGGGCCATTTCCCTTTGGATTCCACTTGGTAACTACAAACTTCCCAGTCAATCCCTCAAGACAACAAAAATCCTGAATGCCCTCAGAATTTCTTCTCTCCCTTTAAAATGTGAGTCCTGATGTTTGCTGTGATCCTGTTCAGGTTTGACCACCATCAAGCTGCAAGGAGAACCAGAAGCCTCCAGGTTGTCCATGGCAATGGGATGCAAAAGCCTCATTAGCTTGCATTCAGATAAAATCATTTTTAAGACCTATCAGAAAAGGGAGATAACTCCTTTGTAAATGCAATGTAAATTCATTTGTAAAGTCCCTACAAAGCTGCCTCAGGATGTCTGTGCAATTCTCCTCTGACCAGTAAAAATCTAAACTGCAAGACAAGAGTTCAAACAGGGAACAGTAAAGACATTCGTGAGACCAAAGAGAAAAACAATCAAGCACATAAATCTGGGATTGCAACGGATAAGTTAAAATACATAGAGTTGTTTGTTTTCAGTAATCAGACTGTACAGCCCAATGAGATCAAAAAGAAGATGATGAGAGTAAGGCCTGTTAAAGTGATGAAATCAAGAGGGGATACTGTCACTGCCAACAGCAAAAAACGGACTGGGAAACTGGAAAACATTTCTTAAGGAAGTGAAAAAGATAAGTTTAATCAAATGCTTGCCAAGTATCAGCTTTGGATAGACCCATATTAAAAGCAGGGCGGAGTTATAGCCATATTGCACTTTTCAATGAAAGAGAAATCAATGGACAGCTATCTCGTCATCACACACTAGCACAGTCATTAAACTCATTAAATGCCTCCCAACTCCCTTGCTCCCTAAGAGGCTGATGGAGATGAAGATAAGTTTTGACGCTGTCACTTATCTATAGAGTAAACAAGCCTATAGAAACACCTGAAATGGAGCTATGGCCTTGAGAGTCCTGCTGTTTTGACAATCAAAAGCTCCTCGGAGTCAATGCTTTAATGCAAAACATTAGAAGGGAGCTTGGAAAAATCAAAGTGCAAAGTCCTAAGTAGAGTCAGCACAAGTAGGCTGCTAACATTGCTGCCAGTATCTTGGAGAATACAGATGAGAAGTCAGTTTTCTTGTGCCCATGCACAGATGTAGGTAGCTTCAGTTATTCTCTACTACAATAGAGAAATAAGAAATTTAAAGAAAATCAAATATTAATATAAAACTGAAAATAACCAACGATCTATTAAAAATGCCTTTCTGCTAGTTTGCAAAAAAAAGGAAAAAAATTTCTATTCCAAAGCTCACAGCTAGTGAAAGTACTCAGAAATCAGAGAGAAATTAGATTATAGAGAAAATTTCAGACAAAGTGGAAAGGTGAAGCATTGAAATCAACATCAAATTAATGAATACATTCAGTTTAGCCACTAATCTCGTCTTCAGCAAATCTCTCCTAGCACCAGGAAAAGGAGTTTCTTCAAATCTACATATGAAGGCACTACTTAGTTCAGAAAAAGAAGAGATGACATCCAGAAAGAAGTAGATAAAATTGCAAAACTATTTTTTCCCCTCCAAACTACATAGGAGGCATAAGGAGGACACTGAAAATACATCCAGAAGAAATAATATTGTAGAAAGGCTGCAGCATCTACAGTGCTTGGGGTTGATTGGGGACAACACGAAGAGAGAAAAATAGGACTTCGTAGAGGAAACAAAACTAGGATCATGTTATTTTTTCCCTAATATGGGCCTTGGAAAATATGATCCAGTCAGAAAAGAAGTGCCTTGTAACAATGCTGATTCTCTTGGAAAGCTTTTTGTCAGAGTATTGGACAAACTCACCTTTAAGACTCCAATCTTACTTACAAAAATCCCCTCCTCCCATCTCTCTCCCACTCACATTTTGTACTACACCGACCCCTCTTGGGAGAAGAGGAGCTTGAGAAGGACCCAAAATACTCAACTGGCAGCTTCAGTTTTCCAGAAATGCAAGACACAAAGCTACTGGCAGCCCAGCAAGCAAGAAGGTGCATTTATAATAATATGACTTCTACTCTGACCTTTAAAAACGGTGCTTAAAAAAAAATACCTCTCTTCACTCACATTCAAGAAACTAAACAAGAAAGAAAAGGCTACTCAGATTCTACACCTAAATCTAAGCAGCACAGTAGCAGCAGATGGTACACAAGCACAGCTTTGTTTATGTTTCGAGACCTACTGTACACTTAGTGTAGCATTTGTTGATTTTAATTACTCAAAACTGAAAAGAATGACTTCAAAAACAAGAGACTTTGATATGACCATGATAAGATTTGCTAAAACAAGTTTCAAAATTTTTAGATATATTTCCTATCACAGACAGTAGCGTAGACTATGAAAACATTACACTTATGTTTCATAAAAAGATGATTGTGCTGAATAATTCTGGTGTGGCCGTGGCGCTCTGGATTTCAGAGCAGGCAAATTCAGAGTCCAGTTTTAAATCCACTTACAAATGATTGATTAGCAAAAATTTAATGAGCTAAGAAGGAGAACTAAAAGTACCACTTATCGATAATGTTTATGGTCTTGGTAATTAAATTATCCACTCTGAAATAAATTCTGTAAAGCTGGTCATTCCAATCCCAAGATTACAGGTATTAATAACATACAGGAAAAAGGGAAAAATTATAGAAGGCAGGGCTATAATAATGACCACTTAAATACAAGCACACGATATCTGGAAACTCAAGAGAGAAGTAGTACTTTAGGTCTCAAGAACACTCTGTTCTCTCTTTCCTTTCTGATCACAAGCCACAAACATACTTAAAAATGTCATAAGGAAGCAGCAGGTACTTACATTTCCATTTTGAAGGGAAGGTAATGTGCTGACTGGCCAGCTCACAGGAGTTGGTGGAGCCTCCATGACTTCACACTTGGGGTCCCTTGCAACAATCATCCTAACAGAATTCCCACAGTTTCTCAGCACTTGGGCAACTTGCTCACTTGTCATTCCTTGCACATTGGTCCCTCCAATCTGTAAGATGTGATCTCCTGTTCGGAGCCTCCCATCCTTCAAATACAAATAAAATTGAAAAAATGTTTCCAAGCTATATATAAAATATCTGTTCCATTACAAAACTGAAACTTTATGGCATCTTCATGGCCATGAGAACCAATGTGAGAAAACACCAGCAAACTGACCACCATGGCAACATACTAAATAATTCAAGGACTCGTTTGCACAATCATGATCTGTTTTTTCCACTGTTTTGCTCGTTTAGGAGAAAACAGAGAGCAACAATGTTTTATAATCTCACAAATTGTCATGTATTGCTATTTCATAGAACAATCCTCACAGGACAGGGGCTAGAATGAAAGCACAGCATTTTGATTTAGGACTTTTTAGACTTTTTCCTAATACTTCTATATTAGCCTGGCAATTCTTTTCTCATATGAATAACTCCAACTTGAGTGAGTAAATCCAGTGAAGCTAACAAGACTACATATAAACCATTTTTACCTGATAATTATGATTCATGACTAATATCATAATTTCTATTATAAGCAAGCATTCCTAGGACCAAATCCTCAGCTAGTATTGATCAGCACAGCTCCACCAGCTTCAGTGCATTGATTTATACAGCAATCACAGAGTTATTCCCAGAACCAACTCAAACTCATTTACAAAGTCATCCAATTTTAACATGTATATGCATCATTATTTCACATGTTCTTAATGATGTCCTCATTCAGTTGAGAATGATGTGGTGAGTTCTTAACTTACATGCTTCATTGGTAGCCAAAACACTTCATTCCTTACAGCAAAACAGGTGTTAGACAATAATTAAGAAATACTCGTTTATACAGAACAGGTTCAGGGGGATACAGTCAAGCAAAAGCCAACATTGTCCAGTAAAGTTCTTCAAATTTCTAGTTTTTATTTCCATCCTATACTATAGGAAGTACCCTAGCCTCTCTCTTTGTCTGTATGAGTTCCAGTCTTCAGCTATTGTAACTCACTATGATCAAATTCACTTAAAAAATCCAAATCTGTTTTGTTATTGCAAGTGTTCTGCTCTTAAATGCAGCAACACTTAGCACTGAGTCTTTAAATATGAGCAATCAAAGGTTGAAAACTGTACCCGTGCAACTTCAGAAAGTATCAGGAGCTCCAAAAGCCTTTGCATCAAACCTAAGTGTCTCCCTGAACCGGTCAGATTGCAAGGCAGGGATCAAAACCCCTGGAAATGAAATCCACTACAAACAGGACATTTTCAATCTCTAAACTAAATCTTGTAATGCAATGACTTCAATAGAACAGATCCTCTTGCCTAACAATTCATTTGGAGAGTTTGTCCCTATAGATGCTGTCAAATTCTACAGTGTTTTTGTCCTCCCCCACACTGACCAAAAACTGAAAATATAAAAAGTATTGAAAATATGAGACAACTTCTCAGAATTTCTGCATGTTCAACAATGTTACAAAAGCCAAAGCATGTCTGAAAAACAACTTAATTTATATCAGGTGCTGACTTTCTCCTCAATCATACCTTCAACATATTTATTTATGAAGTATATGTTGGCATTCAGACTTTGATGCTATCAGCTTCCTTTTGTTTAAATATATTAGTTTATTTTAAGACTGTCAAAACCAGTTAATTATACTTTACAATCAAACAAGAAGTGACATAATATAACAAATTACCCGATCTGCTAATCCCCCAGGAACAATCGTTCTTACAACTACTCCACTTGACTTTCCTCCTACAATTCCAAAGCCTAATCCCGAACCATCGTTAATCAGCTCAACGTCTTCAATGTGGCCCCAGTGAATCTGCAATTAATAAAAACAGGAGATTTTAATTTGAGTCGATCATTAATGTTTCTCACTTTCACGTGAATGACGAGAATTAATCAGAGCAATTTTCTCTCTCTACCCCACATATTGGAGATCTGTGGGATTTTGTTCACTCAGCTCCATTTCCTTATAAATACGCAGTGGGATTTATCATCTGTTTTTAAACACACAGTTTGTCCTTCACTTTCAGGATAACAGGATACTAGGAAAAAGCTTGACTAGGAAAAAGCAATTTTGAGATTTTCCTGCCAAAATGAAAACTATCCTTTCAGTTTTTCATAAATCAAGAACACTATAAACAAGAGGGAAAAACAGGGGCAAGGAGCTTGCACTGGCCTAGTTTTCACTTAGCCTTGCCCAAATTCTTATTTCTGTTATTCCACTTACTCTAAACACCACCAGTACTGAATTAATAGCACAACACAATATTCTGCCATACTGAATTGGAAGCAAATTTTCCAAGCTACACTGTACCGTGACCTTATGTTCTACAAGACAATCTGAAAATAACAAAGCTGTTAAGCAACCCAAACCCAGCCAATGTTTCTGTCAGATTAATATCTCATAGAAACCAAAATGGAGCAGAGTAGGCAGATTTAAGTCTTCTGTGAATAAAGGATTTATTAGCATACTGAAAATCTTTGCCAAAGCCAGTTAAATATCATAAAAGAAATTTAAGGACCCCCTGTAGAGATATATATTTGTATTTTATTTTGTTAGTCTGTTCAGTGCAGATCTTTCAATGAAAAAGCAGTTAAAGTTTAATTCTTTAAAATTTTCAGTGCAATAAACAATATTGATTATCCACTAAAGCCTTCAGATTTCACTACTTCTGTAATAATCATGAGGGAAATAATTACTGAGAATACGGAAAAGCGCTGCTTTTACCCAGATTTCCATCAAAATCTACTAGCATAATAAATTAAGATTCCAATATTGCAATCCCTGAATTTAGACGTGCAATTTGACCAAATTCAGTGGAATCTGGTCCACATGGAACATATCAGTAGAACACAGATGGAAGTTCAGCCCTAATTTATTACCTGTCCCAGTGACAAGCTCTCCTTTGTCAGGAAAACAAAATGAGTTCACAATTAATGAAATTTGCAGATAAAATAAACCCCTGATAAATAAACAGTGACTGAGAGGTTCTTTACAGGTAATTTCTGTTTGTTTTTTAAAACAAAGACAAGGCTTTTTCGTTTGAACAGTGTAAGTTTAAATTGGTTGGGATATTTCAAACAGTGTTCATGACAGGTTACTTTTACTCTCTTTTAAGATGTAATCAGAGCACCTTTAATTGCTGAGCTCAAGTAGGTTTCAGCTGAGTATACTCATAAAATGTTTTACCCAGCCTATGCTGAACAGACCCTGCTGCTAAGAATATGGTGATCTATTAAAGCTTCTGCTATCCCATAAAAACCCAGGATCTATTTTATAACAGCTCCATGCAGCTTTGCAATGGAAGCCTCACACTTACTGCACGGTGAGTATAAATGAAATGTCATCACATATAAAATCTGATTAAAGCAAAAAATCCCTGCATGTAAAACTTGCTAACACAAACACTTAAGAGACATGAACAAAATATCCAGCACAGTTCAAAATCTGATTTTGACAGTATTACAACAACTCACAGTCTCAGGTGGATTTACATCACTTAATAAGACAGCTGAAGTTCTGCTGTTCCCTTGAACTGGCTCCCTGGCCACGACCAGATGCAGGGATCCTGTGGATTGCTGGAGGAGGGCAATGGCGTGCTGATGGGAAATGTTCTGATCCAATGGGGTGCAATTAATGGCCAGTATGTGGTCATTTTCCTTCAGTCTTTGATCCCTTAACAAAACATTGAAAGCAATTTTTTAATGCACCAGAGTGACTTCACATCGGGCTCATGTAATTTAAATACGAACATGCAAAATACATAGTTGTGCAAGGTTGAACGTTTATATATTTTAAAAATCTGGTTATTAGGATGTCTTCACCAAATTCCAAACTACATGCAATTCACACTGTAAACTGCAACGCCCAGACACATTGTGTTCCAGCTTTATCATGGTACAAAAATCTCTTCAATTTTTTTATTTTGCTTCTACTCAAAATTAATTGAAATTCCCTCATCCTTTCTTGCTAATATTGAACTACAAAGCAGAAAAAAATTAGTTTTGTAGTTAAACAATAAACTAGGAACTATTCTTCATTGTGTTTAGCACTACATGCTACTATCTCTAAGCATCCACAACTCAGGCTTTGATATTGTTTTGTATCATTATTTAATCTAAAGATCAATGAGCTGCATACTTATATTTTACTTAAAATTTATAGTATCAAGCTTCACACATGAAACTTTCTTTGAGCAATACACAGTTCAGTTGCTACCTTGACATAATGTAAATTTCACAGTTAATTCATCCCAGTGATGAATTTAGATTTGTGACAAGAGAGAAACCATCACTCATCTCCTTTATTAAATATTCATTCTGAGCACGAGACCAAACTGTTACATAGACAGACACTGCCTTCAAAGCTCTGTAGGAATCCAAAAAAAATCTCCAGGAGATCTTGTCTCAGAAGCAAAATGGGAAGCATGCTGGGGAAATTTATAAACTCTCAAACAATGTAACTGCACATCTTAACTAAGGCATTTTAAACTTCCTTTTTATCATGCCATGTTTAAAATGTTTCCCAGAAATCACTTTCTTCGAGCACTAACCATATTTTAGATTCTCTCATCAAAGAAAGTGAGCAGCAGGTCATCAAATCCTAAAGTGAGATATTCACCCTCCTTTTGACATCCGGATCAGTCCATCTGTCTCCACTTTGAAAGAGCCTTAATATGCTTTTCTTTAAGTGTTCTCTGGTGTGTTCTCTGTGGGCCCATCGCCATTATCATTCCAACCTCTCCCCACTCTTTTTGTCATCCTGTGTTGGCACTTCCTGACATGTGTTATTTAAAAAGTGACACCAATGACTTGAAATCTAGACACATTTTCTTGAAACATAATTCCAAGCACTGCATTTGTCTCATGCCAACTCTTGTGGTTTTACAATCACATTTTATTTTTAAAGGATTGCTCTGCCTTTTGTTGTTGGGTGAAAACCCACAGACAATACAGGAAGAAACTGCCTGAAGCCTTGATTCTATGATGACATCTGTGCAGGGATCTGTCGGGAGAAGTGGATCTAAATTTACACAGGAAACAAACGGTAAAACCAACTATAAATAGGGCATTGTCAGCGGCACATAAATAAAGGAACAAGGGGGGGTAAAATCTTTCAGGGACACAATGCATAAAAATTAAAAAGGAATCTAATTTTTATTTTCCTTGTATTCTTTTCTGAGTTTTCTTTTGTTTTTTTTAATCAGTTCTCAAGATTCTCTAAAGTGAGTCATGGCTTCTGGAAATTCCATTTATGAATTGCTCAGATATTTAAAACTCATCTGAAAATCTGATCCTCAAAACATGAGTCCCTTCAGTTGAAAAGCCAGAATTCAAGATACCACCACCAAAACACCCCACCAGATAACCCAGATAAACATGTTATTCTGATGGAGTTTTCAATGTGAATGTTGTAACTTTTCCCTCCATGGAAAGTACAATTTTCCAACACAATTATAAAGATCTCACCTGTCAGCTATGCTTCCTGGCTGGACTTCCTTGACAAAGATACCAACTTCTCCCACGCTGGGATTTTTAAGAGCAACCACACTAAATCCAAGACCTCCAACAGAAGGTTTATCAATCTTTATTGATTCTATTTGTCTTCCCTAATAAAACAGAAAATAAAATTATTTACTAATTTTTAATGCAATAGAATGAGCTAGTTTAAAACTTATGAACACAGGAAGAATTATTCTCCTCCTAAGACTAAAGAAAGGTAAAATACTGAATATGTTATTTCTATAAAAGCTCCTCCATTTATTATTTTTAATATAGCAACGTATTGGATATGCAAGCATTCTGAGGTTCTGAAACCTCAGGGAATTTAAGAGCTGCTTTCACACTTCATTCACATTATGAGATGAATTCCAAACTGGATGAGAACTATGAAAGAAGTGCTGTCTAGAGCAATATATTTGGGATTTCTGGAAATGCTGCATAGCTGAACTAAATTACTTGTCTTTTGGCTCCCCTTGCTTTAAATGCTGATTTTTAGGTGTGCATTCAAAAGACTGTATTTTTTAAATAGAGAAATTAATTTCCTTCCCCTCCCTGCAACTTCACACTTAATGTTAAAAAAGTTTGCTTTTGCAACTGCCTGTTTTTCAGTTTTAATACAAGATTTCTGGGGTTGTTTACTGGGAAATATTATTCAGAGAATGCACTACTATCACAGCTGCTTTATCCAAAATAACATGCAGTCTTTACTGCTAAATCTTTTATCTGATGAGTTAATGACATTCTAATGAGAAGAGTTATGCTCAAAATATTACAGCTACATTAAGGTAGTCAATTAGCAACAGTTACTTAATACAGAAAGGCATGACTAACCAATTAAATTAATGGTTCAGAGTAACACAGAACAATACATTTGTGGTATAAATGCCAATCCCACGTGTGTGGATGTCTGCACCTGTACAAATTCTTATAGAATTTGTACAGTTTTAAATCACAAGTTGTCACAATCCACATGGCAAAGTTAAGCCAAACTAAATGAAGAGTTAAATAAAATATTACATGCTACTTCTTTTAATCCTTCACACTGCTCGTGTATTAACAAAGTTGGCACATTTCCAATTCAAAATATACTTGATAAAACAAGTGTCTCCATCAAAACAAGTTTCTGCTGAAAATGTCCATTTTCAACTAAGTGTCATCAAATACCAAAAGCATTTTCTGGCAACTGAAACTTCTTTACTGTGTTGGGGCATGCGGCAGGAAGCAAGACAAAAAAAAAATTGGCAAGGAAAGAAAAAACAAAACAAGCCACCAAACCACTTCTTTCTACCGCTGACTTTATCTTCCACAGGGTAAAGTTTTCTGCAGCACACTTCTACTCTGTACTGGTTAGGAGGCACCACGATCCCAGAAACACAACAAAAAAGTATTGTGAAAATGTACTCCTGAAGCAAAATAAGTTTGGAGAGCCTTACCTTTGCCATTTGTTGGATGATCATGTTAAATTCATTAACTCCCAGGTTTGGAGTGAAGGGAGGTGTTTTGGGTCCAGGTGAACTGCAAGGTGTCCCAGCAGCGACTGATTTGTCAGCAAACACGAGCAGCCCTCTCTTAGTAAAATCAAAATCTACCGAGCGGTCAGGAGGCATGTAATTGAGCTGTTAAAAATGAACAAAGATGTGGGAAAACTATAAAAAAACAAAAGAAGGGATTTCCACATATACTATTCTGTTTGCAGACTGCCAAAGAAACAAATGTACGCATGTTCATATATGCCTATTCACACAAATATACGCACCTGTATAAATTAGGCAGCGTTAAAATTTAAGCTACAACCAAGCTACTATATAAAATTTAAACTGTTTTTCAGAAGGAAAGTTCTCTGAGTTTTCCAGCTGTGTTTCTACTCCACTTTTTTCTTCGTTTCTTTCATGCGTCTTCCCTGCCTATGCCTGTTATCCTCTTTTCACTCTGATATTTCAGAAACAACACATGCAAAAGCAGCAAACGTTAAAGAGGCACTCAAGCACTGTTGCAATTGTCAGGCAAATCAGTACAAAATTTTGGCACAAAAATCCAAATACTCCGAGAGTCACTCAGGAGCCCAAGGCCTGGTCTGTATTATCCCTTCCCCAGAGAGAGCCTTGGTATAAACTAGCTACCACTGAACATGCTATCACTGCTAGAACTTGCAGTTCTAGTCCTGACTGATAATGAAGAAATGCAGAAATATTCCAAGTGTGATATAATAAACTGGAAAATCTCATCCTGAATGAAACTGCCCATCCTTAAATAGAATTTCAAGAAAATCTAAATTTTCTAGATATGCGAATTCCTAACATTCTGGATGTAACATCCACTATGTCACAGTCACATCTTAAATATACTTGTATTTTTATACATTTTTTTAATAGTATGCAGACACGCATTCAAGCTCTGGAAGGAAGAAGAGATGCAGAACGTATGGGAATATGGCAAGAACGGATAATGAATGTCACAGCCATCACCAAGCCACCCAGGGAGGAATATGTGAAACACATTTGGCAATCACAGCAAGGTGGCCTTGTCCCCCTAACACCACCCCACTACATCTGCAGCTGGGCAGGTGCAGCCAAGACAGGGATTGCTGCTGCTCAGGCCCTGACTTTGAGCTTTTGCTTCTGATTTTAAGTTAACTGCAGTGTGAAATCTTTAGGAGGGGTTTTCTAGACTTTCTTTCCCAAAGCAGGTTAACCATTCTCGTACAAATTAACAGGAACTGAAGCAATGATGTCTTTTAAAGAGGAAAGATGCTGCCAGTGAGCTGATAAACGTATTTAGCTTCTCTGGAAAACAAAGGATCCCAGTCCAACACTGTCCAGAACTCAAAGTACTGGAGCTGATGTCTTTCACAGATGCTTTTTTCTGATCGATGTGGTTCCCAACACCTGCCTCTCCTGCATTCCTTTCAAAGCACATTGCCCTTTGACCTGTTTGTTGCAAAACCACTTCTCATTTCAGCAGCGACTGTTGATATCAGCTTCACAAAAGAAAAAAAGCCCAACATTCACTCACACCATGTTACAGCTTATTAACAAGAGCGCCCTCGTTAACACACGCCTACACATCATGATTTAAGTTCCATGCTGCCCATAGTTATCATCGCACCAACAACTGTAATTTTACACTCACTTGTTCCTTCAGTTGCTTGATGGATTGCTGGAGAGTCAGTATCTGGTTAAACAAGGGGCTCCTGAGGGTGTTCCGTAAAACAGCCAGGTTTTCCTGGTGTTGGGAATCCCTTTTCTCATGCAGTTTTGCTTGCAGACGATCCAGAATCTGCAGCACCTGCTGCTTATCTGCACCACAAAGGAGTCCAGGTTAGAAATGGAGCTTCCTTACTCACTGCCCCACAAAAGCAATCACTTTCAGAGCACATACCTGCCGCAGGGTTTTCAGGCATGTTGAGGGGTATTTTTGGAATAACCTCAGAATAACCTAGATGAGATTTAAAATAAAAAAATCAAATTAATAAATGATATATCCAAACAGAATAGTAACACACGATAAATGCAATAATAAAATACTAAGCTAACTACAACGAATTTAATAGAAAAAAAATACCACCCCCAGTTGTTTACCCCAACTATTCAACAAAGCTCTCAACATACCTAACTGCACTGTAGCCTAAGCACACCTAAAAATTTTTCCTTGCTCTGTGTACTTTTCCTTTCACACACAGAAAGGAATACAAACAACTTTCAAATATGAGTAAAAATGCAGTTATAAAAACAGACTGAAAAGGAAAGAAAACTGAGACATAGTTATGTTTAACCAAATTATTTTGAATATTGACACAGAGCTAAAATCTAGCTATTATTTGGAAGATACTTTTACTCTGATTAATTATTTGTAGACAGTACATTCTTCTCATGATAGCTCAGCCCTGCTGAATGGCAATGTAGGTGAAACCTTGTGTTTCTTTACAAAACAATGAAATTTCCTCCACTCATGGGACAGCAGAGAATTAAGGCCCCGGATTGGGCAAATTAATCCCTATTCTAACACGTTCCTAAGGAAGATCAATTCTAATCACAGCCTCAGTGGTGGAAACAGGTGAAAGAAGCCTGTTCTCTCCTCCTGCAGGAGATTGCCTTTCTCTTTTCTATGTACATGACAAGCTTTCAAGTAGCAAAATATCCTTTATCAACCTTTTAAGGGGCAGAATATCCTTTATAAAGCTTCTCCACAGTGCCAAATAGAACAGGTCTCCAACTGGGGCTGAGGCCTAGATGGCAGTATAAAAACAACAGACTTGCAATTAGCAGCGATGATAAATTTGTACCCTTGCTTGCATGCTATTAAGTTGAAGTGGAGCCTGTCATTCTGAAATCTATCAAGGCAGCTCTACCAAAACACACATGAGGAACAAGATTTCTTCACGTAGTACAAGCTCCTCTGAAAGAAGTCAGCCATTTAACAGTACAATTTACATAATTTTAATTATATCCAGTCTATAACCATGTAATTTCAGAATTATATATTTGGAATTATTTTGGTACAAAAATAGCTATATCTATATAAATAGCTATATCTATATCTATATAAAAAAAGCTCTTTACATTGCTTTTTTAATCTTGCAATTCAAGAGCAGAAAGGGTCATATGGTAAATGTGACACCAGGGTAAGCACATCCCAAGGGCTCTCTCCCAGCAGGACCTCTGATCCTTTCAGCTCTGCCGCTGACACTGTCTGTGCTCACATGGAAAACATCTGGAGTTCTTGGAGGACACTGTTAAATTTAACGAAATATTAATTATGCAGGTGAGTAGCGTCTCTTCTGCAGAGTCGTATTAAGTTGATTTACCTAATGAAAAAAATAAGCGGACACAGGTTTGTCACAAACCACAATTTTAGATTTATGCACCCTTTGCTGTGCATATCTAAGCACCTTTGGCTCCTGAAGGAATTCCTGCAGAAGTCGGTGGGTTTGTGTTGTTTCGACCCAGGGCCAGGCAAAATTAGTTGCTTTGCAAGACTATTAACAGATTTAGGAGGTCATTTTAAATCAAACTCATAGCAAGAGTTGAAGCAGCAAAGCCATACAACCCCTGAAAGATTTTCAGGAATGCATCTGAACTTTTGGAAGTGCTGCAGCTTTATTTTCTTTTCCATTCAAAATAAAACACTTCTAAGAGCACAGCAGCCTTTGATTCTGTGCAGAGATCTGGTTTTGAAGAACAGACGAAAACGCCATTTCCTTACACACTCCTGAGTCTTCATCTAAACCAAAAAGACAAAACTTAACCTCCTCGACTAAAAATACTGTATGAACCTTAACAAAGCAGGACAAAGAATATGGAAATTTGTTCTTTCTTCCGACTTTTACTTCCCCCCATTCGCTTCCCTCCTCTTTCTACCTCACACCAGCAGATAAAAGAGGAAAAAAAAAACTCTAAAGCAAGTAAACCAAAATCAGAAACGGATGGAAAATAACTCCTATGAGGAAAAGTGGCCTGGAATACCTTTAAACCAGCAGTGGGGTGAAGAAAAGACTAAACGCAGGAAAGAAATCCAGCATGGCAGGAAACAACGACTTGACAGCACCATGCCCATCTAAGAGCCAAAGCCAAGAGGCTGGTCCAGCTCCCCAGCCCTCTTTCATGCATTTATTCTTCCCTTTCCATCTCCATTCATCTGATCCCATAGTGAGCTGGAACAGGGAGCTAAACATGCAGAAAAAATCCTTCACGTTTTGGTAGGGTGAGTTTTCTGCCCAGTTAGCTCTGAGCTGCCAGCACTGGCAGAGGGGGACGAGAAGGGACAGGGATGTGCCCATACCTTGCAGCAGAAGCAAACTGCACCATGAGAAACACCCGTCCCACACCAAAATAGCCTCAGTGCCACCCTGACCGTCCCCAAGATTAATCTTCTTCCCCCTACAGGGGGTGTAACAACAGCAGTTATGATGATGGGGTCAGACCCAAAGAAATTGGAGATTTAAATTTAAGGAGAAGAATGCAGGTGAGAGATCTAGGCTCCATTGAGGCTGAAGTTCCCTGGAGAAGGAGGTGCAAAAAGGGGGGGGGGGGAAGATTAAAGAAAGTTTCAGCTTGAGCTGCTCCAAAGTGTCACTAAGAGCTACTCGTGCTGGTGGATGCCCAAGTGGACCTCGTGTTACAGTTCAGGTTTACACAGCACTTTGGGATTCCTCGTGATCAAAACTGGCCTTCAGCCAGCTTGCAATGCTTTTTAATGATTTTTTTTTTCTGCAATACATTAAAACCACCCGCAGTATTTCTTTGTTCTCCTTTCTTTCATAAAAAGAGAGTGGGGAAAAAAAAATAAACAGCTCCTTCTGATGTGAAGGGATCCCTGAAAACATAAATTAATTTGGAGTTTTCAAGTAATGGACAGTTGAGGACAGGTCTCTAAGACTGGCTTTTGGGCACCACAGAAACTCACAAATCCATGTATTATTGTTCTCTTTATGTTCAGGAGCACAAACGTTATCATTACACATTTTCCAAACACACCCTAGGTCAGAACACAGTGTCAACATACCGTTGCTAAATTAGAAAGTCCATTCCTAGGTGTTAAATTTGAAGAATGATCGAAAACACTCTAGTTTGTCTTGTTAAAATCAGTTCATTCACCCCACATTCAACTTTCTCTGCTCCAGTCTGAGTTCTACAGACATTTATTTATCTTATGGGTAGACAAAAGTACAAACCTCAGTTCAACATTTATGTCACAGCTCCCAATATAGCCATAAAATCATTGAGAAATTGATGAATTTAAGGAAGTTGGGTGTTTTCTAACCCCAGGACATGCCCCACACTCCAGCACAGCATGAACTTGGAGTTTCAATGTCTTCTGAGAACTGAACTCAACTCATTTGAGGGAGCAGGAAAGCTTCATAAGGTTTTGTATGAAATCCCAAGACTTGGATCTTCTTCAAAAGCACACTTAGGAAAAAGGAGTTCCCCCGTGCTGATGCCAGCAGAGGTCATCAGAAGAGACGAAAGGTTTAAGTCTTCCATTGCCATCAGCCCCCTTCTGGACACTGCCACTTGCATGGAGACACGGAGCGCTCGACCCTGGAGCATCCCAGAGTCAGAGGGAACACGACATCCCATGACAAACACCTGCCCTCCAAAAAGGGCTGCTGAAAGATGGGAATGAGTGTGCTGCTGGGGTCTGGAGGAGGACATGGTTTAACCAGAAGAGATTCTTCTGCCCATTCCTCCCCACTCACCTACAACCACTTCTGTGCCACATCCTTCAACTTGGCCTCGAACAACCTGCATCCTTATGGGAAAAGTCCTGCCTCATGGGATGGTCTCCTCCCCACTCAGCCTGGCTGAAACCTTTTTGGACATTAAAATCCAAAAGTGCTAACTAACTGCTGCTATTTTTCAAAGGCTTCTAACACAGCCAACCTGAGCAGTCTGCCACAGCAACAGCCAAGGGTTCATCCCAATCCAAAGTCACCTTTCTGCACTAATGCAGTTGGAATTTTTCCTGGCCCTGTTATCAGGAGTGACTAAGCTGCATATCATATTCCTCATCAGAGAGACCTCTGACTTGGAAAATTTCAGTCTCAGAGTTGATAAAAAAGTAAAAGCAAAAGCAAGGGAAAACAGGATTTGTTAGTGTGATCTTAATCCTAAATTGTCCTAACATAGCATCACCTGTAACTTCAGATATTCAAAACTATATTTACATGCCATCAAGCGAGTACACAGTGTGAAAAAAACACTATTCTAACCCATAGTTTGCTGACCTACATGTTATGCTCAGTTTTTCTCATAATGTACAGAAAAATTCAGTCCAAGCAAGCATAGCATGCTCACAGCTTTCTGATGAAACCACCAGAACCTGCTGCTCTGTGCAATGCTGAAGGATTTATAAAAAATGCTGTGGAGCAGCACCGACTGCTCCAGGCATTAGAAAGAAACAAATGAACACTTCTGCAAGTACCTGAACACAGATACACCACACATCTCCAGGGTACAGTAGGTCAAAGGTAAATATTGTTAAAAAATAAAAAATACTCCATGGGAAACTTGCGCAAGTCCTGTTTTTACATATGATCAGTGACTGCAGGATGAGGAAAGTGAAGAAAACCCAACACTCTGCACCTGTGATTACCAGTCCCCATGCAGATCAAGAGGAGTCTTACTCACTCTCCAGGCATGCTAACTTTTAACAAGCAGAACCTGAATTCCTGCGGACTTCAGCCCCTAGGGAAGTGCCGGTGTAGGTTCTCTGTCGTCTAATAGAAGGGTGAGCTCATGCCAAAGCTGCTCTCCATGAAGCAATAACATGGTCTCAAAACCTGTTCTCACAAAGCTCATGAAAACTTGGTTTTAGAGCTAAATATTGTGATATTCTACTGATATTTGCCAATAAATCCTAAAGTTACTATGATGACAGCGTACATGATTAACAAATCACTTCATGGGCAAACAAGGCTGTTAGACCTGGAACCATGCTGAGCTTCTAAGCTTCAAAAATTTACAAGGAACACCTATTAATCATCCCTAAACAAAGCAAAAACGTGCTCTGCTAAGAATCTGTGGATTGACTAGCACTGACGGGAAGTGTTGCAGTGGGCGCATTACTTCTCTGCTCTTCCCATCACGATCCAGCCTTTCCAAGGAATGCAAACTGTTTGCACAACAACAGGATACCAAGATGTCTCCAGCACCTGGGAGAGCCTTCAGAATCCATAGGGAGCCACACAGTTCTATCACATCCCTAACACAGCCTTGGTGTTAGAATGATGCCAAAACCTCCAGTGCATGAAACCTAAAGAGTTTTGAGGTGGGGAGTCTCTGGGTGAGTGCAGGCTGGTACCCTGACCGCAGCTATCCTGGTCAAGGTGGTGTCCACAGCAAGATATTGGTCAGGCACTGGAGAAGCGGGAGATGGTTGGAAACACTCAGAATCACGGAATGTTTCAGGCTGGAAGGGACCACAGTGGGTTCATCTGGTCCAACTTCCCTGCTCAATCAAGGTCATCCCAGAGCACACGTCATAGGATTGTGTTCAGACGGTTTTGGAATATCTACAGTGAGGGAGACTCCACACCCCCTCCGGGCAATCCCAGCGCTCCCTCACTGCACAGGAAAGAAGTTCTTCCTCATGTTCAGGTGGAACTTCCTGTGCATCAGTTTCAGCCCGTTGCCTCTTATCCTATTGCTGGGCATCCCCGAGCAGAGAGATCCATCCTCTTGGCAGGTTGGAATATTTATTACAGATAAATATCGATGTTTTTAACCCCATTTAGATATTTATAAACATAATTTCACCCGAGGATCTACACCACCATGTCCGAAGGGGAATTAAGTCCTCTAGCAGAGCCTACTCTACGTGCCCCCTCCCATCCCATCCCACCCGCGGGGCTCCCGCGGTACCTGCGGGCGGGAGGCGGCGGCGCTGGCCGGGAGCGGCGAGATGCCGGGATGGCCGGGAGCGGCGGGATGGCCGCCGGCGCTCACCTGGGCGGAAGCGGGAAGCGAGGGGCGATCCCGCCTCACCTGCGGCGCAGGAAGCCGGGGCGGCGCGGCGGGAGAGCCGCCTCCCGAGGGACGGCCGGGAATCGGCCCCTCCCGGCCCTGCCGGGCCCGCGGGCGGTGCGGGGACAGCGCACGGGGAGGGGACGGGGCTGAGCCCACCAGCGAGACACGGGGTCTGGCCGCTGTGGGAAGTGCAGAGCTTAAACTTCGGAGCAGAAATTAACTTTTTAATCAGTTTTCAGGTGATCCTGACCTCCCAGTATGTTTATAAGTCGTGGTTCTGTCACATAGTCCTTGCCTGTCACATGGCCACCGACCTCCCCAGCGAAGGCAAAACAAGTGCAAATACTGTAGAAAAGCTTGTTTTTCACTCTTTTGCAGTAAATCGGTGTCCAAACTTGATTCAGGAGCTGTTTCGCGCTCCCCACAGAGGTGAGCTGTGCTCAGTCTCAGCAGTCCAGCCCGTCACCACTTCACACAAGGGAACGTCAAAAAACGTATGAAAACTACTTGGATGGAGTTAAGGGATTGAAAGACTTCCCGCACAGAGCACCGAGCCAGTGCTGCTCCCAACAGCACCCCAAAACACACCACGTCACTGCAGCTTCCAAAGAAACACAGTGCAATGCCTGGGATGGCAATAAAAGCAAAGTTTTCCTCCCGCTAGTCACAAAATACTGAACAGGCACCATTTTAGTTAATTGCAGGAAATGCAGGTGCTTTCTGTCCCTGAAACCTGTACGTTAGCCTGCTTTCTGATTTTTAAAGAATTAGATATATACGCACATGTACTCAAAATCTCCAAATTGTAATTTTTATTCTGCTACACAGTTTCATGAGCTCATTTCCTGATCTCACACAGCTCTGCTCGTTGCACACAGTAAGGGCTACAGGAGATTTGGAAAATAATTTCTCATAGATTTCCCCTCATTCTAGTGCCTGTTTTTACTACGCAGCAAAAGTTGCACTAGAGCACGCAACATGTTAAGAACACACCGTTTCATCCCCCTTTTTAAAAAATTCCAGCTCCAAACGCCCAACTTCCCAGTCGTGACTCTCAGTTTTAATTAATGTGGCGCTCGTGAGAAGTGACAATTTTCTTGACAGTGATGAACAGCGAGTGGTGTATTTATCCATCCGAGAGACGCGCTGCAGACAGAAGAGCCGAGCACTTTCCCATCAGTGCACCTCTGTCTCCATCTCCGAGGGCTGAGTTCATCTCGGAGCGTGCTCTAGCCCTGGCCTTTCGCTTCCAGTTGCTGAAAGGAGTATCAATTTTCATTTGCATACTTTGCCTGCTGAACTCCAGGCTGCCAATTCAGTTTACACAAATCTCCCAAAAAGCTGTTAGATGGCAATATTTCACATCGCTGGCTGGGCTCTTTGTCAGCCATCCACACGTTTTAAATCTACACTTTTACAGATTCTGAGTATCTGGGACCACGACAAACCTTTCATTGGTATTGACACTCTAGACAAGTAACCAAAGTAACACCCATTAAACCCAAAAGACTTCCAGAAAGTCTGCGTAACGATGATGTTCTAATCAGTACTGTCTCAGAGTTGCTTTTCCAGCTTATTAGGTCCAATTTTCAGGAAACACTTCTTGAGCTGATGTAAACTTAGGACAGTGGTGCTGCCTTTCCTGGGTGTGTTTACCCCAAATGATTTCTCCATCTCCTATAAACAGCCTGGCATCCCCAGTACTTCATAAGTGAAAACTGACTCCTTCCAACCTAGCAAAACCTGAAACAGCCACGCTAGAAAAGCATTAAATAACTGTTAAGGAAGTGAGAAAAGGAAGAGGTTTGTAATCACCACCAAATACCTTACAAAGAGCACATGCTGATGAAGATAAAAGCTTGCCTGCTCCAGGCATTAATTATTAATTTTAAAAATTGAAATAAAAACCGTTTTTAACAATGTACAACTTCATGCAAAAATAGAGTAACAATTTCAAAGTATTTCCTTAATCGGAGTGCTGTGGTTGTGATGGACACAGTGCCAGCACATCAGGCCCACCTGGCTGCCAGGGAATGTCCCAGCCCAGGTTAACCTGGTTTGGTAGGTGCTGACAGGTCACACCTTTAACTTCTCCTGGGGTTTTTAAACTTATTTTAAAGTACCCAGCAAACTCCAGACGCCACCAGGAACACCCACAAGTGCGATTTCACCAGGTGGGCCAACACCAGTCAGTGTTTGGAAGGGCGGGGAGGGTTCATATCACGTTCTTCCCTCACCGGCCCCGCCACCCTCCACTCTGTTCAGGGCGCGTCCTGCCCGCGGTGCCATCACCCGGAGCAGCCGCAGCCCCGCTCCGAGAGGCTCCTCGCAATTGCTCACAGCTCCCCTCCTTTTCCCCCACCGTCCCCACACCTCCCCTGGGCCGGGCGCCTCACGCCTGACATCTTGAGTCAGGGCGGATGCCGGCGGTGGGCGCGGCCATCTTTACTCAGGGCACGGCCCCGCCTGTCCCTCCGCCGGACTCTGCGAGCGCCATCTTGGGTAAGGGCGCGCTCTGCCCTCAGTGCTGCCTCAGCAGCCATATTAAATAAGGTCACCCCACGCCCCTCAACCCCCCCTCCAAAAAACCTAAAACTCCAACCCTTAGCACCCCACAAACATCCTGGGTACTCCCCGTTTCTCCCCGCAGCCAGCGCGGGCTCCCACCGCGGCGGGGCCGTTCCGCTCCTCCCCGGTCAGCTGACGGCGGCGGCGGCGGCGGCGGTCCCGTCATGGCCGCCCGGAGCGGCGCGGCTGAGGTGCGAGTGCTGCTTCTCCTCTGGTTCGCAGCCCTGGAGGGAGCGGCGGGCTCGGAGCCGTCGCTTAAGTGCGAGGAGCTGCGGATGGGGCAATATCCTGAGCGGAGCCGGGGCCCGGGGCGGGGGGTGGTGGTCGTGGTGATGGGCCCGGTGTGAGGCGGAGGGCATCGCTTGTCCCGAGCCCCGGCTGGAGGGGAGGGGGCGGTGAGGGCCGTGAGGTGCCTGGAAAGCCTCAGGGTGGGAGCCCCGAGGGGGTCTGAGTTGGCCGGAGCGGGACAAGGCACCTCAGGATGTAGGATGAGAGGAAACGGCCTCAAGCGGCATCAGGGAAAGTTCAGTTTGGTCATCAGGAGGAATTTCTTCACAGAAAGGGTGATTAGACATTGGAATGAGCTGCCAGGGAGGTGGTGCAGTCGCCGTCCCCGGGGGTGTGTAAGGAAAGACTGGATGTGGCACTCCGTGCCGTCGTTTGGTTAACATGGTGGTATTTGGTCATAGGTTGGACTCGGTGGTCTCAGAGGTCTTTTCCAACCTAATTGATTCTGTGATTTCGGGCTGTGATTTCTGTGTGTGCTTCAGGGCAGGTTTGGGATGTCTCTCCCATTTTCAAAGAGAAAATCCTATGGGATAGAAGACCCCACTCCCTCACCTCTCCACCTTCTTATTTTCTGCAGGACACTGGAGTGAGACATGGAGGCTTTGCCCTATTATTAGGGAAAGGTTCTTCCCCCAGAGGGTGGTCGGACACCGAACAGGCTCCCCAGGGCAGTGGTTATGGCACCAAGGCTGACAGAGCTCAAGAAGCATTTGGACAACCCTCTCAGGGACAGGGTGGGATTGCTGGGGTGTCCTGCGCAGAGCAGGAGTTAGACTCAATGATCCCTGTGGGTTGCTTCCAACTCAGGATATTCTGTTTTTATGCCCTACAGGGCACAGGTGTTGGGCTCTACCTGCAAGGCTCCTGCTCTCCAAGGTGCCTCAGGCTCTCCCCAGAGCATGTTGGCGGATGGCAGCTAACTGTTATTCATGATCAAAAGTGTCCGGAGAGCAAATCTTGGAAAAGCTAACTTCAGCTTCTGCTTTACTTGGCTGTGGGAGTTGAAACCTCTGGAAGTCAGTTCCGGCTCAGTTTGTTTCTGCACCAAATTCCTGGCATTTCAGATGTTCATTTTTATGTGTTCTTGGAATTCTGTACGTTCCTGTAGATTTAATCTTCTCAACCAAATGCCTCAATTTCAAGGTATTTAAATAAGGGAAGAAGACTAGATGAGGCGTGTGCTACCTCGTTGCCTTCAAATACAGAGGCTATGACTGATAAATATTGTAGTTCCTTTAGGTAGTGCTGACTGCAGCACTAATTAAACATGGGGCTTATGCGATATATTGGTGTATTAAATTGGATTAGCAGATTTGCTGCATGGTAATGTGCTGTTCCTGTTTTGGGGGATGGGTAGGAACTAACATCAAGGTGCATCTTAAATCCTCAGGGTTTAAGGAGGGTGGAATAAATTACTGTTAAACCTGTTGTAATGTTTGATATGAAAAATGTTTTCCTCAATTACCTGAACATATATGTGTGATGAGCCTAAAATAGACAATAGCACACAGGAACCAATGAATTGCACAAATCACACAGCATATGGTAAGGATTTCTAACTTATATATTGATTAACTACATTTTTCAAGGAAGTGTTCGATTTATGCATTTGCGTATCTGCTAGGTGAGCTTTACAAAGGATGGGATTAGTAATACCATTAGTCTGAAAGCCCAAAACACTTGTGTGGATTGGGTGCTTTACTAAAAAGGAATAAATACATTTTCTCTGATTGGTACATTTCTAAGTGAGGTTTCTGGTAAATCTCCTCAATGTATGTTACATCCTTTAGGCTCTGTCCTGCACTGCTGTGATTAAAACAAACCATTCCTTTCATACTGATTTTGCATATAATTATTAGAAGAATTGACGTTTGACAGAACAGCCTTCAAAATCTTCTAATTTTTAAGGTTTTTTTTCTTAAGGCAACATAGTGCTTTCCATTTTTACTAGGTTCTGCTGTGTGAGGCTCTGTTTTGAAAGCACATTTATTTGATGATCAGTTCTGATGCACTTTGGAGTTCAACAGAAAAAATCTTAAATTGATCACTTGGTTTCCTATCTGTGTTTAACTTTTCTGATGTTCTCAGGCATTGAAATAAATGGTTTGATAGCACAGCAGTTTTGCTTTATGTGCACTCATGTTTAAAATCTTGGGATCACAGACTGCTTTGGATTGGGAGGGACCTTAAAGCTTATCCAGTTCCACCTCCCTGCCATGGGCAGGGGCACCTTCCACTAGACTGGTTTGCTCCAAGCCCCATCCAGCCTGGCCTTGGACACTTCTAGAGATGGGGCAGCCACAAAATACAAGTGTGTGCGTGTTTTTCATATTTTGCTTTCCATAAGTGTTGAATGACTTTCTTCACTGGGATGTTCTGGCATAGTGAAGGTTTTCCAAATAATTTTGGCTGAAAATACTATCTAAAATGGATCATTTTTTGAGTTACTCATTTCTTTACATAATTTTTTACATTGTGTTTTTGACTATACAATGGCCAGAGATTAAAAAGACGTTATGTAGTTTGAGGTTGATCACAACTCATTATCAGTTGTTTAACTAAATACCCTGTGATTGTATTTAATGCACTACACTTTTGAACAGGAGATAAGCTTCAGAATAGAGCAAATTGCTAAATTAATTAATGTTTTTTCTTTGTGCAGCATTTTTACACACACAGCAGTTTTTAGATTGTCCCCACAGTACTTGAGCTGCTTTTTTTTTAATTATTACTTAAGTAATAAAAAGTTAATTTCTGGACCATTCTTGAAGCACTGCAGTTCCTAAACACCTTTGTGGGATCCATCACCCAGTCAAATGGGGTTAATTCAAAGCATCAAAGCGGTGTCTTTGAGTAGCAGGTTTAGAGTCTTTGGAGTGACACTGAAAAGAAAACTGTGTCTTTGTTTATATCAATATATTTTAACTGCACTGGGGTTTTTCTAAGTAACAGAAAGCACTGCTTTTTTTGCTTTATTTTTTTTTACAAGAATGTATTTTTTTTTGTATTTGCTTTAGATTAGGCACATTGATCTGTAGCATAAATGTGGGGCTTTATAGCAGTTAAGTCCAGGCATAACTGGAATATTATTTTTTTTAGTCTCTATGCAGTATGGATAGATACTAAAAAAGATCCAACTCTTGCCTGTGTGTACTATTGGAAAATCTAGAAAGACATATTGAACCTGGCTTGCAGGTCAGATGGAATTAACCAACAGTACTCACAAGTACTGAAAACTGTTAGAAAATGGGCAAAGGTCTGGGTTTTTTTCTTTCAAAACAACAGACTTCAGCATTAGGGAGTGACTAATATTCTGGTAATACATTGCAAACTTTTAGCAGGTGTCATTTTCTGCTGTGATTTCCACTTTGGTTGTCCTAAGAGTCAAGGATAATGGGATAATTGGGTAGAAAGAGACCTCAGGAAGTTGTATAGTCCAACCTCCTGCTCAAAGCAGTGTTGGCACTGAATTCCAACCAGGTTGCTCAGGGCTTTGTGCAGTCAGACCTTGAAAACCTGCAGGGATGGTGATGACATGATTTCTCTGGGCAACTTGTTCCACTATTTGACTGTTCTCATGATGAAAAGGTTTTTGTATGTCAGGTTCTGATTTCTCATTGACTCATATTGAAGCCAGAGTGAGAATTACATTAGAATTAGAGCAGCAATTAGATTTGTATATTTTGCTTAATATTTAGCAAAGAAAAAATACAAGTTGATCATAGGACTGGCTTAAAAAAATATTTTTAAACCATATGTGTGTGAACTGTGCTCTGTATCAAGGCTGTTCTACAGCAGAACTTAATTTGTTTCAGTTGTGTCTTGCTAGAAAAACGCTGTGATTGTCAGTTATTGCTCAATTTCAAATAATGTTTTGTCCTCAGTTCAATGTCTGCCAGCACCAAATATTACTTGCAAAGATCACCTTGGCGTAGAAAAAGTCTTTACAGGACACGAAGTTGGATTTTACAAGCCTATTGAGTGTCGCAATGTGTAAGTACTCACTGGCTTTTGTGATCGTTTGTCTTTGTTTTCACACTGATGTTTTTCTAAAGTCGTGTGTTGTGTTGACAGAAGGAAAAAGAGAAGTAAAATAGAACCATACACGTGTTGCCCAGTAGTTAATCCTCTAATAAACAGTATAAGGATGCAACAGAGAGTCATGGAATGGTTTGGTTTGGAAGGGACCATAAAGCTCATCTCTTTCCAACCCCCTGCCATGGGCAGGGACACCTTCCACTAAACCAGGTTGCTCAAAACATGCATGTTCATAAGTGAATCTGTCTCTGCCTGCACATTTTTGTTGTTGTTATTGCTTAGTTATGTTTCTGTCTTTGCTTTACTTAGTACACTTTAGCCTGGCAAAATTTTATCCCTAATGCTAAGGCCACATTTCACATATGCTTAAAATCAGTACAGCTGGTGAAGGAGCTGTTGGGGACACCCCTCCATCGTATCCCAGTCCTGACAGACCCCACAGCATCAGGGAACTGATCTGGGTTGAGCTAACTTGGATCAGTTCCCCAGTTTGAGTCACAGTACAGTGGCTTCAAGTTCTGGTGCCAGCACAAGGATGAGGGTGACTCAAGAATAAAAGAGAGAGGAGAAAGGAGGGCTGGACTGGGCTGTGCTATTCAGTGCTTCATGCCAGTTTACAGAGTGCCTGTGCTGAAGTTGTAGTATGCCGGAATATTGGGGGAGCTTCAGTCTCTCCACTTCTTCCAAAAATGTCTTTAAGGGGAACTGTTCTCTATTTTTAAACAACTTTTGTATTTAATCAAACCCTCTCTGTCTTTTAAGAGCCTTTTCCTGCTATGTGAATGATGGACCTAGTTTTTCTAACGCACATTGTGAGTGATGGAGAGCTCTGGATACCAATAAATGTTCCAACTGGCCAATGCTAATGATCAGCCAGCACCTGTCAGTACCATTTGTTTCTCCTTTTTCTGGGATTCACATTGGAACCTCTTTCTTTTGTCCTACTGGAATCCTTGGAAATTAAAACTCCAGCAATACTCACTGGGTATTCCTTATCACTCTGGTGGGCAAATAACTCTTATGTGGTACCAACTGCTCAATAATTTGCTTAACTTAGAAGTACAGCTCTGCCTCTTAATTTCATAAATATTTTCTCTGTATTTAGTCTTCTCAGCAGTCAAAGCTCAGCAAACTGAAGAAAACATATTATTACATCTAATCAAATTTCAATGCTTCAAACTAGACTTCAGTCACATTTTTGTCCAGAAACAATTGTGTTTCAGTCCCATCTGTGATGGGAAGAAGATGAGCTATACTAGTTTAATAAAATTGCTTCCTCTTTGGATTAGATGGTAATTCTTATGTTTGGAGGTTTTTTGTATACATATATTTTTGGTTTAATATATTTTCCAGAAACATTTTTTAAATGTAGTTTTTCTTTACATTTATTAATTAAAACCCAAGCCTATAGGCAGAAAAATATCATCTTTTTTATGATGTCTATAACTTGGTTGTGATGATTATTTATGATGAATAATTAATGGTTACACTGCCAAAAGAACTTGCTGTGGCTTTTCCAGTCCTGTGATTGCCAGTATGGCAGAAAGGGAAGAGCATGCTTTTGGGCTGAAACTCCAGTAAAACACAACTGTGAAAAGAAAGAGTTACACAAGTGTGTCCTTGATAAAGTCCCAAAACTAGTTAAAAATGGCAGCAAGGCTAATATCACCATCTTTCATCTGTACACTTGTTTAAAAAGTGGTCCAATTACTGATAGATGTTTTCTAAGGCACTTTGAATGTTACCTAAGTGTTTGAAACATTATTTTAAGCAGGAATCTCCATCTTAATATTACAATAATAACCCTGCCCTTTCTACTGCTTTTTGGAGATTTTCCAGCATCTTATCTGAGTTTTGGTGGAAACTGTAACTGTCTTCTGGCAGAAATAACTGCACATCATTTAACCAGAAAATTAGTTTGAGAAGACATTGTCTCATAGCAGGATTGTCGTAGCATGGACACAGCAGGTAAATCTATCCCCAGTTTTTGGAAAGGACAAGTCAGCAAGCTGTCGTTAGCCAAAACTGTAATTTAGATAACAGTTCTGGGATCCAGTTATTTTAGAGCAAGACCAGGAGATGTTGTATGTTTGTGTAAGTGGTTGTGTTCAAGTTCAGTTACGCCTTGTGATAATTCAAGGAAAAGCTTGTAAGTGCTAAGATTGCTCCAACAAAGAAGTACTAGGAGTCGAGATTGCTTAGGTTTGGCTTTAGTTTGATGTTTTGGAGGTAGATTTTACTTTTTGGCCAAATTCTACAATCCCCCAGATTGGCTTTCTATAATGTATTTTGCTTAATATGCAGAGGCCCTGGTTCTGCAGACTTTAAGTGTCCATTGTTCAAGCGTTGCCAGTCCAGGGAAGGAGCCCACGAAATGGTAATCTTTGAAATTCACGAGGTTCAGTGTGGAGAGGTCTTTGAGCAGAGGTGAGAGACCCCAAAAGAGTGAGCCAAAGCAGTACCTGATATTATCAACTGCTAAGAAAGAGTTGGAAGGAAAAGTTTTTACCATGGCATCTGGAAGAAAGATACGCAGAAAAAGTAAAGCTTGGATGATGCTGAGAAGCGAGAAAAAAATCAGAAGAGGAACTGAAAAGAAATCGCGTCTTTTACCCAATTGTAGAAATTCCTTCAGATGCCTGGGATGTGTCATTTTCCTACTCACTGGTTTAGTCTTCAGTGCATGTTTTTATCTGAAAGAGTAAGACAAATGAAGTACGAAAGTGGATGCAGCCTTGTTGCAGCATGCTCATGCTTCCACTTCATACTGTATTTCTTCTCCCTGTCAGTTTGATGTTCATGAGGTTGCAGACTGCTCTGCTTTTAAAAACATCTCAGTGCATAGGCAAGTGCTCAGTTTATTGCTAGTTTTGATCAGGAGCATCTCAAATTAAACCATGTTCCCATTTTATGTAAGCTTTTTTTATGCTTTAGTCCTCTTGGAGGGCTGTTGACACTTTGTAGCTGATAAACAATTTCTAACAGTTTACCTCAAGTTTAAATAAACCCATAAGTGTTCTTTACAGTGGGAACAAGGAGTTCTAAAGATGATAATTTACATTACATTAGGTTCCAGGAATGCCCAGTGTGTTCTGTGTTGCTAATAAACACCAAGTAACAAATATTGAGGGAAGAGTCATGATTTAATCACTTAATGTTGCCATTAAGTCTTAAAGTCAGTAAATCTTGATAATAAGCAAAAAGGTAGATCTTTACTTGGCATTGAAAATGCTTAATAAAGGTGCTTGGACTTTTGTCAGCTACTGTCTTTTTGAAACTCTGTTTTATTCAACTGTTAACCAAGAGTTTAATTTGGGCCTATTAAATAATTGCTGGCATGTAGTTGTGCACGTATCAAAACAGTGAATTATTGAATATTTTTAAGTTCTAATTACATTTGGGTTTGCTTTTCAGAAGCTCCCTGTTTGCCGAGGCAGCAAGTTCTGGTATTGAGAGCGATATGTTTTTAGCTGCCTTATTAATGTAAAGTTCACATCAGCAGGGACTGGAGTTACAGGTGGTTTGGTGGCTGCATCGCTCCAGCTGTTGGCAAGAAAGGTGCCAATTAGGACAAATCTCAAAAAGTCTGTTGTATCTGTTTATGTTGTATGACTAACCATGGGAAGCTTAACTTAGAATACCTCTCTACCTCTGTACATCTTTATACAGTCAATAGTTCTTCTCATTGTAAGTTTGTGCCTTTCAGAGTGTAGTGAGTGGATACATGACTTACTCCTTTTTCCGAATCTTTCCTGCAGCTTCTTCAGCTGGTGGCCATGGTTCATTTCTCCTTCAGATCTCGTTGCAATTACTGTCTCTGCTGACACCTCACCTGTCTGTCCTGTTCCTCTCGATTTGGCTGCGTGTGAGACTAATGCCTGCAGACAGTATTCACACACCTCCTGGCTTTCTGGGCTTGTCTCAGTAGGGCTGAACTGTTAGGAAGTGCTCTGTGAAACTGGGGACGGATCAGCAACTGAATTATGCCTTGACAAGAAATCATCATTTAGTTTCAGAATAATCTGTATTCTGCAAGAGTACACTTGAGTTGCAGCAGCTGAGGTTGCTTTATGGAGGATGCCTTCCCAGTTTGAAAGCTTAGCATTATCAGTTCTGTGGCCGTTAATTGAAGATAAATAACAAGTCTGTTGGTTTTTTTTAAACTGAAGCAGCAGGAAAATGAGTCACTACTTTAATAGTCAAAAGTATGAGTGGATATATTTTGCAGTCATTACCTACATTGCTTGTTTCTTTTGGCAGAAATGGGTACTCCTACAAAGTGGCAGTGGCTCTGTCCTTATTTCTTGGATGGCTGGGAGCAGATAGATTTTATCTAGGCTATCCTGCATTAGGTAAGTTTATTCCTTTTCTTTGAGGCAAAGCTTGTTATTATGACTAAATTGTATGTGTATATTCATATTTTAGGTAATGAAGACCGGTAGTCATAGTTTTAATATTTACAACTAAAATCCTTACTTTATTGTCAAGATAAAATGCTGCATTATCCTCAGCCTGCTCTTCTGTTGGAGTGGTGACAAATGAATATATAGTTGTCCAACAGATAAAATCCTAATAAGCAAACGTGGTTATTGCTGTTCATAGTTTTGCTTTGCATTGATGTTTACCACAGCATTCTTTGGGAGGCACTGGAACACAAGTGAGTTTGACTCATGTGCCAGCTACTTAAATGAGGCTTGATTTTACCAGAAAAATAGCACACAAATTTACAGTAAACCTGGTGTTTTGGGAGATGGAATTTATTCTGGCAAATGCATAGCTTCAAGATAAATCACATTGTTAACAGTTCTGCAGAAGCTGGGACTTTTAAAAGATCTCCCTCTGGTTGGTATTTTTAGGACCTGATTTCCAGGATGATGGTGCCACTGACTTTTAAATAGTTAATAATTAAAAAACCTGTGTGTTAGAACTATTTTCACTGGCCTTGTTTCTGAGCTGGGCAAAGGGAGTCAATTTAAGTGTAGACAGCATGGAGCAATGATTTGGAAAAAGCTATGTGTCTTACTGTCACTTCAGTTATGAATTTTGAGTTTCTGCCCATTAAATGCAAACACTTTTTTTTTTTAATGACATTACCTGTCCTTCTCAATAATCTTGTGTTAACATCCATGTCTTTTATCCCTGAGATTCTGTGATTAGCACTGACTTTGTCCATCTGTTTCACAAAAAAATACATTTTTGGAAGCAGTCAATAAGGTGCATCTTTTTGTAATATCACTGGATTTGGAATAATAATTTGCAATAATTATTTTGTAATATATTGTAGTAATATATAGATTTATAAATCCTTAATTCTCACATGGAAGTTCTTCATGGCTCATGCTTTAACCCTACTGGAATATACTGTAGCCAGTAGCCAAAGTTAAGACCTAAAATTAAACTTTTCCCAAGCCAAGTTTTCTCTCCTTTGAAAGGTGAAGAAGACAAAAGCAAATAGGTGAGAGTAGAAAAGATTAAAAGAATAAAAATCAACACACTGGATTCCATGACAGTGGATGATTGGGGATTTTTTTAGGTCATCCAGGCCTTGGTAAAAAGTGGTTAAGAAAGGTTAATGGCATTGAAATGTTTTTTGCAAGTGTAGTGAAGAGTGTAAATGCTCTTTGGTTTTTTTTTTTTCCATCTCTTTTGCTTAAAGAGCACACAGATACAAACAAGCTATTGAGTATGAAGAAATCAGGAAAGCAACTTCTTCCTCTCCCACACACTGTGAACTAAACCATCAGTTATTAATGCAGAAGAGCACTATTTTTCCCTTCATGCTTTAGAGCAGTTTATTTTCTCAGTGTGATCTGCTGGTGGGGAGGGAGGTGAGGAGGAAGAAAAAAGCCAACTTTACCCTGCACTCCAAAAATAAATGCCAGGTTCAGAAACATTTCTTCTCCATCCAGTTCCTCAGGTGAATTAGAGCTGCTGCTGGAACCAGCAATGGTAAGAGACCTGCTGGGTTCCTCAAATGCCAGCTGGTACTGGGACACCTTCCACTAGACCAGATTGCCTAGAGCTCTATCCAGCCTGGCCCTGAATGCTTCCAGGGATGGGCCAGCCACAGCTTCTCTGGGCAACCTGTGCCAGGACCTCACCACTCTCACAGTCAGGAATGCACATGGGTTTTTCTTCCAATCAGCTGAAAGACCATCCAGCTACTACTCTTTCATCTTCCTGGTCATTAGGAGTTTTCCCCTGTTCTCTCTGCAGTGTTGCAGAGATTATAAACTATCTCCCTGGAATTCAGTTCCATCTTGCCAACTATGGGAGCTATATCCAGGCAGTGGGATGCTCTTCCTGCAGTGTGGATGCAGTTATTCTCCTCTTCTTCTCCATAGACAGCCTCATAAACAGGGCTGGGGGAGAGGAGTTGGTTTGTGGGACGTGTTGCTGCTTTGGAGAGAGGGATAACCCAGATGTTTGCCTGAAGTGATGCTTAAAATACGTATAGTTCCCACTGTATTATGTTTATTGCACAGGAAACTATTGATATTAAAAAAAATAAATTTTAAGACATCCTCTTTCTTCTGAGGGCATTTTCCAAATGAAGTCTACTTTGCAGGGCATCTTCCAATGAAACATTTATCTGGTAGTTACTATTCTGATATATTTTCTATTTATCTTTTATTTATTAGTATAAAAATAACATTTTTGGATACCAGTTAAAAAGAAGCATTTATATATTTTTATATAAACTAAAAATAAATTCATATTTCAGGAAAAATATAAAAATGATACAAAGGATTGTTTTCCAAAGTTGCATGTTCTGTAAGTCAAATCTGTATATGCTGCAACTCATGAGGTGGTAGAAGGTCTCTATTCATAAGGAAATTTTGCAGCTCAAGTTGGGATTTTTCTGTCAGTGCTTCAATCAAAGGAACATTTCAGTAACTTGGTCATCAGCTTTGGCCTTTGCTTATTTAAGAATACAGATCTGTTAAAAAATTGTTAATGTTTAAAATCCTTTAACTGTTTTCAGGATGTAGAAATATGAATATGCAGTTTGATTTTTTCCTTGATAATTTAAGCTCTTCAACTTCAGGTCTATTTCTAGATGTGTGTGTGTATATATATATATATATATATAATGTATATATTATATATATGTATATCATATATATAATATATGTATATTTTATATATATATATAAAATATATATTTTGTGGGAAGGGGAGAGAGTTGAGATGTGATTGCCACTAGAAACATGTGAACTTCATAGTAGTTGCTTAAAGTTGCAGTTAAGTTTTACTGTTGTTTTTCAGGTTTGTTAAAGTTCTGCACTGTAGGATTTTGTGGAATTGGGAGCCTAATTGATTTCATACTTATTTCAATGCAGGTAAGTCAGAGTTTTCAAAACAAGATATAAATCTGTGTTTGTTAAAGCTGTGATTTGATGGCTAATAGTTCATTAGGGTTCATTTCAATACCTTTGGGTATTGAAAAATCAAGGCATTTATTTTGGCTCTGTTTGGAGACTGTCGTAGAATATAGACACGAAATATCAATGTATTTGCTGTTGGAATTAAAAATTAGACTAGCTATTTTTAAATACTTACAGTGAAGAGTACCATAAATTCACTTTATCAGAGCCTCTTTATGTGACTCAGAGTGTTGAACTCAGGAGATGTCCTGCTGTTTCCAGAATCCTGAAGTTCTATGTTTGCATGTGCATTATATTCATGAGAGAAGACATTGCCACTTTTCTGCCTCTCCTCCAAATTCAAGTCCCAGATCACCTGAGAGCTGTGACTGTAGGATTCATGAGGGTGAAATCCCCAGCTGGAGTGAGATCTTGTGACATCATGAAATTGCCAAATTGTCTTATTCTACAGTGCAGCCATTTAGCATGAATTGCAAACTGCCTTTCATGAAGTTAAACTCCACTGTGGATGTAGGAGTTGTTTCTATGGGTTTATAGGAAAATATTTTGAAAGTGTGAATCTTTGTCTTTTCTGTGCATTCTCAAATTCCTTTCTATGCTCTCACAGTGACCTTGCCTCAGAGCACTTACAGATCAATTTGAGAGTATCTTTCATCTCTCCTTGTTGATCTCCCTGGTGACCCCACATCAATTTAGTACTTCAGAACAAAAAACTCCATGATCTTCTCTACTTCTCTTCATTCCTTACCTGTGCCGTGTTTCAAAGATACTTGTCATCAGCCTAATTCTCTGCTGCAGACCCTCCTTTGTTCAAGAAAAGTGGTTTGGAGCCCACTCATTTGTTAACCTGATTTTGTGACTCAAATCCTCACCGGATTAACCGAGTCCCAGCGCCTGGCTGTGTAATTTGGTTGATTAGAAGCCCAGGGGAAATGTTCCTTCTGAGACAGCGCTCGCTAAAACAGTTAAACTGCAGCATAACTTCAAAATAAATCTAGTTTCTGTTTGACTAATTAAGCATGACTAATTTTATGATGGGAAAATTAGCAGTAATTGAGACATTAGCACAAAGTATATATTTCACTTCATATTGAAAAGTCTTGGTTCTCTTTTTCTCTTGCAGATTGTTGGACCTTCCGATGGCTCCAGTTACATTATAGATTACTACGGTGCGAGGCTCACACGGCTCACCATCACCAATGCAACCTTCAGGAAAATGCAGACCTATCCCTAGTCCTGGCAGTAATTGTCACAAATCCATAGGGGCAGCTTATTTCTACAGCTGGATCCAGTTGTCCACTGGAATTGCTGAGGACTCATTAATTGCATTTCATCAGAACGGAATATTAAATGTACCTTGAACGAAGATGATCATATATGGAAGTTCCTCAAGTGCATGAGTTTACCTCAGAGGTCTAACTTTGTGGCTGCTCTATTTGTTGGAGCGCAGAGTTTCTTGCTAAGTTATATCATTTGTGAAATGTGCAGACTTTTGCACTGATGTTCTGTGTCTGTAAGTATAATTTAGTGTTACAGAGAACTGGAAAAAGAGTGAATGGGCCAGGATTACACTTGGGATCTGTTCTCATAACAGTTTCCAAAGTGGCAGTTTGGAAATTAACTTAAATATCCCAAACCACACAAACTGCCTTTCTTTCTATCCTGTTAAAATCCAGATAGCCCCAAGTCTTGTTCTGGTGTATCCTGTGAAATTCTATTTATTGAAATAATTACTTCTGTAAAGCTTGAAGACAAATTTTGGTCAAATAGCAAAGTTTGGTCAGTACTGATCAACAGTAAAAAGTATGGAGGCATAAAAAATAGAATAGTAGGTGACACATAACAGAAAGTGAGGGTTGATGTTGACATGGCCTGAGGTTAGAAGAGGAAATAATTGTTCTGCTTATTTTGATTTTCTGATTTCTGCTTATTTGAGTTTTTTCTTTACTCCTTTGCAACCATCCACAGTGAAATACATACCTTCTTTTTCTGGAAATAAATTGGTGCATGTGTTTGACAGCTACAGAGTGTCAAAAGAATGAATTCTTTGTACTAATAAAGCCCTTAAAAGGTTCTTTTTTTGGATCACTTGTGTTTCTGTGAAATAATTCTGTGTCCTTCAAAGTCATTTGACCAGAGTTTTTAGAACAACTAAGATTTCCCACGTTGTTCCTTTAAAGAAAAGTATATACACACAGAGACAGAAAACAGAATCTTCACATTATTTGACCAATTTTAAACATTCACGTTACCTTCTAAGGAAAACTGGCAGTAACTGAGTGAGAAATTCATGTGATAGAAACTATAGTCAAGATTTTTTCAAAAATTTGGGCTATTCTGCTTTACAGCTGAAACTTTCAAAACATTATAATGTGTCCACAAAGGGTATTTTTAAGAGAATTACCAAAAATGAGATTCCTAAATTGATTTTTTTAAAGCACAATTTGTGGTTTTTAGTCTCCTTTTAACCCACAGTAAGCCCGGTGCACAGAAAGCTTTGTAAAGAAATCCTGGGTTTTTTTCCAAATCAGCGTAACCTGACATATCACGTAATGAGAATAAACCACAAGGAATACTTTGTGCTTAACATTAATTCCTTCCTTCACAAAAGAAAGACGTGGTTTTGGAATACTTCCTACCATGCATTTTACTTGTGGGTTCAAAGATACAAGAACACTCTGTTACAGCTCCCTTCCCTTGCTTGATATTTGTTGCACCTCCCTTTGGTCTCACTCACTGAATGCTCTTTGTGCACATCAGTTTTGTTCCCTGAAATACTTTGAAAAACAGGCAGGAAGTGGATGGAAAATAGATGTTTGAATCAAATAAGATCTCCTGGCTAAGATCATCCTGTGACTTGTCTGCTTTTTATTTTTTTCACCCTGAAGCTGGTAATGAAGCTGTGAAAATAGGAAGATGTCATGGATGTTATAATAAAAAAATAGCCTTGGGCAATTTATCACACAAGATTTCATTCTAAAATGTGTCTCCAGGTGTACAAGTAGCAGAGGGCTTGACTTGGTGATTTCAGCAGTCCATCATGTGCTTCGTTGTCTGTAAAAGAATCTGGGACCTATTTTGTGTGAATCAGATGAAAGTATAATTGGTTACAAGGTCCATCAGATAGTTTGTTAATCCCAAAAGCCAAGTAGCCAGCAGAGAGAAAGGTCCGCTATTCCAAGTTGCAGTGTTTCTGCAGAAAGAGATGGGTGCCAGCCAATCCAGGAAATAAAAGCTGCAGGGGGATTCCTCCCTCCTGGAGCTCTGGTTTGTGATCCAGTGTATGGTCATGCCAGGACTGCACTGCTCTGTCATCACAGGCAGAATCCAGCCACAGGCGACCAGACAGAGCAATTTAATTCTCTCCCCTTTAAGTTGTATTCTAGTTCATCCTCTGTCTTGTACTGACGACTTTCCACTTCATCCACAGCTCTCTCCCATGTCTGTGAAGCCTTTTAGAAACTAGTGCCACAGATAGCACAACCCTCGGAACTTGTATGGGATCCTACTGGAGTTCTGTTCCATTTCTGAACACACATTTCTGCGTTTCTGTGTTACTCCTTCAGTTGAAATGGAGAGAGGGTTAACTGAGCGAGCAGATAATACTGCAGGGCCAGGAGAGAGTTAGTGAGGTCTTTGTTTTCATCTTGTAATTGTCAGATATGGCATGTTTACCATAAGGGCTGTGAAAAGTGTGATGCAAGATGTAAAGCTGTCCCTCTGTGTTAATAATAAATTGGCTACAGGAATATTTATCAAAATGTCTGTCCAATGATGATTTTCTGTGTTGCCGCCTGCTTTAGCTTCTTCCTGTCAATCAGCTTGTCCATCCTAATGTTTCTGTAGTTCTGATTGCACTGGAATAATATTCTCTCTGGATTGTTTTCCCCAAAACAGTTGCAAGGCAATGCAAATAATTAGACAATGTAATATGTCATCCTCCTGCCTTGTTCTCAGATAAAATGATATCTGCTGGCCTTGCAGATAGTCAGGAATCCTTTCAACATTCCAACAAGACAGAGTAATACTATTTTGTATCTGAAAATTAAAGAACATCAAAAATAAAGGCCAGAGTTTAAAACAAGAATTTGAAGTGCTTAAGCTTTAAAAACTCACATGAAACTGTTCACTGAAGATGCTGCAGATCCTGGTCAGGCGTGAAATCCAGATCTTCACAAAGTACAGATGCAGTTCAGTCATTGCAAAAATGACTCTATAAACCGTCCTTTTTTCCTCCTTTTTTTTTGATGTCCATTTTAGGACTTTCTGCAACGTGCTTAACTGTGATCTGAAGGAGCGGGAGCTGGGAGAAACATCCAGCTTTGGGCACTTGACATTCATTCCCACAGTGCAAAATAGGTGTGCTTACTCTGCATTAATAAATGTCTCTGGGTTGTATTTCTTCAGTTAGGTCAATCTGTGCATCTTTCACTTGTGTTTAGAGCTCATTTTCAAAAAAAAAAGTGGATTTAGAGATATTTTAGAACAAACTAGTTATTGCTCCTGGGATTTAAATCACAACTATGCCACAGCAACTTCCTGTGACAGTACTATGTTATCCTTACTGTTTCCCTCTCCACCACCACCCACTACTTACTACATGAAGATATCACTGCTGCTTTCAGGACCTGATAACGCCTTAAATGTTACCTTTTATTCTGTTTCCAAAGATGTATTCCTGTACATCTGCCAGTAAAACTTCTCAGTTCCACAGGAAAGTCTTTGTATTTGAAATGCTCCCTTAGAAATTTTTTTTTTTTGGAGAACATCTGTTGTCACCCCATCAAGAATTGTTTCCTTTGTTCCTCAGGAGTATATTCAGTTATATTTGCTTGGACAGCCACGTCTATTCAGTCTGCTCCCCTCTCCTCTCTGTGTTTTTGAGATTTTTTAATTTTAGATGCATTAGGTGTTCAGGCCATCTCTGCACTGCTGCTTGCTCTGCAGTTTTCAAACCTGTTTCCTCCAGAAGATGATGTTAAATACAATAAAGTTGGGTGCTCGAGCACCCAGTTGAGGAAATTCCAAAGGCAAGACTGTGCATTTCCATTGCCTCATAGGACTTTTGCTAATTGTGTGGTTGCTAATTATGTCACTAATGCATCATACAGACTTTCAGTGTCATCTCATCCCTAACTACTCTGCCATTTTCTTTATTATAAATGGTCACTATATGGCTTATTTAAAAAATGCATAATTTAAATTCATTTAATTCATGCTCTTTAACTAGCTACCTTGTTCTGGGTTCAGCCTGCATCAGAGTCTGCCAAGAAGTGAAATATAGGAGATTATTCTGTTTGCATCTTCTGCCTGAATCCGGGGAGAAAAAATAGCTTAACTTTAGGCATATGCTTAAATGTTTTGCTAGACTGAAATTTGATCAATGCTCTTCCCACTTTCCTCCTCTCAATCCATCTGTGTTACCCAGAGAACCTTTCTAATCTCTGGGAATTATAAAAGAAAATCACACTCTGTAGGGAAACCTCAGCACTGACAGAGTGAATGGCTAATGGTATTTGATACAGCTCTCTGATGCCCCACGTCCCAACTTTTTTTCACCTCAAAGCTGCTTTTTGTTGCCTTTTGTTCATAAATCTATCTGTCCATGTAGCAGCTCCCTCTGGACATCCTGCCCCAATTTTTCAAGTACTTCTAGGAGGAGTTGGGCTCTTCAGAGCTGTATCAACCATGTAGAAATGTCACGGCATCAGATCAGGGAATCTGATAAATCCGAAGCAAAGACCCGTTGGGGAGCAGTAGATGTCAGTAAGAGGAGGTTGTAGGCTCCAGTTGCTGCAGAAAGAATCTGAAACTCAAGCCCGCGTTGTCTCTCTGCCTTCTGCTTCCTGAAGGTGGAGCCAAACCCCCTATCAGATCCCCAGATCTTCCCAAGTTGTTCTTTATCACACAGCAAAGACTTAGCACGCCGGTATTTTTCCTTGCACCACAGAGAAAACTGGAAAGTGGCTGCGAGGATTCTGTCTGGCCAAGATGCACTGTGCTAACTCTAGGTCTAAGACTGCAGCAAAGGAAAAGAAATCCAAGGATAAAAGGACAATCAGAATGCTGTTTGCACCATGTGTGATGGAGATTTAGTTCCATAAACTCCAAACAAAATAAAACATTTTAAAAATACTACTTGTCTCAAATACAAACTCCTTGTTTTTCCCAGGATTCTGATTCTAACTCTTTGTGCTTCATTAAAATCTCGAACATCCACGTGCTCCAATAACTCTCCATGATCCATCTGAATGGCTGCTTTCAGGACTGCAGTACTCTCTGAGCAGCATATTCCTCGGGCTCTGCAGATGCATATGACACAGCAGAATTTTAGGCAGTATAAGAATTATAAAGCCTCAGTTTCCATTACCGTAATTGCTATATAAATCCTACCTTAGAACAGGTCTATTTAACCTTGGTTTGGGCTGAGACTTGGTCCAAGTCTGATAAGTTGAACACCAAATTATTTTTCTTTTTTTTCTCCTTTTCTCTGCAGTATGGTAACTTAGTGGGCAGTGGGGTGAGGAGGGAGATAGGATCCAGTGCATCCTCTACCTCTGCCAGGGGGTGGTTGCAATCAGGCAAAATACCTGTCCCCAGCCAACAGCAGGACGAAATGAGCTGTTCCATGTGAAAAGCACCGTTTCTCCCCTTGGAACCTGTGGCTGCTCTTTGTACACAGCTGCACTCGGAGCAGGTGTGTGAGACGGCTCGGAGGCAGACAGTCCACAGAGCACGGCAAGGAGGGCTGGGGTAAACCTTCACAGCCTGCACCCTTTGGAGGGCTGGAGCAGGAATTCCCATTTTTCGTGTAACTTGCACCAGCTCGATGAAAGTGAAGGTGATGGGTGCCCTGGTGCTTCCCCCTTGGGGTGCTGAGGTGCCTTGAGCTGCTGCCAGTTACCTTTCAGGTTAAAGCATTCAAAAATTGTGATAGGAGAAGGAGTACTGGGTTCAAAGTGAAAGAGGGGAAATTTAGGTTAGATACATACAAGAAATTCTTGACTAGGAGGGTGGTGAGGCCCTGGCACAGGTTGCCCAGAGAAGCTGTGGCTGCCCCATCCCTGGAAGTGTTCCAGGCCAGGTTGGATGGGGCTTGGAGCAACCTGGTCTAGTGGAAGGTGTCCCTACCCGTGGCAGGGGGTTGGATCGAGACAGTCTTTAAGGTCCCTTCCAACCCAAACCACTCTGTGATTCTATAATTCTAAAACTGAAAAAGAAGTTGGTGGCACTATATGCAGAGGTTGGTGATATCCTGCTCCACCACTGGAGCATGCCAGACTCCCAGCTGCTGGGGAGCAGCTTTGATATGGATAGCCATGACTTGCTCCAAAGGAACTCTTTTCCATGCCATGAACCTGTTTTGCAGTGGGTGCTTTGCCCGTGATTCAGTAAAGCCATAGGAATGAATTTATTAATGTATTCTTTTTCCTTTACACAAAGTCTTCTTCAAAGTTCCTTGGATTTACCATGGGGAAAACATGGCAAGAACATGTAAGAGGAGATCGCTGAGAACTGAAGAACAGAGTGTTCACCTTGAGCCAGATGGGACTGCCCACCATATGGATTGTGTTGGCTAAGGCAGAAACCTGGGGAATGCAGAGGTGGGGGGTAATTTTTAGGGCTTTCATTCCAGGGTCCATTGATTATAACCCTATTAAGAGGCTGATGCATGCGACTTTTAAGTTATTTTGTTAACTAAGTGTAGGCAATGGATGTGTCATGCTAACAACCATAATTGCTGGTGTGTCTAACACAGTATGTAAGTACAGTAGAGTGAATTTAAAAGGTTGTGGTAATCTAAGAATGTTAAAAGGGAAATGTGTGCCTGAGGGGCGTGGGGGTTGGGGAGAAAAACGACTTACTTGACATTCACTGTCTTCCTCCCAGCTCCTTTGCTAAAGTAGGAACAGAATCGGAACAAAAAAATGTTTGTTTTACAGCTGTACCAAGTTACGGCGTGGACTCGTGCTCCCCCCTCCTCTCCCACTTGCATCAAGTACATCCTGTACTTTTGGCAACATGTTGACTGGATATTTAAAAGCTGTGAACTGTTCTGAAAGTTTCACATACTGGGTTATGGGCCATGTGTGTTTGATCAAAATTCAATTACTGCACTGTACCATGCTTGGAAACCTATCATCCCAAGTTATGAAGTATGACGAAATAGGCTAATCTAATTGGTTCAGTATGGGAGCAGTATCAACCAAGCTTGTTATGATAAATAGCTTCCTGTGTTAAAGGTTCTCTAGAGCTTAAGTATCTTGGCTCACCTCCCTCAACAAAATAAGAATAGTGTTCCCTGGGAACAGTTACATCACTGTCCCTCTCCTACATTCACAATTAAAGGTTTGTGGATTTTTTTTTCATCTTGCTGTTCCTTGAACAGATAAACCATAGCCATCTACCCCATTCCCCATTCCATCTCCTCTCACTTTCCTCAGGTTGGGTCGCGTCGTGCTAACTCTGAGTCTGCCTGTTCCACCACACGGCTTGAACACACTGGAAGTGTTCAAGGCCAGGTTGGATTGGGCTTGGAGCAACCTGGTCTAGTGGAAGGTGTTGGAATGAGATGATCTTTAAGGTCCCTTCCCACCCAAACCATTGTGGGATTCTATAATTTTAAGGCAAGCTTCACCAGGATGCCAAAACCCACCCTGGGCCAAGGCTGGGGTTTGTGTGCTGCTGTATCAGTACATGTGATGTGTCTGTTTGGATTTGGATTTTTGATGTTAAGTTAAAAGTGGAAGCACTTTTAATATTTCTGAGCATCTAATAAAAGAACTTTTGTACAGTGAGTTCCGCACCTATGGATTATCTTCTTGAAACTGAAATTTTAGGTCATCAGTAGGCAAATCCAGTGTGCAAGTGCTGGATTATGGCTAGGGAAGGACTATGTTCTAAGCCTGGATTTGTAGTCACTAAATTTGGCACTAAGTCAGTGAGCTGTCTCCCATGAGATGATACTGGCTTCATGATTTTATCTGGTCCATCTTTGGCAAGAAGTACTTAGCTCGGATTTTGATGTCACAGTAATAGACAGTGTCAAGGAGGAAAAAAAAAAACCACATGGAAAAGTGGCTCCTTATGCTCTGGCGATTCAATTTTTTCCTTTCTTGAACCCCCCCCACCACGTGCCTCCTAACTCAAATATCACCTTCAGGCAAAATAATTGTGTGATGATCATTTTACAACACAGAACTTTGGCCTGATATTGCAAGGGCCTGTAGCTTTAGTAAGTGTTTTCCCAAGAATAAAGTTATTCACTTACTTAAGGATTGGTAGAATGAGTCCTTATGTAAGTAAGTCTTCGAATTAGCCCCAAGACTGCCTAATACCTGGATTAAGCCTGTATGGTGATTAATGCCTATTTACTATATCTGTTATCCCACAAGCATTTTGCTCTTCAGCCTTGATTAAGCCCTTTGCTTTACCATTTAAAATGTCCTGCTTAACCTTCTGCTTACAAACGTACACAGTGCTGAGGTCTGCACTTTTAACTAGTAGAAGTTCTACCATAAATAATAGCATTTAATTTTAAAGTGGAACAGCTACAGTCACCACTTGATTAAATGACAAAAAACAGCAACAGCAAACTGGGGAACATAGAGTTTTTCACAGCCAATGTCTACGTCCACGTAAGAGAAAAAAAATACACTTTCCTTCTACTGATTAGCACTTTCTTTGCAGGTCTTTATTTTACATGTTTATAGAAAATTATTGCCGAAAGAGCCTAAACAGTGACTCTCTGCGATTTCCCCAAATATGTTTTGAAGGAGATAAACTAGATTAATCTCTCTTTATAAAGTTCCCACAAGAAAGCTCACAGACACAGTAGCTTTACCTTCAAAAATAGAATGTGACTGTAGGCACTTATGCTAATCTCTTTTTTGGCAAATCAGCTTTTTTGTATTGAATCTTGCTTGATTGAATAGCACTGGAGCTGCCAGAGTAAATGCTATTATCAATGTACAGTAATTAAGGAAATAGTCCTTGTCACTCCAACAGTGTCCAGGCAGTGCCTTCTGTAATAAAGTTAAATGATAAAGAAACCTCTTCAAGGTGTAGATATTGGACCAGAGGAGCTGTTGACATGCAGGGAAATAACACAGTTTGGAATTACAGGTGGTGGGGAAAGTATAAATGCCCATGGAATTCATGCTAAATGCATGTTTGATGCTAAATGCCGAAATAGATTCTCAGCACTAAAACACATAATTGTTTAATTTGTCGTGTAATTTCCTGACTCAGGGCAGTTGAGCATCTCCCAGTCTCCACCCTTAAAAAATGTGTGTGAAGGAGAGGAGAGGGGGGAGACCCTTCCATCATTCAGCAACTTCAAAGATCTTTTCCCCCTTCAGGCAGGAGCCTGCACGAATGATAAACCTTGCTTTAAGATCAGCAGAGCCCGGCTCTGCCAAATCCATTTGGGGAGAGAATTTCAGTAAAAAGGACTTGTCATTCCTTCCCCCGCCCTCCTGTTTTACTTGAAACTTTACAGCCTGGAAGTCCTTCGGTGGATCGGGATTGTTCCTGCAGCACTCGAACGGGGAGATTCCTCAAGGAGAGAGAAAGAGAAAAACCTTTGGATGTCTTCTGCATTAAAACCATATCACAGGTACCAAGGAATGTAAAATATAGTAAAGCAGGGTAATTCTCAGGTTCCAGAAATGATGTTTAATAAGCAGAGAATGCTAGTGGGTGCTGCTGGAGGTTTCTCGGTGCTGCTCAGCTCGTTGCAGTGCTCTGGCCTATGACATGCTGAGCTCTGCACTTGAGAGCAAAGAGCTTTTGTCCAACCAAGGTACGTGCAGGAGAGATGTTGTTTAATGTGTAATAAATAACAAGGGGAGGTATTTAATCAAGCGTGCCGGGAAATACTGCTCTAGTCCAGCCACACACATTTCAAAAGGTACAGCTTGGAGCGAAGGCTCGAAGGGATGTAAAGGGACAGCGTGAGGCTGCTAAATTTCATCCCACTACTCATAAGACACACACGGAATTCCAGCCCTCGTGCTGCTGTTCCCCAGCAGTCTGTGTCTTATCTAAACTCTGTATAATAATTTTCATATTTCATAAATCTGGCAGTTTTGCTCAGGCATATATTATCGAGGGTTTTAACATTCCCTGCATCGCTCCGCTCTAACGCATTGACATTCTGAAGGCTAGGCATCGTAACCTCGCCATTAAATCTTTGACACAATGAAGTGTCTTCTAAATAAATTCAGAGGGATCGATCCAATGAACTTCAGGCTGCACCTTTTCAATTATTTTTTAAAGATGGAAGTGTTTTGTGCATATTGAGCTCTGGATTTGTGAGGCTGGGAGAGGGGGGGAGCCACATCTCGGGCATGGACCCGAGCTCTGCTCGAGCAGGAGCTTATGGAAACACTTGGAGGGGAGCGAGCACATGAGCTGTTCCCATGCTTCCAGCATGACTCTGAACTTCTGGACCTGGGCCTCTTTTCTGTTGCATGTAAAACATTAATGTTCTACATATTGTTCCAAAATATTTGTTTTTTTGCGTTCTCATAGCTTGACCTTCAGAACCGTCAGCTTGAATCCAAGCAGAAGCACTTTGGTGAGAATTAAAGAAAAAATGATAGCCCAGGCAGCAGGTTTTTAATTGAGGCATGCCAAATACCAAAGGCAGATGCTTTTTCATTCTGTAGCTCCTGGATACGCCGTCTACTTTTCGGTTTCAAGGACAAAGGAAACACTTACCCAATTAGATGAGGCATGAGATTGTGACATACGGGCTCTTTCGTTAAATAAAAAAAATGTTAGAAAAAGATATTTGACCTTAAGTCAATAAGTGCTATTAAAATAATGAACACTCCATAAATCCAGCCATACACACAGCCCACGTTGGGAGCTGGGCCGTTTCTCTCACAGAGAAGGCTGTAAGACTGCACGGGACAAAGCCCCACACAACTCTCTTGGCCAAATGGCATTCTGAAGGCCTTGCTTTTCAAACAGGATAGACAGAGGTGTAAGCCAGTTACATTGTGAGGCTGACTTCTGCTATGTCCTCCCTCTGACATCTCTATCGAGTCAGCCCGGATGATACCAAACATGATCTGGTTGTTAGAACAGCTGGATTTCCCCCACACACTCAGTAGAGCTGAAGGAATCTCTTGCTCCTCCTACCAGGCTCATAGGAGCCATTTTTTAATGGGAACATGGTTTGCCCAATGTAACGTGGCTTTCGTCTGCTGAAGACAGGAGATGGTTAATGCTTTCTACACTCACACCTGAATCTGAAGCATCCTAGAGGCCCACTTGAACTGCTTCATGAGGAGCATCACACACCTTTGTCAGAGGCGGGATGCATCGGGATTTGCCTTGTTTCTGTATCTGGAGGTGGGGGCAATAGTTAAACTTCAGAATAATTACAGCTCTGCTGTCTCCTGCCTCAGAGCTGGGATGTGTGTGCTTTATCCTCTACCAGGCAGCAGGAAGTGTTGATTGATAATTGTGGTGAGTTTGTGATCCTCCAGAAGAGCGAAGAGCCTCCTCCATCCTCTGTCCATTGTTCCTACTGTTGGCTTTGCTGAAAGTATTGAAATCAGAATTGTACCATCACTGCACAGAGGACTGGAGTCTCAGGTGCTGGGAATTAACGTTGCCTGTTTAATTACATCAGTGCGCAGTCGGAGCTGCTAGCTGTCCTTTTTCATAGTGTTGCAATTGCAATCTCACATCAAACTGGGTGGGGGGCTGAGTGATACTGGAACAAATGGGAGTGACTGGAAAAATTGCTCTTGTTCTCCCAGACAGGCCCAGCTGCCATTTTGATTTCTCTCCACCTTGGTGGCTGTCCCTGGCCCTCTGCAGCATCACTCCTGCTCACATTACTGCAGAGCCATTAGTTATATGTGACACCTAAAGGGGCCCCAAACAGTGTTCCCGGTGACAATTCAGGATGCCTGAACCCCTGGTGATTCTGGGCCTTGAAGTGTTCCTGGTCCCAGCTGCAGTGCAGATCAGGCTGGAAGCTGCACCTGTGCCTGTTGGCAAGGTCCCAGCCAAGGGCAGTCACAGCACCGCCGCAGCAAGAGCATTGATGCCAATCCCCACCAGTGGGAACCCCATAGAGAAAAAGAAAAGAGGAACAGCAGGAGGGAGTATTCATGGAGCTCTTGGAGATTGTAGAATTCTGGAATGGTTTGGGTTGGAAGGGACCTTAAAGACCATCCAGTTGCAACCCTCCTGCCATGGGTAGGGACACCTTCCACTAGACCAGGTTGCTCCAAGCCCAATCCAACCTGGCCTTGAACACTTCCAGGGATGGGGCAGCCACAGCTTCTCTGGGCAATCTGTGCCAGGGCCTCACCACCCTCACAGGGAAGAATTTCTTTCTAATATCCAATCTAAATCTACCCTCTCCCAGCCCAAAGCCATTGCTGCAGATGAAGCGATGATGCTTCTCATCTCATCTGCAGGAGCAGCAGTGTATCACACTATATCTCTGGTCCACTATATCCCAGTGTCTGCAGCAACATGCAGGAACAGCCTGTTCCTCCTGCCACCCACAGAGCTGGCTGCACCCAAAACACTGCTGAGCCTCCCTGGACCCCTCTCCCCTGGACCAGGAGCTGAGATCAATGACATGGCTTAACTTCAGGCTCTGATGCCTTGGGCCAGCTCAGCACTGTCACCACTGAGCCGAAACCTCATGTAATCCACATTACTGTTGCTGCCATTGCTTTTAGGAGAGTCTGTACAGAGTTCTTTACTTCTGCAGTTTGCACACCCATAAAAACCATATGGAATACAGGGAGGTGAGGAAGAAACACCATGTATTTTCATCATATTGATATTTCTGGCCCAATTTACATTGTGACCATGTCCTTGATGATGAGGAGCAATAAATACCCTCTGTCAGGCTCATATTGCGATGGGTGGGAGAGAAAACAGTGGCTTGAAGGGTGTCACATTCTGGAAACCTGACCTGGGAAGAAGGATCCACAATTAACAAGATGGGTAAGGGAGTCTCGATTATCATAAAAAAAAGCGCATGCCAAACAGTTTTAAAGTATCCCACGCATTATTGATGAATTTTCTGTTGATGAAAGAATTCAAAGGGGTGATATTTGCATTCTGGACAGAGAGGGAGCAGATCTATAGTGCAGCTCTCAATAAATACATTGCTGCAGTAAACTTCTTTAGCACTTTGCAATTCACATCTGATCTCTGCTGACCTTTTTTTTTCTCCTAATTAAATCTTTAGATTGCAAATGAGCCATTTCCTACATCAAACTGGGAGATGGCAAAGGAGGAAATTCTACCCGCGATTTATAGGAGCTGCTGGTGACCTAACTGTCTATCACAACCTGTTCTAATTGATTTCTCTTTGAATTAAATTTGTCCAATTACTTACTCCTAGGTGAACAAAGATGAGACTATCGTTAAAAGCTGTTGTGCCAGTGGCAGCAAGCAAAGCTGGGTGTATGCAGTGGATAGAAGAGAACAACTCAAGAAGATGAAGGCCAAGTGCCTCTAGCACCCAAAACCTCTAGTTGCCTCAACCAGGTGTTTTCCCAGAGGAATGTTTGTTTGAAGAGACCGGTTTTGATAACTTAGACTGTGTCCCTGCCCTTGGCAAGGGTTGGAACAAGATGACCTTCAAGGTCCCTTCCAACCCAAAGCATTCCAGGATTCTATGATTCTGTGTTGCCGTTCACCTGCACCCACCAGCAATGGGAGCAGTGGCCAAGCAACTGCTGCTCTCCCAATTTTCCTTTGGATAGACAACAAAAAACTATCCTAAGCACTTTCCAACATGGTGTAGAAATATTATTTAGAAACAAAAAAACCTTCCCCAAGCCCCAACTGTGGGATTGTAAAGGTGGGGGAATCACAGCCCAGTGACATGAGGGAAGAATCCCAGCTGAGAAAATTCTGGGAAAATGCTGCAAATGTCTTTTCCTTCATCCATGTGAGTTGTGGGAAGGCTTCAGAGTGGGGTCCTGAGGGAAGAAGGGACTCTTAGAAAGATTTACATGTGGGATCTTTGTATTGTCCTTCCTGTCCTTAATATGGAAAATCAACCCATTTCCCTGCATGGAGAAATGGAGGCTGGTTGGCAGCCATGGGGATGGTGTGTGGGGAGCTGTGGTGGGTTCATATTTTTTTGTTAAGATGCATGTTTCCTAAATAAATAAACACTGTATTCCCCGTGAGGGTGTTCCTCAAGCCACAAACCTCCCCTTTGGGGTCCCCTTGGCTTCCCTGGATGGGCTGAGGGGGTGCCCATGGCCCCCTGACCAAGCCCCCAGTGTTCTGCAAGCTGTATCCCTGTTGCTCCATGCACAAGTCCCATCAGCAGCCACCTCAGTTCAGGGGGTTAAAATTTATTAACTGAAAATCAATCAGAATAAAAAGAGTCCTGTGTGCTGCAGGACACAACACACCCCCTGACAGCCATCACTGCACTGCAGAAGGAGCCACAGCACCTGGTCGTGGCTGCGTGGCACCAGCCAGCTCAGAGCTCGTGGAATATTAAAGCTTTGGAGGCAAAATGGTCAGTGGCACATAGCTGGACCTGGAGCAAGCAAACAGTGTCATTCCTCACATGGCTGTCCCAGTGCTGGGGTTGCCAAGCTCTGCAGACACACTGAACCCTGCACAGGGATGGCAACAGAGAGGAAAGTTGTGGAGATGCCAGCAGCCACGTGAATGAACTTGGGAGATGAATACTCCTTCTCCTTCCATCAACACCTTTCAAGCAGACCGGGAAGAAAAGAAAAGGAAAAAAGAATCTAAGAAAAGGACAAAATTATGGGAAGGGGATGAATCAGGGTACTTTTCTGTGGGCACACAAGAGGCCTTGGTCACCCCAGGAGCCACCAGGGCAGTGTGTGCTTGGAAATTAAAAGCATTCTTGGAGCAGGGGAAAAAAGAAAAATCTGTATAAAGTGATTTAGTTCTGGCTAATGAGCTGGGTAAAAGCTTTATTTGCTAGAAAAGTGATTTAATGTGTAACATGGGTAACTTAAGTTCATAAGGGCTGGGGTGTGCTGGCATCATCAGGGAAGGCAGAGGTCAGATCCCTGTTGGCATCAGGAACTAATGAGATGCCCAGGGAGGCCTTAGCCCAGATTCCCTTGTGGTGCGGAGGGAGATGCTCCCAAAGCGAGGCTGTGGGCAAGGGATGGTGCTCATAGGGGGATGTGCCCCCCCTGCACCCCACTGGGTTTATCTGATAACTTGTGATTTCTGACAATTTATAATCTATAGGGAGACCTTAGAGCCCCTCCCAGTGCCTGAAGGGGTTCCAAGAGAGCTGAAGAGGGACTTTGGACAAGGATCTGGAGTGACAGGACAAGGGGCAATAGCTTCCCACTGCCAGAGGGCAGGGTTAGATGGGATATTGGGAAGGAATCCTTCCCTGTGAGGGTGGTGAGGCCCTGGCACAGGTTGCCCAGGGAAGCTGTGGCTGCCCCATCCCTGGAAGTGTTCAAGGCTAGATTGGATGGGGCTTGGAGCAACCTGGTCTAGTGGAAGGTGTCCCTGCCCATGGCAGGGGGTGGAATGAGATGATCTTCAAGGTCCCTTCCAACCCAAACCAGTGTGTGATTCTATGATTTCCAACTATGGAAATTCCCCTGGGCTGTGGCTGTGAGCCACACCTCTGCTCAGACAGCAAATCTGAAAAAGGGTAGTGTTTTTACTCAGATCATCACTCATCCTGGGTGAAGCAGATCCCTACCAATTACTCTGCCAGAGGAAAGATCCTGGTAACTAATTCTGCTTGTGAATGGGAGGATCTCAAGGCACTCTGAGGCACTAACGAGGCTGCCTGACCCCCTCGAGCCCTTCTGGGTGGCATTTTAACGTGGCTGACATTTTCCACGCTCCCTCCTTGGTCTTCTGGCTGTGATATAAATTTTCTTGGAGTTCTGCTCTGTTATTTGCATGCATCTACATGCTGTTTGTTTTTACACAGTGACCTACATAACTCATTTTAATACGTACCAAGGTGGCAGGGTTGGGCTGGAGGGGTGCTGGTGGGATGCAGCAGCTCAGCTGCAAGGGATCCATCATTTCTCTGTTTTGGGAGAGGCAATGGGGACAATGACTTCCCCTCCCCTCACTGTCCTGCTAAAGCCCTCCATGCTGGTGGAAATAGTGTCAGGCAATTTCCATTGGTTGCCAAAACCATGGATGAACTCTTCTTAACCATCAATTTTAATAAAATATTAATTTTTAAATTTAATTTGTCTCCTCTGTTCTCTTCCCTGTTTGCTCCTTGAGAGATAATGATTCCTGTTAGCAGAAACACAGTGATGCTCCAGGAGCCCCCAGCTGTGAGAAGGGTGGGGGGGTTCCCTCAGGTCACACAGTTCCATATATGTGGGAATATGTATTTTCTTCTGCAATTTGTCCATTGCAGAGCCATCAGGATGTGCTGCAGAGTTACTGAATCTGCCTCTTCTTCACTTAATATTAAATATTAGCAATTAAATATTAATAAATGTGTGAAATGGAGTTTGGTCTGATTTGGAAAAGTCATAGAATCATAGAATGGTTTGGGTGGAAAGGGACCTCAATGCTCATCCAGTTCCAACCCCCTGCCATGGGCAGGGACACCTTCCCCCAGACCAGGTTGCTTCAAGTCCCGTCCAACCTGGCCTGGAACACTTCCAGGGATGGGGCAGCCACAGCTTCTCTGGCCAACCTGTGCCAGGGCCTCACCACCCTCATAGGGAAGAATTTCTTTCTAATACCTAAACCTACCCTCTGTCAGTTTAAAGCCATTCCCCCTTGTCCAGTCACTGCAGGCCCTTGTGATATTCTCTAGTCTGGATGTTTCTGGCAACTCCACCATACCTGTGCTCCTGGCTGGTGGAGCAGCCCCAACCCAGCCCTTCCCCAGCCCCTGAGAGTTCACCTTTTTCAGGTAGTTCACCCTTTCAGAGCAGCCCAAGGGCTATCCCTGATCCTCCTTAGCCAAAAAATAATAAGCCCCATGCTACTATATTTTGGCAGGGTCTTGGCCCCAGTGCCTCAAGCAATGGCTGGAGAGAGGAGCTGGCCCCATGCCTGGTCCTGCTGCAGACACTCTGAGTGCTGCGTGTCCTTCATCTGGCCCATTTCAGCTGTAATTGCAACAGCCTGAACCACCACACGGCTTTCTGTGCTGATATTTCATGACATTTTATGTACATAATCTGCATATGTTATTTTTAGCAAACTTTCTCCCTGGGACAGCCTCATGTGCACCACATCTTGTTCCCATGAACATGTGCTGCAGTTGGGAGAGGTTTGCTTATTTTTCTGATTTTTAAAATTTTTTTCTCAGTCAAGACCAGGTTTTGAATTGCAGAAGCAACATACAACCCCCACCATATTTTTCTTTCTTTTCACAAGGCTGTTTAAAAGAGGGATAAAAAAACCCAAAAGCAAAGGCAAGCAAGGTGGTCCAGCTCCTGTTTCCAGGCATTTCCTTGCTTGAGATGCTCTGGGGTGAGTTAGCATCACCCTCCAAAAGAAATAGCATCCTTCTTGGGTGGAAATAGCATTGTTCTTGGTGGAAATAGCATCATTCCTGTGGAAATATCATCGTTCTTCGTGGAAACAGAATTGTTCTTGGTGGTAATGCATCATTCTTGGTGGTAAAAACATAATTCTTGGAGGAAATAGCATCGTTCTTGGGTATTTTGGGAACAAGACAATTCCTTGGTCTTTGCTGGGAATGGTTTGCTGTGGCTCGTGGAGCTGCTGGCACGTGTGGGGTTGCAGTGAGCATTGTCCTTTTGGGTGTTTTTTAGGAACTGTGGCTCCAAACTCCATGCATGTGGGAGATGCCCTTCTTGCCTGGAGACTCTCAGACCCTTGGCAGGGAAAATCCTGAACTTTGAAACTTAGGTCTGCTTTAACTGTTTGGTGGAGAAGATGTTCCCTAAGAAAAAGGTGTTTTACTAAATTCAAAGCAATTGTGGAAATCTGCTGGTTGGAACGTGAATGCTGGCCTTGGGAGGACACTTTCCCATGTGGTCTGTACAGGAAGGAGGTGGTCCATGCAAGGAGGGTGGTGTCCGTGCAGGGAGGATGGGATGGTCCATGCAGGGAAGATAGCATCAGAGAATGGTGCCAGACTCTTTCTAGGGGTGCCCAGTGACAGGATGAGGAGCAATGGCCATAAACTAAAACACAAGAAGTTTCACCTCAACATGAGGAAGATCTTCTTTATGTGGAGGGTGGCAGAGCACTGGAGCACTCTGCCCCCAGGGAGGGCATGGAGTCTCCCTCTTTGGAGACATTCCAAACCCACATGGACACATTCCTGTGTCACCTGCTTAATTAGGGGGATTGGAAGGGACCTCTGGAAATCCTCCATTCCAAATAGTTCTGTGGAACTGTGAAACCCCCTGCCCTGGTGCTGCCTGTGCCATCAGACAGGGAGAGTTTGTAAAACATAGGAGAAGAATTTGTTTAACTTTGGGTCTCACTTGGCCACCTTCCCCACAGTCCTGTGCCTGGTGCCCCAGAGCAGGAGGAGCAACATGACCCACAAATCCATCCTGGCTCCTCTGCTCCTGCACGTGCCGGCTGTTTCTGATGAGACCCATGAACCCAGGGATACAGCAGGGACATGTGGTGACACATGGCAAAGCACAACCTTGAAAAGCACCCGCTGCAAGCAGTGTTGGGCAGTGGCATGAGCTCCACACAACACAACTGGATCCTGGTTAAAAGCTCTTCCCGAGTGCTTGGAGCAACGAAACCTCTTTTTTTTCTGAGTCCTCGTTGTGTCCTAATGAAGGAATAAAATAAACATTTGGTAACAAATCCAGCATATGGTTATTGTTTGCTGCAAGGACAGGGGAAAACATGACTCCATAGCTGGGCGAAAAGGCTGCAGCTGCACTATCGCATTACCGCGCTTTATTTAATAAACCCTCGTCCTGCCAGCCTTAACGAAATTTCTCCTTCCCCTCCAGCCCTCAGAGGTGGTTTTGGTGCCTTCTGCCGCGATGGCCATGGCAGGGTCACATGTGCCCTTCGTTAGCGGAGGAATCTGCTTTCAATCCTGGCCCTTCAGATTGTATTTTCACAGTGATTCATTAGTCAGCGAATGCTGACAAGCTGCTGTAAGTGTGCCATCTCCCGCATTGTTTATATGCAAGTGCAGCGCCCAAAATGATTTATTTAGGTTTTAATTAAAATTTGTGGATAGACCAGTGAGTTTTAGCAGTGCCGGTTCCAATTTGCGGTTGCAAAGGAAAAAAAATAAAATAAAAAAATCAATAGGCTTGTAGCATTTATGTTTTTAGAGTTACCTCGGGCGGTGGTGACCTGCTGGTCACTGGCCCCAGCCGTGCCACCTACAGTCGACAGAGATGTAACACCTTTGGTTCCCACATCAAGGAACACACCTGGAATTCCTCTAGCAGGTAAATTGGTGTCCCATGAGTGATGTCCTGATGACCCCAACACTGGACTGAGCCCTGAGCAGATGCAGAACTGCAAAAATTTAAGGGCATATCACAGAATCACAGACTGGTTTGGGTTGGAAGGGACCTCGAAGATCATCTCCACCCCTTGCCATGGACAGGGACACCTTCCACTATCCCAGGTTGCTCCAAGCCGTGTTCAACTGGCCTTCAACACTCCCAGGGATGAAGCAGCCACAGCTTCTCTGGGTAACCTGTGCCAGGGCCTCACCACCCTCACAGCCAAGAATTTCTCCCCAATATCCCATCTAACCCTGCCCTCTGGCAGTGGGAAGCCATTCCCCCTTGCCCTGTCTTGTCCCTCTTCGGCTCTCTTGGAGCCCCTTTAGGCACTAGAAGGGGCTCTAAGGTCTCCCCAGAGCCTTCTCTTCTCCAGGCTGAACACTCCCACCCCTTCCATTCTGGCTCCAGAGCAGAGGGGCTCCAGCCCTCAGAGCATCTCCATGGCCTCCTCTGGACTCGCTCCAGCAGGTCCACGTCCTTCTTATATTTAATTATATTTAATTATACTCTCATTTAATTAATATCCTTCATATATTTAATTGCCTGTGCAGGATCACAGCAGCGCCCAGGAGGAAGATGGGTAACCTGGGGAGGTGGCTGAGCCCTGAGGTCCCATGAGGAGGATGAGTGACTTGTTGCTTGAAAGAAGAAGTTATGATTTAAAAATACTTTGGAGGGTGTGGGTCACCTCCAAAATAATCTTTGTGCTTTACCCACTGCTAGCATCTCTCATTTCCCTTTTATGTTTCTGGTAACTTTTCATGACTCCAAAAGAACAACTGGGAGTGGAAGGACAAAGAGTTTCTGGTGGGTGAGCTGGTGAAGCTTCAGGGGTATCTCTGCCCTCCTCACCCTGTGAGACCCCCTGAACCACCTCCCTGGGTGAGGGATGATGTGTTGCTCTTGCTGGATGGAGATTTTCTTGCTGCTCATGACATCAAGATGAGTATTTATAAGTTGTCATAAAGCCCTAAGAGACTAAACTTGTGTTCCCCCTCCCCCAAATTATGAAAGTTAGAAGCCTTTCTTGGCCTAAAACCTCAGAGAAGTCTCAGAGAAGTCCCTGCTGTACCTGATGTAAATATGTATTAATTAAAGCACTTTGGAAATGCAGAGTATTGACCTAACAGGCCGTAATGGCTCTTCTTGAGCAATTACAATCTATCATCCAGCTCCAGACTTCGGGAGGGATTTTTTCGGAGGCGCGTTATTGACCTGATGGCCCCGGGCGGTTTCCTCCCTCGCACAGACCCTTCCTGCCCCAGGGCTTGCATCCTTCCCGGGGAAATCGTTAGAGAGGGAGGCCCTAAATCCCTTAAAATTAACAAATAGGATGTATTCCATCCTGCCCTCTCCCTGCCATGCACCTCCTCTCCAACTCTGCATCACTGAGGGCACTTTTGAGACTTCCAACCCACCTGCAGACCCCAGGAAAGACCCAGAGAAAAATATTTATATATAAAAGAAAACCTTTGTGCTTTGCAGTGGTGGAAACCCTTCTCGAATATAGCATTTGTCTCCTGAGACTTACACCTTCTAATTTAATTTTCCTCTAAATCAAACAGTGTATTAATCCCCAATAGAAAACACGTTCCAGTTGCACAAACAATATTTAAATGGTATAATAGGGACATCTTTTATAAATACTTCTAACAAATCCTGAAAAAACCCAAATGTGTGGGCTATAATTAATAGAAATGCCAAGTGCCAGCTAACCAGGAAAACTCCAGCATCATAAATCTGCCCCGAGCCTTCTCACACATGCTGATGGATGGGGACTTGCAGCTTAAATATTTAACAATCAATAATTCAAATACCTATCCTACCCTATTAAATTTGTCACATTTATTTATAAATGCAACATCCAACTGAAGTTTCTTTAAAAGTTGGGCCTCTTCCACCCAATAACAATATGCAAAATTTTGAAAGAGTGTTGGAAGGGAAAAAAAGGAATCGGGATATGAAATTTCTGTGGGGAAATAAGGAACAATGGGGGGGAAAATTAAACCCCATATCCCAAAATAGTTGGCTGCATCTCCTTCACCCTAATGGGTTTGGATAATGCAATGTGCAGGCAGGTGCTGTGTCATATGAATCACATTTATAGGAACATTTTCCAATTTCTTCGCCGCCCAAGGCAGGGAGCTGCCGTTCATCCTCCACAGATGAATATTTCTGTGGCACAGGGTGGGCTGCGGCCCCTGCCCACACATTGCCTCCAGTCCAGAGCAAATCCTGCAAAACAATGAAAAATCCTGGCGAAAGGGATGGGTTTGGGCCTGACCTGAACCGCAGTGATGCTTTGCTTTGCCTTGTGGGAGGCTAGAGGGGGATATAAGTAAATAAGTAAGCAAATAAATACATGCTGGGTGCAGTGCTGCCAAGTGAGAGGATGATGATGATAATAACAAATGTTAATAAAAATAATAATGAAATTGGATCTTTCCAGTCTGCAGCACCAGCAGCCTGACGCTGTATCTGAAAGTTTTTTGGGAAAGCAGGATGACTGCATGGTTTATCAGATGGCTCCTCTCCTTGCCAATGGCCTCCATAAAAATAACACCAATGGGGAAAGCTGTACTCTGTTTCCATTGATCTGGAGGAAGAGGAGGTGGCTCAGAGCATCCCACGTGCTGCTGGAGACTTGACCATGCCTCCAGTTGCCTGTGGCACAGAGTGTTGCTTGGCCCCTGAGCATCATTGATTTCAAAGGAACACCAGATCTGACCCGAAAGGTCATGAAACTCCTGGATCCAAACTTCTGGAAGGATTTAAAAAACCCATGGATGAGGGGTGAGTGGTGTCGATCACGGTCCCTGTCCCCATCACAGTGTGCCTGTGGGCCCGAATTACAATGGTATAAATCTCTGTGGCAAATTTATTGCCAGAATTTATCAGCTCCAGTTTCTGAATGGCCAAGCAGTTAATTTTGAGATGAAGTGGTGCCATTTTCATCAATACCTGTGTGCTAAATGCCCATCAAAACATGCAGCTGCAATTAATACTGTGTTGCTGAAGTAGTGAACCAATAAATATTTCTAGTCTTGGCTTGTTTTCGGCAGACGTTGGACAAACCCACTGCCTTGGTAATATTTCCTGAGTGCTGGTCTTGATGCATCAACAGGAACATTTACGTTTAAACAGGCAATTAAGTAGCCAGATCTCCTTCTGAGCAGAGCGAAGCACTCAGGTTTCCCGGCCTAAACCCCACCCTGTGCTTTTTCCACTCCAAGTTTTTGATTTCTGTTAGTGGCTATTGCGTATTCCTCTTGCGTTCCGAGCCAGGCTGGCACATTTTGATAGTGATAAATAATAAATGGGATTTATTTCCTTAGATGCTGATGGAGACCTTTTCTCCTGCAGGAAGAAAGAGAAAGCGAGAAAGCAGGAGTGAAAGAAAAGGTGAAAGAAAAGGATGAGGAAAGCAGGAGATGGTCCCCAAGCCCTGGACAGTGCTTGCTCCACTCCCGGCACAACTGTCACCTGTGTGGGGCAGGATTCAGCTGCCCTCCTGCACTCTCCTCATTCCTCCACCAAACCCAAGGAAGCCTCAACCAATTCCCTCAATAATAAAGGGAATAAGTAAATAATAGTGAATGATTTTTGTAGGGGGGTGGTGGATGAGAGCACAGGGAACAGGCAGTGGTGTGGAGCTGTTGGAGACGTGGTGATGGGCAACACCTTCCCTGTGTACTGTCACTGCACTTTCTTAAAAGCAGATTTTAATTTTCTGTGTGTATTTGTGCAGTGATGTGCAGTGGTGGGTCCCTATCCCTCCCATCCATCCCGGCACCTCCTGTGATCACAGCCACTGCTTGAAGAAAGCATCCAGATCCCACAGCCCCAAGGAGCAGGCTGGCCCATGCCTGGCCTCACTTCCAAACCAAAGGACACCACCATCATTTAGGTTGTTTTTGCAACCTCAAGATAAGTTTTCTGCCCAGTTTGGGCAGTGGGCACAAGCTGAGCACCTCCACCTCACCTCCTTTGCCCTCTTTCCTCCCAGTGCTTGCGGGGGCAAAAGGGGCAATGCTGCTGGCAAGCCCCTGCCTGGGGTACTGTGTTTTCTTTGAGGACAGATTTGGCTTTTCCTTACTGTCTAGTCTCCTTTATGAGAAAAAAAAGCCAAGTTGAACAGGGTCCAAGCTGTCCTCAGCTGCCACACTGTGAATTGGTGCCAGCAGGGCCCATGTCTGAGGCAGTGACCAGGACACAGCGAGGGGCCCCTGGGGACAGTGACATTAGAGCTGTGCCCAGCCTGACCCTCCCACCCTGGCCTTGTAGCCAAAACCAAAACTCTGTGGAGGTGTGAGAAAGGAAATACCAGCAGTTTATGAGTGTCAGACAGCTATTTGTTACAAAACACTCATTTCCCCCCAAATAAAGAGCTGGTGCTGCAGCTGATGCTGCCCAAGGAAGGGCTGAGGATCATGGTGGTCCCTGTCTTGTGTCCCCTGAGGCCATGTGGCAGAGAGCTGCACCAGCCCTTGCCTCTCACCCATCTCAGTGCTCTCTTTTAAGCAGAAAACAGGCAGAATGGCTTAAATGCAAAAGAACTCTTTCTAAAAATATTAATTTCTGTACATATCTTCTAAGCAGAAGGTGTTGCAGAGTGAAAAACTTTGAAGGAAACTTTAAAGTTTGTAAAACCTAAGTTTTTCCTGTTTTTGCCCAAAGAGTCTTGCAGAGAAGGGCAGCTCTTCTGGGTTTCAAGGTCAACCCCAACAGCCACGGCCAAAGCATAGCTGACGGCTGTACTAGGGCTCCTTGGAAATGCAGTAATATTTTTCTAGTTTAGCTAAATTTGAAGATATATTGCAGCATTTGCAGCATTTATTAATCTCCCTAGTCTTTCCTAGGAGTGCTTTGTGTCTTTACTTTGGATGATTTAATCTTCGGAGTTTTGCCAAGCATTAATCCGTTATTGTGCAAGGAACGATTCTGTGTGGTGGGACACCAACAACACAGGGAAGAATGGTCGATGTGAAAACAGCGACTAGATTTAACCAAATATCCCCATCATTTGGGATGGAGCTGCTGCCTGGGAGCCTGCCCAGGTCTGAGGGCTGGAACCAACCACCTGGAGAGGTCGATGGCGCAACCGGCAGCAATGCCCGCGGCCCTACAGCCGCATCCCCCCCAGTGCCCAGCTGGAAGTAAATAACAACACAGCCTGTTAGCATTAGCAATTTTTTATTTTCCTTTTTTGTTGCATAGGAAATGCAGTACTTGCTTCCAGTAATTGTATTGTAATGTGAGAAGGTGGTAGCACTAATGGTTGAATACAAGAGTTAAACTAATCCACACCAGCTCAAAAAACCTGCGGAGACTTAGTTGAATAAGAATGGATGCCCACAGTGATTCTCAACCAATTACAATTTTTTTCACAGAACACAGTAAAACTAAAATGGTAACTATGAGAGTCAATACAAGTATACTAGAGGCACGAGGGGCCTGACTCATAAAAAAAATGAACACGACATGGTATTAACACGGGTGTCAAGTGAATTTGCAGCAGATCTTTCACACGGCCGGTGGAAATTTTAGCGCCCCAAATCTCAAACTGCCGCTGAGGGACTGGGCTGGGCCGATCCCAGGCAGCAGGGCAGGGCTAGGGCAGAGCTCAGCTGAGCGGAGAACCCGCACAGACAGCCAAAATGGAGATTTCTCCTTGATTGTATTTCAAAAGGATTTCGTGGCCCTTTCCCCAAGGCAGCAGGGACGCCGGCAACAAGGACAAGCATCGTCGGCACTCTCTCCCTACCATGCTCCGTCTAGAAACTCATCTTCTTTTGTTTTTCCCCCTCATATTAATTTGTGGATGCAGATAAAAGGGGAGGGGGATTTCACCCAACACAATTGTTTTTGTTCATGCTCGAGCATAGAAGATTAACTAAGTGGAAAATAGTCTTCCCTAAAAAAAGGCGTACAAAGTACAAAAGTTCACATTGTGGACTAGCGCTCGCCTCGATGGAGGGTTTCTCTAGAGCTCAGAGGTAGCGATCGAGCGTATTTTGTTCTGGTATGGGACAAGATCTCTTTTGTAATCAAGTCTCCTTGTACTGCCGTGTCTTGAGCCCCCAGCACCAGCCGGAGCGCGGCACGGAGCCGTCCTCTCCCATGTCCCCTTTCCTCCTGCCAGCTGCACCTCTGGCATTCGGAGCATGGTCCTGTGCTGCCTCACCGCCTCCACAACCCCTTCCCATCCTTTCCTGGTCTCCATGGGGTTTGGGGAGGCGGAGAGGGGAACGTGAGGGAGAGGAGAGCCAGCTGGCATACGTGCCAAGGTGAAACCTGTCCTCAATTTGGAGGAGAAAAACCCACCAGCCTCCCCGTGTTAATAGCAAAGGAACTTTTATGAATCGGGCCCAAAGTTTGTACAGAGTTTGAAGAAAAATATTGCAACTGTGCATGAAACTAAACAACCACATGAGGTTTTTTTTTTCTTTTTTTCTTTTTTTTTTTTTTTAAAGGGTTTTTTTCTTTCTATATGAGGAAGTCTGGTGTGAAGAAGGGTCAAGCATGGGTACCTGGTTCACCGCTGCCCATTAAGAAATCTCTCGCAACATGAGCTCGGTCTCATTTGTGGGTTTAAAGGACTGTCCTTTCAATTTGAACTGTTCTTCAGAGCAAGCTCTCTGAATTCTTAGGGTAGCTTTTCGAGACGAAAATCTTACCAGGCACGGATTTCTGGTCTCAAACACCATGTCCTGCCCTCTAGGGAAAAAAAAAAAAAAGAAAAGGAAAAAAAAAGAAAAAAAAGAAAAAAAACCCAAAACACAAGTAATACTGAATTTAAGTAAATGTATACCTCCAAAATACTGAAAACACCCCAAATCAATAAAGACAGAATTTGCGTTCTCAGTGAAATATCTTTAAACCTATCTGACAAGAACCAAGTCAGAAAAAAAGACTAACATAACTTTGAGTAATATTCATACAGCTACTAAGCATTATGGAATAGCATGCATTAATATTGTACGGTTATTTTACATCACCTATATCAGAAGGTTCTGACAGACAGCGAAGGCTACCGGTGTAGAAAAATCTTACTTCAGAAGAGCAATATAATACAGATTTCACAGGCACTACATTTTAATATATCAGGTATTATGCTGGTTTTCTTATAATTCTTTCTGTCCTAAAGCTGGCATTATAACAATGACCGAAAAGGCAAGGATCGAAGTAAACGGAAAGTAGATACCAAAGTTGATATATTCTTTTCTTTTTTTTTTTTTTCAGATAGATTAGTGCATAGTTTTCATGCAGATAAACACTGCTATGCATTTACATTGTTGGAAAGCAGAGTGAATTGAGCCCAAGTTGTCACATTTTTGTAAATCATTTTGCCAGCCTGTAATAGCACCATGTAATGGATTTGCATTAAACATTAAATTGATTTCAGAATTGGTGACACAGTATTCACTACAGTTAAGTGCTATGGAATAGCTTCAATGTTACCTGCTATATATCAAAGCAATTTTCATCCCACTGCTTTTTTATTGGAAAAAATAAAAGGAAAATGTACTCGATACTAATTAGACTATTGCGCAGCCTTGGACTTGATGATGGCATAGCTGGGTTTACTGTCAAACAGTAATACATGCATTGACTTCAAGACAAAATTGGCATTGTAAGCTTGATTTAATGAAAATCCTGCCTAGCAGGCAGTGTTAACTTCACAAGACCTGCCTCCGACAGACCTCATGAGGTTGATTTTGTTATTTATTTATTGTTTAGGTGCCATTGAAGCTCTCCTTACATTGTCATGCCGGTTATGGTTTTAATTTTGTTCGATGGAGGCCTTCTACCAGTAAAAAAAAAGAAAAAAAAAGATATTTCCAGAGACACAATGCAAAGTACAATATTAACTGACATTCTTAAAAAAAAATAATTCACCACAAGGAAAAAAAAACTGTTTTAGGCTATGTATCTGGGTTTTTTTGTATTTTTGTACAGTAAATATTTTATAACACTGTTACTACAAAGCTGCAAATATATGGAACAAAGAGAACTAGAAAAAGAAAAAAAAAATGTTAGAGGGATTTTGCATATTCCTGTGGGCTGACTGAATACTGTGGAGTTGAGAAAACTTGGTGTTTCTTTTCCCCTTCGACCTTAAGGGGAGGGGGAACAAGCAACAGAGACAAAGTGTACCATGGCTGCCTAAACTTGAAGCCCGAAAGTTTTTATTATAAAGGAAGAAGAATAAATAATAATGGCATTGCTGGGGTGTGCGGCATGAGAAAAGCAAGTGCCCTTGCTCAAAAAAAAAAAAAAGAGGGAAAAACAAAGGAATTAACTTGAGTAAAAGTCAATTCGCGCTAAGCCATCCCTAGGGCTTTAAATTTGGATGGGCGGGGGGTGGGTACAGGTCAGAGTATTTGTGCGTCTGACGGTTCTGGAGAGGAGACGGGGAGGAAAAAAGTTGTTCTTGTGACTCAAAAAGAGCGGCCGGAGCGGGAGCGGAGCTGTGACCCTTCAGGGGGCTCCAGCCGCCGGCCCCGCTCCCTCTCGCACCCCCACGGGATGGAGGGATGGATGGATGGTGGATGAATGCTCCATCCCTCCTGCCCCATCCCTGCTTGCCTCCCCACTCCTCGGAGGACTAAAACACTGTTTGTTCTCTACACCTGCACAGAACGGAACTGCCGCGTTTCCTGCGTGAGAGGAAGGTGAACGCAAACTGAATTTAGTGTGTAATACTTTACAACCCCTGTTGGTTAACACCCTTGACCTCCTACCTAATGTTTTAAAGCCTTTAAAACATTTTTTTCCTCGCAATTCTGCTCAGAGTTCCCTAACTTTAGCGTCATCAAACTTAATATGACAAAAATACCTTCAAAAATACAGCATACCTGTAATGTCCATTTACAATGGTTCTTCAGTAGCCTATACTTCTCAAGCATAGGAATATGCTATACCATTGAGAGAAGAAAAATAACTGTATTTAAATACATACAAAAAAAGGAAACAGGAAAGTTTTTAACTTAAATCCAGTTCCCAAAGGAAAAAAAAAAAAAGCAATTCTATGAACGCTGCCTTTATAACGAACAATCAGAAATTCCACTAAGCTAATTTGACAGAAATTTTTCCTCATTTAAACAACATTACAAAAGTCCTGCATTATAAAATAGGGTAGAATAAATCAGTGTAATCAATAAAACTATACAACATACAAATTACATATCTTCTGAGTGGGCAGTTTAATTCTCTCTCTTTGCAGCCATGACTACAACATGCTCACTAAAAACAACTAACTGCCCAAACTATTGCTTAGTTTGTTTTGTTTAAAAAAGGGTGCAATTTTATTGTATATACAACCAATTTACTGGTAATACCTTGTCTCATAGCAAGGTTCTGACAAAATGTTTGTCTAGGCTTTTTTCCCTTCACTGTGAAGCACTGAAAGCTGCTATTTTTTTTTTTTTAGTGCACATATGTCTTAATAAAGTAATGCCCAGCTAAGTGCTATAGGGAAGGCAAAGGATGCTGGCTAGAGGATGTGATACCATATACTAACAATCACACAATACAATAGAGCAAAATGACTACTCAACCACTTATCAGACACATATGAAAATCCAAAACATTTTATTTTTTCCTTAAATAGAGAATAACCAGTAAACAATTTTCAGAACTTGGAAGTTTAAAAACGTGCATATAAAAATGGGCATTATATACTTTTATTGAATGTGGATTGATTGCAGTCTGCTAATAAAAATGGGTGTGGGATCTGAAGAAAAAGGAAGTTTTTTTTTTTTAAGGCTTGCTTGTGAAAGGAACAGTTGTAAAACAAAAATTGCTTGAAGCAGGGTTCAGCTTAGTGCTTCACAGTTTGACTGCTTCTCTAAGAAGAGCCCTTCCTGCATGTGCATTCAAAAATCACAAAAGTACAAAGACAAACACCTAAAACACACTGCGTCAAGTGCAGCACCAACTTTGGTCAAATAAAAAAAAATTAAAAGAAAAATTAATAATTGCTAAGCTTTTCTACATGATATAAGCAGGTATTGCATATTTTCATATATCTGGGAGAAAACAAAACAAAAAAGGAAGACTCCAAATAAAAGGTAAAATGCAGCAACATCCAAAAATACTGATAATCTAGCATCTACAGATCTCAGAATAGCACTGCCACTGACCATACAGGACAATAAACACTACTCCTATCTGCGGAACAACTAACATCCTATTTAATTCTAGATGTTGGAACTGACAATGGCTGACATAAAAGTCACATTTACAAAAAGTGTCTCCAAATGCTTGACTAGGGAAAAACCCCTTTCAATATAGGAACATGTGCAACAATTCCACAAATAATCGCTATCCAGGGCAAGGCACATTGATATGGAATTTTTTTTTTTTTTGTTTCGTGCAAATTAAGAAAACAAAACAAAACATTGTTTCAGGGAAAAGATGAGGAGCAAAGTGTCTTCCCAAGAATTTCAGTTACTTGATTGTATAGGACAGTAGTAGAAACCCTTCTGAAGGGTTGAACAAACATAGTTTAAAGGCAAGTGCCTGGAATAGGGATTACAATATTGTGTCTTAATGCACTCTACTTTACCCTACATTAACTATATAAAAATTAGTTACTAACACTAGAACATGCAGAGACTTTCTCTGATTAGCTGGACTCGCCAACCAGAACGTATATATATGTATAGTATAGGAAACCTTCTTAAAGTTGCATGTGAAGCAAAGGGGTGCTCCGCTGTCTGATAGAAAAAATCACTTGCACTCTTTTTTTTTTCTTTTTTTTTCCTTTTTTTTGTACATAAGATACAGGACGTTTGGGGTCCAAACTTCTTTTTTTTTTTTTTTTTTTTTAGATTTTTTTATTTGTCTGTTTTTTTTTCTTCTTCAGCAAGTGCCCTTGCTTTGAACTGGCGTAAGTTGTAAGATCAGCATCATTCGTTTCTGTATTGTTTTCTTTGCAGTCCAGAAAATGTACCAGTTCAGGGACACAAAGGTGTTTTACTTTCTGGACCGTTTTCTCTTATTCCCAAGGTGTTTGAGAACTGATAAACCCTATATTGCCGGAAACACGTAAAATTTGTCAGAATTGGCATAATCCATTATAGTGACTTTTAGCTTATAAAATTAACAGATATTATGATTTCATTTTAGTTATGTGCTTTGATAACAGAAAATGATTAATTAGCATTTAATGTAGTTAACATATTGTGGTAAAAGCACCATTAGATTTGTTTTTTTTTTTTTTAATTTTCCTTCAGTTTTAAAGGGATACAAGTTCAACAATAAAAAACATAAAAAGCAAAAATAGCTCCCCTTTTTCTTGCAAGGCTGTTTTTTACCCCAATAATTTAGAGTCCTGGGGTGGAAGGACTTGGAAAACAAAAATAGAATTTTCAACAATCTCTATCTTACAAAGATATTTAGCTATCCAATGAAATTGCACTTTACTCAATTCAAAATTCGATTGTTTTGATTGATTCCTGTCAGTTTCTGTCAAAACAGACCAACTTCCCCATTTCTGCGTGAATTTTTGTGTAATTGTTGAAAATTGTTGAAAAATGTTTTCTTTTTAAATGTAAGTGCAGCATTTCAAACTTTTTTCTTTTTTTTCTTTTTTTTTTTTTAGTGAATAGTAGTAGTTCGATGTTTTAAATCGCTCTGCAATCGAGTGGAAAAAAATTGTTGACAATGCTCTTATGGTTCATGTTACGTTTCTAAGTGCCGACTGTAAAAAAAAAAAAAAAAAAAAAAAAACCCCAACAACAACAACAACAACAAAAAAAAAACCTGCATTTTTTTTTTCCCGATATGTTACAGAAAAACATGCTCTATGTCTGTCCGGTAAGTTATATATTGCAGAATTCAGCTACTACAAAAGTTATAGTTTAAGTGTGTTTCATGATTTCTCAAGAAGTCTCACACCTGTATGGGAAAATCCGATGAGGATACTGTAAAACAGTTAGGCTCCATATGGAAAGTGTGTTACAACAGCGAGTTGGTAAGCAGCAGCAGAGGCTAGTTCTACTCAGTGTCACCTAACGCTTACACTACCAATGAAACACTTCAAAAGTTATGAAGCCCAACCATTTCCAGCACCATATGAGAAATTACAACAGTCCTAAAGTTGTCTAAAAAAAAAAAAAGAAAAATAAAATAAAATCTCGAGAAAGTTACGGCCTTTGCCATTCAACCATAACGTTTGCCATTTCCATGTACTAGTTTGCTGTCGGTGTCTGCTCGCCTCCCCTTCCGCCGATGTGAAGTCGCTGCGCTGCGTTGCTGCTGCTTCCATGTTACAGAGGTGGGAAGGGGTCTGGTGGTCTGTCCGGTGGGTGGTGGGAAGCGGAGACTTTTATCCCAGGTACCAGGACTGCAAAAGGAGAAAGGAGAAGCGTCAGCCCTGCCGCCCGCTCTCGCTGCTTCCCCAAGGGCTCCGGGCATTGCCGCCAGCCTCCTCCGCCAAGAGGGGGGCTAATTGAGACCGTGACGAATTGACCTAATTACAAAGCTTAATTAAAAATACTGTACAAATCAATATTTTTTTTTCTCGCCGACAGTTGCTGGACATAGCTACAGATGAACGCGGGGGTCATGTCACGTTACAAGTTATCAATCTTTTTAATAGATGATGGCTTGAAGATCCCTCCAGTTCACTTTTGTCTAATCCCCTGAAAAGGCGATACACATTCGCCTCTCTGTGCCATTTATCACCCTGCAGTCGGGGTTTTCTTAGGTATTTAGGCATGTGCCAGCATAAGCATCTGTTGCTTTATACTGCCCTGCTTCAACTGTCTCGCTGGAACAGATGCACAGAAATTCAACAACAGGGCTGTTTTCTTAGGAGAAATGTGGATCGCTAGAGAAAAGCCAGGATAAAGCAAATCTGGGGGAAAGTGGATCAGCAAAAATGTCCCGTATCTCTGCCCATACTTGTGTTTCAAAACAAAACGTGGGCCTCAACTAATAGCCTGTCTTTGGGAAAATCTTTTTTTTTCTTTTTCCCAAAGGGAGGGAATTCCCTGGGAATTCAGCTCCGCAACAATACCGTCCTTAACCCAATGGCGCAGATGCACAGAAAACAATTTCGCTCCTCCATAGGAAAATAAACACTGTTGGAAAGCTGGAGTGGGCTCTGCTGGAGCCAGGGCAGTGCCACCGCACCGGGGAGACCAGGCTCGGCCCCAGCGAGGTCAGCCCAACCTGATCCCGGGATGAATAAGAGCAGTGTTAGGCCCTGGGACTGTACGCGCGGGGGGATGCTACTTGGCAATGACATATTGCTGTGGGAATACACCAACAAGCAGCAACTATTTAGCCTGAAGTAAAGTAATACAACAAGAAAGACTCAGGTATTAAAGAGCTGTTGCTGATACCCCACGTTTTTGCTCGGGATCCTGTAATATATGAGGTGTGTACGTGTGCACGTACAAACCGATGACAAGTTTTACCAACTTTTTCCTTCGTTCCTTTTCGGCATCTGACGTGATTGATAGCACAATCAGCTCAGGGAGGATTTATGAACATTTACAGAAGACTCTGAGGCAAGTTTCATGTGGGACTTGGAGATTATGTGGTCTTGCCATGGAGGTAGGAACTGGTAAAATAAATAGCACGATTGGAGAAGTTGTCCTGCTTCCAATACACCTCATTAACTAACTCTTCCTCTGCTCGCCCTTCTGAATACAAACACACCGGTCCCATATCAGCTCCATCTATTGCCTACAGATTTTATATTTAGACTTACTCAGGCTGCAATTAAACGAAATAGTTCTCATATGTAAAGTTTATAAACAGAGGAAAGTTCTGGCAGGGTTCGTGAAGCAGAGCCAAGTCCCGTTCCCCTCCCTGACTGCGGGGCTAGACTGATTTAAGGTGGGTGCAGGGACGTGGAGTGTGGGCTGTGCTGTGCTGGAGGCACCTCCGACCACCACCAGCTGCCAACTCCTCCAAACTTTGCACGGTCGTCCCTCACACTTGTTGTTTGAGTGTGACAGTTTTTGGCCAGGCTGGGAACTGTGGCAGTGCCCAGTATGGAGCAGAGGGGTTAAAGACTGAGAGGGCATGGAGTAGAAGGGTTGAGGATTAAGAGGAGGTGGAGTAGAGGGGTTAAAACTGAAGTGATGGAGTAGAGGGGTTACAGGCTGAGAGGTGATGAAGTTAAGGGAGATTAAGACTGAGAGGGGATAGAGTAGAGGGGCTGAACATTGTGAGGGGATGGGGTAAAGGGGTTAAAGACTGTGAGGTGATGGAGTGGAGGGGTTGAACACTACGAGGTGATGGAGTGGAGGGGTTGAACACTACGAGGTGATGGAGTGGAGAGGTTGAAAACTGCGAGGTGTTGGAATGGAAGGGTTAAAGACTGCGAGACGATGGAGTGGAGGAGTTGAACGCAGCGAGGCGATGGTTCCCATCCCTAGCGCCGATGTCCGGCTGGCTCCACGGCCGCTGGCCCGGCACATGGCCCGCCGGGTGGCGGGAGCCGCTGCCCTCGCCACTCCTCCCTCGCTTCAAAAGCTGATTAAAAAGAAAAAAAAAAAAGGGCAGGAGGAAAAAAAAAAGCTCAGAGGTTGCGGAGGTGGGGCTGCGCGGGGCCGGATCTGGCAGCGGTGGGGTCCTTTCGCCCGCCTGGACTCCGTCGCCCCCCCCCGCCCCTCGGTCCGTCTGTCCGTCCGCCCCGGCCGGTCCGTCGGTCCGTCTCCCGCCGCCCCGCGCTCCTTCACGCATCTCGCTATTCACCCCGCGCCTCGCAGACAAGGTTACCCCAGAGCGGCTCTGTAATCCTTCACTGAAATAGGCTTTATTGATTGCTCTGGTCTATTGTTCCCTTTTCAAGTCCCCCAAGTTCAAGTTCATCCCGGTGTTACATCATGTCTCGTTGCTAAGGGCAACCAGACAGCCCCAGACGTGACCGCCATCCGCAAGCGCGGCGCTGCGCCCTCCCACCGCCGCCAGCCGCGCTGACGTCGAGCCCCGCTCCCAACACACTGAACTATTTATTCTGCCTAATTTATGACCTCCACAGCAAGAGAGACCCCCACTCCAAAAACCAACACTGTTGTATATTTAATTAATCTGTCTTTCTCTGGCACTTGGGAAAGTTAGACAAAGGTCTAATTATTGTGTGTCGCTCCCCACACTTTTCTTTTTGGGGTGACTATTTGCATGGGAAAAGAAACAGCGAGGCTGGGTGCGAGTCCCCTCCCTCCAAAACACCTTTTTTTCCCCCCTGCCCTATTGACATTTCATGAAATACTTTAGCTGCTTAAGGGAATTAGAAAAAAAAAATCTGATGTGAATGTAACTCCTTCGGAGTTGGTATTCAGTAACACAAATCAACTCATGACATGTTTAAATTTAAATGCTAACCACACACTCTGCGAGTTACTTTAAAGGTTAGTTTTTAATCAATAGAAGTTGCTGACTCGGGAGTTTTGAGCGGCGCAGTGCAGCTCTGGGGCCTTTGTCTCGTGTTGGGCTTTCAAACTTTTTTTTTTCTTGAGATGATTTTAGCAATGATTTGCAGACACAGAGTGCTATTGTGCTCCTGACTAGCAACATGTCAATAAAGGAGTAGAGTTACCATGCACTAGGGTGTCAATATGACTCCTGCAGTCACTGCTCGGCCTTAATACCAATGAAAAACTTAATTAACCCTTACAGGATCGACCCAAACCAAACTGCATGGGGAGTTTCAAAACTTCCGTGACGGGACTCTGCATTGCCTTGACTGAAAAGCTGCTTTTACGGGACCAAAACTCCAAGTGCTTCACCAACAGCTGCGTCCCGCTTCGCCTGCTCCTGCAGCCCCACTTGGATGAGATGTTTTATGGGCTGAGGCAGCAGAACAGCAAGACAGAGAGCACATTTACCCAGCAGATCACACCAGCACCGCTCTCGGGACACTGGTTTAATTTAGAGCATCTTACAGCTGAAACGCACACACAGAATGATCCTCCTTTTTCTACTAATCATTTTAATATTAAGATCTCATATCCCCCTCAAGCCTCCTATACATGTCTAAGTCTTCCAGGATTAGGGCTGAAGAGCACCATTGTTCCTCTGAAGCACCTGTGAAACTTCTCTGCCAGGGAGAGGAGACCTCCGTGCCTCAAATAAAAACGTCTAGGAAGTGTATTAGGCACTAGGAGACCCAATAGTTTGGATCTGTCAACTTTTTCTTGGCATGATTAGGGGGCTTAGAGGAGGAAAAAAGAAGCCTGGATCCCTACGTTCAGATGGCTGAAGTGTTTTATGCCTTGTTTTAGAGCTCTGCTCAATGTCTAACCACCTTACCCACTTTATCCCTTCAGTTCTGTAGCCTATCCAACTGCACCCACTCGGAGAATGACGTATTGCCTTTCTTAATTTAAAATCTCCATTTAAATCATAGGCACTATCACAATATGGTCAGGATGATATTATCTCCATGCGTTTTCATAAAAGAGACGGTATTTTATTTCCCTTCTGTTTACTTTGCAGTACTCTCAGTGAGTTTAGTGCTAAATGAATCCACTGGAGCTAAAGGTCCCATTCAGTAAAATTACTGCCACACAGTTGTTGGTGCCACTACAGGTCTGTATTGTCCTGCCGAGCATCTCTCTGTCCTTCCCCAGTGCTCAAGGTGAAACATCAGAAAGAATTCTGCAGTCCGGTATGAGATCTTTGCTTCCCTTTCTCCAGTCAAATGAAGAAGTAATCTCATCAGGTTGAAAAGTGCTGACTAAGGATTTAATAAAGTGCCTGCAGATGTGTGTCATCTCTAAGGTATTCAACTCATGTAATGCAAAACAGTTCCACACTGAATGTGCTTATAAAATTCCATTTAACCATTGCAGAGCTCTGTTTTACTGTTCTCCGAGGAGTATTATCACACTTTTTTTCCCCCACCCTAATTTACAGCACCATGAAAGTTGAAACTCGGCGCTGCCAGTATCTGAGAATCCTCACAGTAGTAAGGTTTTATGATCCATAAACAATATCTACTTGACTGAATCCTAAACAGGAAGTCTGAGATGGCAATTACGGTTCTTTGATAGCACAATTCTATTTGTTTCTTATGCTCTTCTGGAGACAGCAGAGACACACAAAAATCCTCCAGCCACTTCTGACAATCAGTTCCTTTGTAGAGAAAGAACAGCAAAGAAATACTCCACGATTCAGGATATTTAACAGGAGAAAAGCTCAGAGTGCCTCATTGACTCCGGCAGCAGTTTCTGCCTGAGCAGGAGCCCAGGAACAGGCCCATTATTTATTAAAACCTCCTTAAACCAGCCTTCCTGCATGCCGTCCCTCACCCTGGCTCCTGGCCTCACGGCGAGCACTGCTCACGTGTTTCAAACCAGAAGGACAGTCAAACCCAAACTTGTTCAGTTTGCTTCTACCTGCACATCTCCTGCCCCAACAATGGGACCTTTCAGCTTACACAGAAAGCCGGGGCTGTACACCCTCCCTATCTGTTTTTTGAATTAAGAAGTTAAACAAAAGTCCTCAAGGGCAAAGTTTAACACTGCGGAAGGAGGTTGTTAATGTGGAATCCAGAACTGGGTGTGACAGTTGGCTTATTTCTCTGGGCGATGTAGGTTATTTAAGGACATTCACACGTTTGAAACTCTGACAAACTCCACACGTAGGAACTTTGGCTTCCCCATACCCACTCAGGGCTCAGACCTGCTCTGTGCTAGCCATTTTCTTTAGGTTTCAGCCCAGTTTGGCTGCCTGGAGGCTGGACGGGTCGGTGCCATCAGGACTTCAAACGTGGCTGCCACGGCGCTGCGGCCGTTGCTGCCCCGGGCACGGCTGTGTGTGCAGGAAGCTATTGCTGCACAGGCCCAGGCGGGAAAACCCACCTTTGATAAGAGTCTAAATAAAAAAAAAAACGTGCAGCTTTAGAGCTTGCCGGCAAAGCGGCTGTTTGGGCAGCTGAGCTGAACCCGAGCCATGACCACCGGCACCCACGAGGATTCATTGTGGCTCATCAGTTCGGTTGGTTGGTTCGGGGATGACCCTTCAGTCACCTCAAGAACTTCAAGGCTCTCACAAACATTAACCCCGGGAAGGTGAATTGGAGTAACGAGTCCTTCTGGTTGTAAAGGTAAAATGGGGATGTGAACAGCTATGCAGCAAACTGGTCCTTTTGGCATCACCTTGTGAGAGGTCCCGGGAAGGCTCTTCCCCACGGTGCATCATGTGAAAGCAAGGGGCCAAAACTGGGGCTTTGATGCCACTTCAAAAGGGTTGCCAGGGTGAGGGAAGGCAGTGGCAATTCAGCTTCTGGTGGCTGGAGGGCTCCTGCAGATAAAGCAACTGCCTTTGGTTTACCCCATGTCTGAATTCATCCCGCTTTTCTAGTGCTTTCTCCAGAGTTTCTCCAGGCACGAAATTTGATCCTGCTGCACTGGAGCGAAAGGTGAATATTAAAAACAAGTTCACCTTTGTGCCTATGGAAGTTATTTTCTTAGAGCTGGGATTAATTATTTAGTAATTATATTTCCCAAAATGAAATACCAACAGGGATGTAAGTAGCATGTTGGTCATCCCCAAAGGGACATAAAACAGTGAGAGAATCTTCTGGTTGTCCAACATCCGCACCCAGGAGAGTCACACGCCCCACTATGAGCACATTTATACTGTCTTGAGGCAGATAAAACCCATCCCAGGAGGGACACTAGTCTCCAGGCGATGCATACAGTAGCTCTGCATCCCATAGTTTTTGCAGGAATGCCAGTTGTGGCAAACTGCATTAAATTACGTGCAATAATTTTGTAATATGGACTTTTGCCTGCTGACTATTAAAAATGTATAGTAGTCCAAACCACTTATCTCCTGGGACCAACAAACTCACTTCAGGCAAGATTTCTGCTTGGGTTCAAACCTCAAGTTGGGAACAGCTAGTGTTTTTAAATAAGTCACCCCAAACCCTCCCAAACCTATGAAAACACACTCATACAGTAACTCCTGCTGTTGTTCCAGACATCTGAATGTTCCAGTAAAGTGTCCCAGCTGGCCCCAGATGTTTCTTAAGTATAAAGCAATGCTCTGAGTGCTGGACCCCCTGCTGCCCTGACCTGGAGCTCAGCGGATTAAAGATTGACTGCGCTATGACATATTCGCATTTAGCCTGAATATAATACAGCAAAGACTTATCAATGGCAAATGTTTGAAATGTAACCCAGCCAGCAGAGTAGGTTGGCACACGGAATATAATGTATAAATAATGTATGGGAACTTAAGATCTAAATTAGATCTACAGGAAGAAAACTTTCCCCTTTCTCTGCCTCTAAAAGAAAGTTCTCTCACAATGAGGTCATTTTCCTGCCCGCCTTTCGGTTTGCAAAACTGCATTTAGGCAGAGGGTCTTCCCTTTTCTTTGGGGGACATTATAGTTTTCCTCCAGTTTTCTGAATAGTCAAATGATGAAGTTAATTTATTTGTTAGTAAATTGACTTTGAAATCTGCAAAATAACTTCTAAACTTTGCTTGGTCGGCTGAAAGCTGACTGCAGCCCCGCTAAACTGCAAACCTTGCTGTTTAAAAAAAGAAAAAAAAAAGATAGTGGTGT